>NC_046380.1:16300671-16616556 GCF_011125445.2 Fundulus heteroclitus | reverse complement strand
ATCTCAGCAACAAAGGGGGAAAAACATAATAAAAAAAAAAAAACTAAATCAACCGATACATTTAGAGGTAATTACAATTCTGGAAAGAATTACCTCCGATTTGATAGATAAGGCTTTTCACTCAGACTCAACAGCCTCTTTGTTATGAACATCCACATAAACCACTATTGCTAGGCATACAGAAATCCTGCTATATTACCCTCACAATACTAGACTTGTTGGGAAAACCAAACAAATTCTGACTTAACAACAACCCAGCCTTGCAGTTCAAAATCAATGATGTCACATGCAGCAGTATCCGGACGATCACACACCATCCAGATAGGAATCAGAAGTATGTTGGGTAATGAGGACTACAGTTCTGCCCTTCAAGCGCCCAGGGCTTTAGCTAGCAGTGTACATTTATACCTCTTTACGGCAGAAAGAAAACTGAGCTCTTGAAAACGATTTAGATCATCTGCTTGTGGGGAAAATAATAAATAATGAAAGGGCATTATCCCTACATGAATCACTAAATCAATGCTGATATCAAATGTGAAAACTTATATTCTGTGTGTGCGTATATATATATATATATATATATATATATATAAAAAATTGCATGAAAGAATTCATTTTATCATCACATTTAGCATTATAAAAAACAAAAGCACACATACAAACTCACACATACACTTTAACCCCAAACTGAAGCTTCTAGGCTTATGTTTATTGCTTTAGTTTAATTATTGTCATATAAATAGGTCTAAATTAATGCCTTCATTTGTGTATGAGAGGTGTAAAGATCATTGCTCTGTCTCTGCTGAAATATTCTTCCAATGCAATTACTGTCTAAGTTTTTGCACTTACCTTATAGATGGGAACCCGCGACTCTTAAACTATTAATTATAAATGATGATAAATGCACCTGTGAAATTCTGCCTAAAATAAGTGGAACAAGCTTTTCTGGAGAATGGAGCTATGATTTACCTCTGCAGCTTGTGTCTCCTGGTGCAGTAGAGTCAGCCCTGTCAGGTCTTCCAGAAATGAGTGGGAGGAATTAAAAACCTTGGACAGAAAGCTGAAACCTTCCCTCTCATAGTGGTCCAAGACCTGCATGGAAAAATAAAATAGAAAATATGAAAGAAAGAAGAAAACATTAAAAGACAGTTTGATTTGAAGCAAACTCTACTACTGAGGGAGTAAAGCTTATACTGCTTCGAGAGTTCTACATATTTATTGTAATTTCAATGTATACTTATTATACAAATCAGAGATCAAACGGCAAAAATAAATGATTTTACAAGATACTGCTAATAGAGGCTATAATATAGCACACTTCAAACAAGAGCTGAACAATATAGTAAATCACAAACAACATTGGAATATCACTGTATGCAATGTTGCAATCACAAAGGACTCCTTGGAGGCCATATTTTGTAGTTTGTTACATTTCAAGTAACCTGCTTTCAAACTCTGCATGACAGTAATATATTTTACACCTTGGATTTACTTTCACTACACTATATGCCCATACTTGACAATAATCTTAGTGGCCAAGAAGCTAAGCTTGTAAGAGATTTTGGGACATTGTGATGATGAAAAGAAAGAGAGGAGTGATAAAAATGTGGGTTATTCACAACTAAGTCAATGGTTCCATCCGAAATGGTCTAGTTGGTAAGGACTGTTCAGCAAAAGCGAACAGTGTGGTAGGTACTGTCTGAATAGTGCAGTCAGTAAGGAAGAAGGTAGGAAAAGGAGCCTGTATACTTGCTATCTTAGTTCCTTTAGAATAGGAACCTTGCAATGTCCCTTACGGTGCTAAAGAGTTACAAGGTATCCCACAATCCTTTGTGTGACATGACGTATAAGCACTGCCCACTGCAAAGAAATTAACGAAAATGCCTGTAGAGAAGAGAGCGCAGACATTTTTTGGAAGGCTGTAGGCCCGGATTTAACTAACATCATCCATGTGCGTTACCATTGCATAATGACGGAGTTAAAGGATGTCTGAAATCGCCACAGCAGTCCGAGGCTCCTTTCCTCCCCACCATAAAGTTCTTACTGTTGACCTAATGAAACGGGAGCTAGGAGCAATAATCAGAACATTTCGGGTGCAGCCAATGACTCGATGCAATCTGCTGGGTTTCCTTATCGAGAAAACTTTTGAACCAATCTGTCTGTATGATTGGATTATAATGATTTAAGTGCCTTGAGGTGACGTTTTGTGAAATTACACTACATAAATAAAATTTAATTAAATATCAAAGTGCTGTACAATCTTGGATTGTACAGTACTTTGTATCAACTGTGGTTGTTTTAAAGTGCTTTATAAATAAAGCTGGTATGGTATGGTATGGTATCATGCAGAGCTGCTTTAACCAAGCACAAAGTTCAAAAATTTGCAAGAGAATATAAAAACAAAATTCATTTGAGGAATCTTGTATGTTAACTTTTCTAATGGGGGTTTATATGCTGATTTGACATTCAGTATTGTGTTTTTTAATGACAAAATTATTATAATGCAAAAGCATTGAAAATTACAGGTTAAATTAACATTTTTTCATCACCTGACTCACTGTGGGTTTACCTTGATGTCCCAACAGGACAGACTTTAAATCCCCACACCACTGCACCAGAACACACACACACACACACACACACACACACACACACACACACACACACACACACACACACACACACACACACACACACACACACACACACACACACACTCTTCTCTCTCAACTACCTTCCTAAGATTGGACGAGCCTTTCATGGACGCCCAGGAAGCCTCCTCAGCAGGTGTAGAGTTACCACTGCCTCAGACATCTGCACACTGCGCTCAGCACTGCCTTTGTGTGTGAGTGCATGTGTGTATATCTGTTTGTGTGTTTTGTAGACTCAATCTGGCGTCTGGTACCAGAGCCAGACACACTGCCTACAATACACAGAGATGTTCCCCTCATTCACCTTTTCAACCTCTCTTTTCTTTCCTTCATCTTTTATTTCTTTGATTCTCCTCTTCCATCCACAGGTTTTGCTACGTGAGACTCCAACAGCCAAAACCAACTTTATTTAAATGTGGCTGATGAAGCCACAGATAGCAACCTGATTCCCTTTGATGATCTTGTGATTTAGTCATTGTGCACATGCTTAAATCAAACACTGCTTTTAAAATCCATACGAAATACACAATAAAAGGAGATTAAATATCTTTAGTTCAGCACAGCGTTAGGGACTTAGAGGAATGGTCCAATTGGAACTAATTTGGCACACATGCAGACTACCAATGGATGTGTTTGTGACTTGATTTACAAGGGGCTAGCATGTCCACACAGAAAAGAACCAAAGGTATCTGTGATGGATTCATGAGAAGAGTGATAGCATTACTAGCAGTTGGCTAAGCATCTGCCAGCCAGTCATGAAAGTAAGTGGATGCCTAAAAACAGAGAGGGTTCCTTGTAGATGCATTAATGGGTGTTACTCAGCGCAAGACAGTGTTGGCTGATATTTTGTACCTGCATGAAACTGGGTGGTTCTTCTTTGCAACTGCTCTGCATGTGGGGTGTTGTCCACATGGTGAATTATGGTTCCTGTACTCCCAGGTTCAAACACCAGGCCAATGTGACAGGTGTACACCCCACATGCCAGACAAGTACATAATTAAGTTTGAATGGACAACATTTAATTATCAGTGTTAAGAGATTCATAATTTCTGACTACAGGTTTTTTTTTTTTTTTCAGAACACAAATGTTTTGCCATACAAAGAAAACCAGTCAAGTGGGAAGAACAGGGTTGTTTTACAACCTTGCTTTCTCTGTTCCTGCTGAAGAAAACTGTCAGTATTCTGTAATAGCTTCAAATGATTAGGAGATGAATGATTTATGCCAATATACAAGAAGTTCTAATCAATGCAGAATATAAAGTACTATTTGACCTTATCTAACAGTAACTAAGACGCTGCACAAGGCCCCTGTCTTACATTTCTTTTATATTTAATGTTGACATCAACCTGTCCAAGGACTACAGTTATACATGTAGCCAATGGCTATAATATGGCATATTTACTAGTGTTGCGCCAATGCCATTTTTTGGCCCTAATATGATACCCGATACCTGGTTGTGCAGTATTGGCCGATACTGATACCATATCGATACCATCTGTTTGAAATTGATGTGTGTGTATATATATGATGAACTGCATACTACTTAGGGTAGTAGAACTTTTTATTGCCTACCTGGAATGGGTGACAATAGTTAAACTAGAATCGTTCAACTTCTGAAGAAGTTGAAGAAGGCGCCCGCCTGGTAGTGCGCGTAACCGTCAAAGGCAAAGCTTCTGAGTTCCTTGGTCGTAGGCTTTTATCACTTGGGGATTTTAAATCAAATCTTCTGAGTGTGAAAAGGATTTGTCTTCGTCAAAACCAGCCGACAGGAGAAGGTCTGCATCCAAGCAGCATGGAAAATTGGTGTTATTAAAACATAATTAAATACTTCAATGTAGCATGAAAAAATGAAATATGTGAATAAAAATGTTAAAGGCATTACAAACTACTAAAGGAAGTACAAACTCTGTGAAGCAGAAGTTGGTGAGACCTTCCTAGAGCTACTTCCGGTTAGCAACATGCTAAGCGTTAGCCGCTAACATGGTTGTGTCCAGTATCACCGGGTGATTGTACTCTGTTAGTTTGGTCCAAATCCTGTACTGGGAAGTTCCTCAAAAAGGGTGCCAATACTTAATGTCACCAAAGCTCACTAAAGGCCATGTGTCAGATCGGCCTCCTTTAGCAACTAAGCCTCACCAAATCTGGGCCCAGACCTCAACATTTGACAAAAATGGTGTGTTGGGGTGCCAATACTTAATGTCACCAAAGCTCACTAAAGGCCATGTGTCAGATCGGCCTCCTTTAGCAACTAAGCATCACCAAAGCTGGGCCCAGAACTCAACATTTGACAAAAATGGTGTGTAGTGCCATTTCCCACAGGTGAGTGGTGCTCTATTGGCCGGGGGGTAGTTCTTGCTGTTGCAATTTTTTCATCATTCATTCATTTATATCAGTTGTTCAAATTATTTATTTGTTACTTGTAAAAAAAAAAAAAAAAAAAAATATTGGGTACCCCCGGCGGGTTGCGAACTTGCGACCTTTGGTGCACCAGCCCAACACCTAAACCACTGTACCGAAAAAAAGTGCCATGCTGAGCTCTGCATTTTTGTGAGGTCAACTGTGTGTAGGAAGTGGTTTTGAGAAGTGGTTTTTGGTTAATTTTGTCACCACGGTAACTTTAAATGGCGTCAAGTACAAATAGCACACTTCGCACCGTCGAGACGCACGTTTTGATATATAGTGTGTGGGGGTACAGCCTACGGTTCGGGCTGTATTCACGGTGACGGAAGAATAAAAAGCTATAATATTAAAGAAACCCTTATTAGGTGCATAACATAAGGCCTCCGCCATGCATTTTCAATGCATAGGCGGGCGCCTAATAAACTTTTGGCTCTCAAAGGCCAAAATAGTACAACATTCATGACCACCATTTTAGTGCTGGATTGGGACCCCGTCCGATACTGGTATCGGTATCGGTGCAACACTAATATTTACATATGATATGTACATTCATTAATATGTACCGTCCCTTTTTAAATAAATAAATAAAAATAAAAATAAAATGACTAGTCTCCGTAGTGTGTCTGGGCTCTCCCTTAGAGATAGGGTGAGAAGCTCGGTCATCCAAAGAGGACTCTCTGGATGAACCACTGCTTCTCCGTGTCGAAAGGAGCCAGTTGAGGTGGCTTGTGCATCTGGTTAGGATGCTTCCTGGATGCCACCCTGATGAGGTGTTCTGGGCACGTCACACCGGGAGGAGACCCAGGAGAAGACTCAAGACACGTTGGAGGGACTATGTTTTTCGGCTAGCCTGGGATCAGCCTTTTGGCCTGGGATCCCCTGGAGGAGCCTGCCCAGTGGCTGGGGAGAGGGTAGTCTAGGCCTCTCCACTGAAGCTGCTACCCCCATGACCAGACCTCGGATAATCAGAAGAAGATGGATGGACTAGTCTTCATTTTGATAGTTTAAAACTGAATGCATCTTTTGTTGGCTGTATTTTTTGGAGTATTTAATTTTTATGGGGAAAGAAGATCCAACAAGAGTTAGATAAAATTGCCCAAAAGGCAACATATTTTCTGAAAACCAAAGGGGGATAGATTAGAGCCAGGAACCTTCCAAATAACTCTGTCTACAGTTCAAACATATTAATCTGTGTGGACTGAAATGCTTTTCTCTGACAAGTACAATTTATGTGACTGTGGAATGCTCCTTTAAAACAATTCAATTCAATTCAATTCAATTCAATTTTATTTATATAGCGCCAAATCATGAAACATGTCATCTCAAGGCACTTTACAAAGTCAAGTTCAATCATATTATACAGATTGGGTCAGATTATACAGATTGGTCAAAAATGTCCTATATAAGGAAACCAGTTGATTGCATCAAAGTCCCGACAAGCAGCATTCACTCCTGGGGAACCGTAGAGCCACAGGGAGAGTTGTCTGCATTGTACATGGCTTTGCTGCAATCCCTCATACTGAGCAAGCATGAAGCGACAGTGGGAAGAAAAACCACCCATTAACGGGAAGGAAAAACCTCCGGCAGAACCGGGCTCAGTATGAACGGTCATCTGCCTCGACCGACTGGGGTTACAGAAGACAGAACAGAGACACAACAAGACAGACAAACAAGCACAGAAGCACACATTGATCCAGTAATCTGTTCTACATTAGATGGTAGTAGCGGGTGAGCCGTCTTCGCTGGATGATGTCACAGTTAACAGAACGCAATCCCATTGACATTGCAACAGATTTCACAGAAAAATCTCTCCATTTTATTGTTTTCTGAGTTTTTAACATTTATGGAATATGATAGATGGGGTAATGCACAGTAACTCTGGAGGAGCTCTGGAGATTTACAGCTCAGGTGGAGGAATCTCTTGACAGTACAACTATAAATTGTGCTACAGATGTGCTAGACCTGCAGATGTCATTTCAGGTGGTCTTATAGACTCAGGAGGGTTGTTTTTTTTAGTTCTCTATACCAACATTTAAATACCATGCAACATTTTTCATTATGTTATAACTATGCACCGATTTGTGCTGGACTACAACATAAAATCCCAATAAAAAATAGTAAAGTTTGTGGCTGAGGTGATGACATGAAAAAAAATATGGAGGTGTTTTGAAGGAAAAGAAATAGTTTTTACTAAAACATATTTCACTTAGTAGACAGGTGCATTCTCAATTGTACCAAAAAGTAGTAGAAAAGTATTTTTAATGTTCTAATAAAGGCAATAGGAATTGCCTAAAATTTCCATCAGTAAACCAGAGAGCTGAAGCCTGACTCCAAACCTCTGACTGATGCATCTCCAATCAAAACAACCAACATTAAATCAAACTTTCTCATAAAAAAAAAAAAAAGGTCCCAGATCCAATATGTAGCTCAGCTTACAAAAAGGTATGTTCAGGACAATCTTTCCAAATGTTGCCAAGAAAAATGCAAATCGCTGTACAAACAAAGTTTCTCATTAACAATGGCAGCACATTTTGTTGTGTTCAAGTAGCTGTAGTAAGAAGTGTCTGGCATGGTTTTAGACAATGCCACGTCAGCTGTGATTTACTCTTTGGCATGTATTTTTATTGGCTTATACACAAACACACACACACACACACACACACACACACACACACACACACACACACACACACACACACACACGCAGAGTGAAAAGCCCCAACTCTACAGGAACCGCTCCAGCCCAGACAGAGGCTGAATTGTTTTGTTTCCATAGTGACCTGGCAGCACACAGCTGACTGCAGCAGAAATACACACACAAATCCAGAGTGAAGACAAAGACCAACACACACACACACACACACACACACACACACACACACACACACACACACACACAACGCCATTAAAGGGAGCACACCGATATATGGACACAGGGACACACAAAAGAGAGGAGAGATATGGGGGAGGAAGAGCAGGAAGCGAGAAGAGGGGAAGAAGGAGAAGTGAAATTGGAGAAGGCTGAAAAGAAAAGAGTGAAAGGCAGATAAGCAAATGCAAAACAGAGAGGCTAAAGATGGTATGAGTGGGATTAAAACATATTTAATTCACAACCTTTATCCCTGCCACTCCAGAATATGTGTGCCGTCTAACTTGTTGTCCATTATTCCCGCCGACACCATCAGACCTCATGAGCAACTCTGTGCTCATCACAGTCACATGGGCAGAAATATGACACCTTAAGATGGGCTGGAACACCATCCTTTTTTTCACCAAGTGTAGGTGGAGAAAAGTTTTAGAGCTGAAGCCAGCCAGCTCCCTACCCCCCTCCGTCTCTTAGCTTCTCTCTGTCCTCGCATGAAAGTGATAGATCTGGGGTTTTATGACCTCTTTATCGACACAAAGAGGGCATTGAGATTGGGGGAGAGAATAAGGGGGAACCAGCCCTCTGCTCATCACAACACCCATTTTTTTTTCTCAGTACTACATTTCCTCTGCTTGTAACAACGCCACCACCCATCAACCGCTCCTGGCTTTTTTTTTTTCTTTTCGTTTTTCTTTTTTTTACTGTCCCCGTCCCTAAATTCACCATCCCTCCAGCATGACTCTCACACTTTTTTACAGCTAACCACACAGACCAATGGTAAAGCAGTAAAAAGCATGAAGAGTAATTTTTCCCACCCCTACTTGGCAGATTGAGACTATCTGGACTCTTCTACACACACACACACACACACACACACACACACACACACACACACACACACACACACACACACACACACACACACACACACACACACACACACCAGTGGTGGGAGCGTACAACACTTTCTGACATCAGCGAGCAACTGCTGCCTGATTGTTACCAGATGGTTTTACCAGCTTTCCTGTGTGCGTCTCTTTAGTATTCCTCAAGGAACAACATTTCAACACAGCTACACTGACTTTAACAATGTGGAAATGGGAGAGCTGGGAATCCCCCCCCCCCCTAATTTCTGCTACAACTGCAATTTGTGTTTCAAAACATTGTTGTCACATAGTAACAGAATATGACTTGATAAGAAAATCGGAATCCTTGCATATGCATTACTTTTTTAGTCTTCTTTGTTTCTTTTCTTTTTTTCTGTACACTAGACAACATCTAGCAGTTTGAGCTCCAGACAACAGCTAACTGTGCCACTTACGATGTCTGAGCAGGCAGTGCATTTATCGAAGGCCAGGCTGGCAGGCAGAACGTTGTCAAACCTGGACAGGAAGCCTCGGATCTGTAGAGTAGCAAAGAAAAAGCAAACCATGTCAATCAACCTGAACAGGGCATTTAGGGTGAATGCGCATAAAATACAGTCTTTTGGCGTTTAACTAAAAACAACAAAAGTTCTGATCGTGGAAAAACAGCCCCACTTCCATGCTCAACTCGTGAAATTAAAAGTAAACATAATGGTAGAACAGCAGTGAAAACAGACTTGAGTTAAAAACTTTGAGAATCTGTCTTTTGTGTTTGGTAGAAAAGAAGAGAGCTCCCTCTGGTGGCTGAAACGTAAATGGCTTCTTTGACTATTGCTGAGCAAAGCATCTGTTTCTAAAGTTGTGATTTCGACCCCATAATAAATACATAAATACTAGGTCTTTAGATCCTCTTAAAAAAAAAAAAAAAAATCAAAGCAAATGACCAAATTGATCATGGTAAACCATTTTTATGCTACACATGTCAGAAGACATTCAAAAAAGTCATTGCAAATATATGATACCCATTTTGTGTTGGTAATACAGTTTTCGCTGTTATTATACCCATGTTTAATTGAGTTAGTGTAGTTGCTAAGTTATGGATAAGGACATAATCACAATTACTTGTGTCATTACAAAAATCAAGAATTTGTTTAACATAAATAATCACTGAATTTTTGAAAAAATAAATTATAGCAATCAAAGAACAACAAATAATACAACTGAATTCTGAGAAATTCACTGTATCTTTTTATTCTTTCCATAGCTTATGATGAATTTGTATAAACACTGAATTTGAAATAGAAATTGGATGGTGTTAGGGTCCCAAGGGAGACAAATATACTTTGACATGATTTGGACTTGTGGGACTTTGATGGGGCCAGGTAAATTTAGATAAGTTGTTTTTAATAAACTCAAGTCTTGTTTAAAAACAATAGTTTTCAGTTAAATTAATAAAATTTGAAATTTAGCCTTTGTTCTTTAGAGCTCCAAGCAGAAAAAAAAAAACACTAAAAACAAACAGTAGTGAAGAATTAACATAATATAAAGATGTCTGACTATTTCTGTTGCACTTTCAAGGTAGTAAAAAAGATGTGTAACAAGAAGCCTTCAATTTTTAAATTTCTAAAATGATGGATCAGGTCTTTGCTATTTTTTTTATCCTGTTTCCTAAAGACATAAGACTCACATAGAGCTTTTCATAGTTCCTTTAAAGGTGTATAGCCACGTTATATGCCTATACAAAAAAGACCAAAATCCAGTTGATTATGATACAATAAGGCTATATATTCCAAACGTCTTTCCAGACGTTTTCCAGTGTTTTGATAGTTTTTGAGCCTTTTTGAACCCCAGCACAATAAACTGACATAAACAGACGTGGCGGCATTTACAGGCACAACCAAAGAATAATTAGAACGCCAGATGGTCGCCACTGACGCAGCTACTATGGGTGAACAATTAATCGCATTTGCAATATAATCATAGTTTTTAAAAACGCAATTTCTAAATCGCAGAGGTCCAAGTAACACTTAATGGATGAGACACGTCCTTTATGTGTCCATAATGTTTAAAGTAGGTTTGCCTCCACATGGAAGGGAAGAATTGCAGCAGTAAGATAATATAATGTTATTATTTGTTTTAGAGTTTATATAATCATATTGTTTGTTACCAGAAACTTTTAGGAATCTCACCGTAGCATTAAGTAGCGGTCAAACTGTTTAAAAACTGTGCACTTTCTGTTCAACAATTTCATTGAAATAAATAAAAGTCAAAGACTAAAACATTGTCATTTAAACAAACACAAATCAAACGCATTAGAATGCTATTTCCCTGATAAGTAAATTGTTTATGACCCCGCGCCCGTCCGTAACATAAGTGATATAACCCCCCCGTCACATGATGTCGTAATGGTAAATATACACAGAAAAGGCTATATTTACTAACAAAATGAGCAAAAACAACTTAAAAGACAAAAATAAGAAATACTACGCCAGCAGGACATTGCAATCTTTCAGAAAAATGTTAAATGCAACCAGAGTGAGTTACTGGTGTATAAATTTAAAAAATGTCAAATAATGTGAACATGTGCCTTTAAAGCCCACTTGTTTTTCTAAATTTAGGTCTCCGCTTTCTTTCTTGTCTAAGCAAACACTGCTTAACATGCTGCAATCATGGGGTCCAAGGACTAGACACAAAAACAAGCAGCCAAATCAAATAAAGGAAAGAAAAACCTTCAAAAACACCTAAATTAGTGCAGAGAAACCTGTTATTTTTTTTAATGAAAGGATGAAGCCCAACCTTTCTCCTTTTAAATGTCCCAGCTGAAAAAATGTACTCCAAGCCTAGATTTGATTAAGAACTGAAGGGAATGGTACAGAGATGCGCATATTAAAATCTGTGCCACACCATCTACTTTACTGGAGATTATTGTCACTGGTGTGATACATTAAGAAGAAACATCTGCTTGTCACAAAGTAACAGCACACTTCTTTTTTGTTAACATGTTTCTGATTAATTTTATCTCTGGTCATTTGTATTAAAATAGCTTTCTCAGGGAAAGAGCGTAATAACAAAATAAATGGCGGGGACAATTAATTTCACAGCAATAACAGCCAGAGTAAATTCAGTATTAACGCGAGGTATTACATGGACGCTGGCAGAGTACGAAGTCCAATAAGCAATGAAAGGATGAGCGCACGAGTGAGTCAGACTAATGGGCGGATGGGATGAGAAAGATATGAGGCAGCAGAGCCTTCGCAGACAGCATTTAGTGGACATACGTCACACTGCATATGAGGCGAGGTAAAGTACAGACGTTGTTTAGACACACTTTAGCCGAGCTTGTTGGGATTTCCTGTGACAGATCAACAGAATGTGCAGGAGTGTGAAATGTAAAGAAAATATCAATCAAAAAAGTGGGAGTTACATTTTTTTATTCAAGCCCATGAGTGTCACAGCCTTTTTCTTTTCTTTTATGTCTGCACTTCTTTTACACATGAAGATATTTTACTCTAAACCCCTCTATTGGATCATTCCTAGAAGGTGGACCATTGCCCAGGTCCTGAGAGATTTAGCTTCATCCATCCATTCATCAACTCCGACCTGCTGCCCTGTCCTTGCAGCAGCTAAGCATCCCAACAGCATGATGCTGCCACCACCGTGCTGCAGTAGGGATTGAGTGTTCAGTGTGATGTGCAGAGTTACTTTACTGCCAACCAAAGAATTTAGCAATTATAGAAGTTTGGTTTGAGTCTCATCTAACCACGTCTGCTGGTTCGTCTAAGTTGCTTGAGAACATTTTCAAACAGGCCTTTCTTTGGAATGTCTTTCAAAAGTTGCTTTCTTCTTGCCCCTCTTCCTAAGCTGTGGATCTCTGCAGCTGCAAAAGAGTTACCGCAAGCCTTCTAGCTGCTTCTCTGATTTTAGATATTTATATTTTAAAAAAATTAATCAAAGGACACATAGAACACTGTTAGGAAAAAAGCCAACTATAATACTGTCTATAGACCCATCCAGCCAGAGGCCAATTTGCAGTCCCAGTACATTTTTTTTTTTTTTTAAATCTCCTAGAACTACAAATATAATGAGACCTGCCCCAAAATTAAAGATACCTGATATATAACCATACGCTGTATGACTGTGCTTAAATGTTAACAGACTCAGCCCGTTTCTCTGTTTCAGGCATTTAATGCTATCATTGTCAAGTATTTCCATTTAAGGGAACGGTCAAGGCTTGGTAGCTTTGGATTTGTGCCAAGCTCTTTACATTTATACTTAAAGGATTGAACAGTGTACCATGAGATGTTCAAAGTTTATGTCTTGGATCCTAGCCCTGCTTTCATCTTCATGCCTGACCCATCTGATGTTCTTCATGATGCTGTTTATTCTCTAGTGTTCTCCTACAAACCTCTGAGACCTTCACAGAAGAGCTGAATTCAAACCCAGATCAAACTATGGACAGATAAACTTCATTCATTAATAAAGTGACATTTGTAGGTTATTTGTTGCACTGGACTTCATTCAATGTTAAGAGTTTTTATTTTAAAAACATTTGAAAAATCACTTTTCTTTTGTTCCATTTCTCAATCTACACTCCTTTGGCCTATCACATAAAACCCAAATAAAAGATAATAAAGTTTGCTGTTGTAACTTCATATAATGTAAAAGAAAAAGCTCAAGAGGAAGGAACATGTTTGCAAGATGCTGTAATTATTAAGGCATTTGGGACGTAATCACGTATTTAGGGTCAGAAAACATAAAATATTAAGAAGAATTTGGATTTCTATACATTCGTAAAATGAAATCAAGAGGATTCAATAAAAGGAAACAGGACAAAAACACTGACTGAGAATTATGCGAAGTTACTGGCCAGAGATCAGCAGAGAGTTTGTTTTCAGAGTTCTGGGTTAGATAAAAACTGAAAACACACATTTCCAGAAACTGTTAATTAGTCCTGCACATTAGCTTGAAGGGATTTCAGCCCTTCCTTCATTTTCAAACAGCTCCAGCTCTGAAATAATGGATTTTTTTTTTTCACGGTACTATTCAGAAGGACACACAGCTCCAATCAGATTAATTTAATCTACTTTGTTCATTCGGCTCTTTAGTTGAATGGCTTTTATCTTTCTGCCTAATTTAAAGTTGGTTGAGAATCAGTCTAGGGACAGTTTCTATGATTATATCACCCCAAAATAATTCAGAAGTATAATTCAGAAATTGTGTTTCCAGCAATTATAGTGTTTTGACTGAAAAAAAAAAAAAACAGCTAAAAATGTTAGCCTCTTGATGTGTTACAAATGGTACAAGGGCTCCTAAGGTGGTTTACAGGGTTTTGCTTTCTTTGTTTGAGCTCAAAACCTTTGTCCCAACAGCTTTCTCACTCATCAACATGACCTTTAGCAAACCACACATGGGAGGCAATATCCTTCTTGGAGAACAAAGCTTTCTTTCTGCAACTCGACTGCTTGCAACAGCAATTGTTGAGACGGAGAATCAAACTGTGAATTTTTGAAAGGAGGTTGCGGCTTTAAAGTACCCTGGTCCTTAAAGAAGCCCCCCCAAAAAACTGTCAAAAATGATGAGCAATGAAAGGAAGACAATATTACAAATATTTGTTCCTTGAAATAGGAACAGATGTTTAATTTTTAAACTCACCACAAGCTGTCACTGTGGCACCACAGAAAAAAAAAAACAAGCATCTTCAGCCTCAATTTTCCCACTTAATATATATTTTAATACGCAAGGATTACCCAGCGACGCTCCCAGGCATATTATTTATGTTTTTGGCACCTCTATCCTTTTGATAATAATCACCTCTGTCTGCACACACATACAGAAGCATTTGCAAGCCATTTTCCTACGGGTTATTTGGCAGAAAAATCCTGAGCAGCAAAGGTGTCAAGCAAATGGCACAGATTCATATTCTCAGGATGATGAATAATGATGATGATGCAAATGGAGGTGGTGAGATGCAGCACTCCCGTTAGCCAAGAACATAGTTTGGACGGCTCCAAATCATCTAATCTTCCTCTATTTAGTGACTCACCCCTGTTCTGAGCATTTAATCATGATTTCATCCAGATTTTAGGCTCTTTTAATTAACACGAGTGCTGTTAAGTTGTTGTTGTTGTTTTTTTTGGTTTAACTGTATGTGTCACTCTTAAGTTTAAACTTTGAAATAAAAACAATGAAGATCTCTAATTAATGGAAAAAGTATGTATGTGTAATGCTTGTTAAATATATATATATATATATATATATATATATATATATATATATATATATATATATATATATATATATATATATATATATATATATATATATATATATATATATATATATATATTTCGGTGAGTCATAAACCTAATGAAATGGATTTAATCTTAAAGTTTAGGACTGGATCCACCATCAGAGACAAAACACCCAGTTTACAGTGTGCCTGAACAGATGAAAGGGAAATCACTGCACAATCCCTGACAAGTAAAATCTCTTTCCCTCAATCTTCCATCTCGTATCTTCGATTCTGTTCTCTATTAGAGCCACCTCAGCAGCCATGAGTGTGTATGAAACTAAATTAAAACAGATACACCAGCGCTAGAAAGAAGTGGAAAAAAAATTTGGTATTAGAGCCAAGACTGAAGCAAAGATTTCATAAATCATAAAGATTAAGTTGATGAGTGACGTCTTCTCCTCATTCAGACTCAGAGATACAGGCTAACCATTTGAAGGACAAACTGTGTTCAGACAAACTCTGGATGGCGGGGACTCTTGTAGATCCAAGCGATGCACAAACCCCAAGGCTAGGGCAGAGCCACAGAATGATGAATGAAGTGCAAAATAAAACTAATCTAAGAAATTCTTACAGTCTTTTGGTTTTAGTTAGTGTTTATGGTGAAGTCCATTATCGGTTATTTTAGCAAGGTTGCCTGGAGAAAGGCTTTTCTCTCCTAAAAGAACATGGCAGCATCACTCAGGCTTCTAAAGTTGCATTTGAACAATCAACAAGACAACATGTGTGGAGAAACATTTGGGGAAAACAAGTCTGGTGGTGGAGGTGTGAGGATGTGGGATTGTTTTGCAGTACAGCTGCATAAAATATTAAATCACATTCTTCAAAATACTCAAATAGCGTCCACACAGGACTGCTCAGATGCAATATTTTGTCAGCTAATTGATTTAATTTATAAATGTCAAAGATATTTGGACAGCTTCACTGCCCTTGATCTCCACAGGGTTTAGTCACTAAGATGCTAAAGCTCCCCTAGAGCATCCCTCTTTGACATATAAATGATGGAAAATACAAAAAGTGAAGGAAATACGGGTTAACCACAACTGATTGACTGCAACATTCAACAATGACATCCCCATCAGATGTTTTCCTAACATTGTGCAGACCAATTTTACAAGTGTATGACCTTTAAAGTCATTGCCTGGACCCATCTATCTATTCTGGGGGTATCTGTCCAGATACGATCTGACAGAAATATGATCATAGAGCAGGAAAATGTTCCCAAGAACCCCAGAAAATCCAGAAAAGAGTAGCTCAAAAAAAAAAAAAAAAAAAATCTAAAATTCCCATAATGCAATAGGGCAACTAAAACCCAGCTTAAAATGCTACGCCAAGACCTTGAAGGCTTACTGTGCAAAAACAAAGGCCTGCCAATCATTTTCAACTGTAGCAATGTTATAACGTCAACATTTCTCAATAGTAATGCCTAAGATGCATTTAAGATGTAGTAAATTTTGCAAAGAAGCTTTTTTATATAATTAGTCTGCCATTTTGTTGTGCCTTGCATCCAGAACCCGTTGCTGGAAGATACGATCCACACATTCAAGTTATTGTTTCAACATTTTATGCTGACTCAATGATGCTTTAAACAAATGTATTGGTCCAAAATGATTGCAGAGCTAGACAATTTATCAAAGCTTTATCAATGCTCCAACCACTGAAATTACCCAACATAAAGCCGTAGCCACACTGAGGAGCAAGAGATATTAAAACATAATGAGGGTGGACTAATGAGCACCGCTTTGAATCATATTGCTTTAAGTTGTTATATTAACTACAGAAATATGTAGTTTTAACTGAACACGGCCAATTCTTTCCCACCATTTGGCCTTTTGGTTTATTCTTGGCAAACTAAAGCATTTAATTTGAAAATGTAATAGAGGATAATTACTTTTTGTTTATTTTAATTGCTGACACTTCATACGTGCCAGAAAATCGTACCTATAATTTATTTACAAAATGCAGCCAGATTAAAATTTTGAATTAGTATTTTAATATTAGCATTTTAGGCTTCTTTAATAACGTTTAAGTAAATAAACATCCAGAATACAAATATATATTATATTAATTGTTCCCCTTTAATGATCCATTCCTTGATTATAATCAAGGAACGGATCCTCAACACAACTGGGTGTTCAAACAGAACACGGATCAAAACGGGTTTGGAAAGGATCAGTCTATTTTATACTAAGCTTTTGGAATCTCCTTCAAAGAGCATTGACCTGAAACCTATTGAAAATGCATTTACTGTGCTTCAGGTTTGTGCCAGGAGACAAACCAATCTAAATGAGCTTTACTGATTCTGCCAAGAAGAGAAGTCAAATACCAAGCCAGAAATATGCCAGCTCATTCCTGACAGCCACAACACGTAAACAGCCTCAAATTGAAGATCCCTGTGGGTGTATGTTTACATTTGGGCTGCCTAATCCATTGGTGCAGCGTGAATTTGTAGAAATCTGCCCTAAATTCAAACTTCTGCACCCACTTACGCACCCAGAGGGACAAATAAAGGATTTATTGAATTATTCTTCTTTTACATTGTGCCTACGTAAGGATCGTATACATGCATCCTGTTAAAAGCACAGATATCGCTTCCTGGTGATAAAAGGGATGTGTGTGAGTGGGTTTGTGCCTCCCTGACCTGATGAGGCACAAGACCGAGAGACGTAGGAGGTTCATTCATTCTGTCGTCACTGCTGCTTGCCACTGCGTAGCCCCTGAAAATAGAAAATAACATCAGCAAGTGTATGTGGAGCCACAAGTTGAAACATTCAATGGAACCGAGCTGAAAAACAAACTATATTCTCAGAACAGCATAGAAAAGCAATCATCCTGTGTCTATGTCAGAAAATCATGAAAATAGATGTATATTGAATTTATTATTGTTGTCACAAAACAATGGCTACTTTACAAATAACATTTCAAATGTTCCATTAATGGGCTTTTCTGGTTGGAAATTTTAAACAGTACAACAAAAAAAAAATAAAGCAACACATCATGTCAAGAGGTCTAAAAGAAATAAAAAGGCACAACTATTAAACCGTTTATGAAAAACCGTAACAAAAAAACTGTGCTTCGTCCCACTTTGACAGATCACAGTTTGAGACAATTTTGAACTACTGCTTTCAGGGTTATGCACATCTTTCTCAAATAAAGCCATATCCCTGTGACCAAACATTTCAGTTGTCATTATTTAAACCTGTAAATAAAACTGAGCTTTAAAAAAAAAAGGCAAAGCAAACCTCTGTGTGCCAGATGTCCATGAACATGAGCTAGAAGCAGGGTGCGCTATTTATTCACCTCTGATGTTTTTTGTTGTTTATTTTTATCAGATTGCTGTAATGACCTTGTTGCAACCCAGCAGGACCCACTACTGTTCACAGCTTTCACAAAGGGAAAAATATTAGGTTATGGCTTAAATCCACCAGAACAAAAAGCTGTTTATAATGTGAGCACACATACAACCTGATGTTTACATACACCGTATAACAGATTTTCTGTCCCTCTAAAATTAAATCACATCAGACTTTATCCGTTTTAGGTCAGAATTACTAAAGATATTCATGTTTGTTTAAACCAGAATTTTTTTTTACTATTCTTTTATTTGAAAGTTTACATACGCTAAGATAACATATCCTTTAAGCAATTTGGAAAATCCCAGATGATGACGGCACAACTTTGTAAGCTTTTAATTGGTTAATTTACATAAACTTAGTTAAATGGAGGACCACGCATGGATGAATTTTAAGGTAACGCCACAAATACACTGCTTAATTGAAAAAATAAACATGCATGTTTATCCTTTCTAACAATTATATGCATGTAAAACCTGCAGGGGAATGCCCAGCCTTTGTCCTGTTAAGGAAGAGACAGATTCTGTGAGTGGTTTTGTGTGAAATGTGCGCCTCAAAACCAGGAACTAAAGCAAAAAACACTGAGGATGGTGTCAGAAGCTAGTAAGAGAAAGTCTTTATCCACAGGGTATCGACACCTTGTCCAGAAGGCCACTCAGAAAGGAAGAAGCCAAAACGCAACATAAAACGCCTGATAACATATCGCAAATTCACTGAGCGACAAATAAATAAATTTTTGGAGACATATCCTTATGTTCCAAAGAAAATAATGTCAATGTGTTTGGCCATATTTATTGACCACCGTTCCATTTGGTGTAAAAAGTGGGAAACTTGCAAGACTATCAGCATCCCTGTGAAGTACAAGGATGGCAGCATCATGCTGTGGGCTTTTTTGGTGCACTTCACAAAATACCTGAGAAAAAAGCATTATGTGAACAGAGTAAACCAGTACAGTTTATAAGCTAAATCTACAAAATAATAAGATAAACTGTATGTAAACATTGAAGAAAGTACAAAGTAATTCTCTAAAAATAAGAATATTATTTGCCTTTTTACTCAGTGTATGTAAACATCTGGTTTCTACTGTGTGGGTGGTCCATTATCAGACCGACATGCTTTGCCTCCCCGGCAGCCTTTTGCACTTTGAGATGTTGGCCAAATACAAAGCAACGAGTAATTTAAACTTGGCATGAGCACAAAAAGACATTGAGCTTATTTGTGCATTGAAATCTCAAATGCAGATTGCACGAACACAAGAGCTTTTGTATGAGCTCCACAACTACGCGTAAGTAGTGGTTTGAAAAGATTTTGCTACAGGCGAACAACAATTATGACAATTTCACATCTCACACTGAGTTGACAGTGGTTTTACAAAGTCAGAAATGTCAGTCAAACTGCTTGAATACCTACGTGCCAATTACGTGCGACCCGAATCTGTGACAAAGAAATGTTCTGTTTGAAAAATCACTATTTTGGAGATAAAGGCATAATGTAAGTGGGTTAAAAGGCAAGGAAAAGAACAAGGATTGAGTGGTAACTTAAAAAGAGGGAGATCTTAGTGTTAAGACAGGAGCAAGAGTCCCTCACGAGTACAGACAGCATGTGAAAACTCCTCATCTTTGCTCTTGAAGCATTTTATCCCAGAACGAAAGAACAGCTGTCTAGCAGCTTATTGCATCTCAAAACACTGTGAGAGAAAATAGCTGTCCCATCAGGCCCAGCAAGTGGCCTCTTTAGTCCAAACACACACTCGCACAACTCTATTTCTACAGAGGCACACCGGTGCACATGACTACACACTTAACAGGAAGGAAAGCATCTCCTTCAACGTTTCGAAGAAAAGATCCACTAGGTGCAGGGACTATCAGGCAACCACAGATTACAAAGAGAATTTAAGAATTCGCTGAACCTTGGTGTCAAAAGGAAATAAAAAAGGTACAACAGCTGAGACAGAAATTTCTGGAAATACCTGCAGCACATTAAAACCTCAGCTGTGGTGCCCCTACCATCAATATGGCAACACCTTCCTTACTTTTATCTTGCAGTGATCAAAGTTCAATTCAATCTCCAACAGCTACTGGTGTTAAGGGCTGCTTACAGCAGATGGGACTCTAATCTCTACAAGTCCTTGGAAAGAGGTTCGCTCTCTTTACAATGAATCAGAAGTGAATCATATGAGAAAGAAGAGTAAAGATTATTTTTGTATCATGATGCGTAGGGAGCAGATGAAGCACTTTTTAAAGGAAAATACGTCCCAGAGATGGGAGGAATGGAAAGCAGCCTCTCAAGTGAAATTAATGCTTTGCTTCATGAATAAAGACACAAGTAGCCATCTGGGAGTTTCCCAAAGGACAGCTCAGTTAGAGGATGATTTGCAGCTTGATGACAGAATATCAGGACATCAGGGACCTGTTCTACAAAACAGGAGAAACGCCTTATTAAGGAAAGACTTCAGGTTTTGTGGATTTTTTGTTTCACAAAGCTGGCGCATAAATGACTTGGGTCTATTACTCACTTTATTTACATAAACAACAGGTTAGCCTTTATAACTGAAGGAGAAACTGTCTTTACAATCAATGGATTAATGGGTTTTCATCATGTGTTGAATAGATGAGAGAATTTTAGCAGAACTGATACATGCACAGCCTTAAACAAAATCAGATTACTCCAAAGTAAACATTTACTATTAAAAATTAGAAATCAATGTTAATTTTCTTTGGACAACAGATTGGGGCCACAAAAGGTCTACTTCCCATTTATACAAATACGAGCATTTGAACCAAAAACACGACCGATCGGCTCTGATTCATGACCAGCATGCCAAATTCTGAAAAATCTGATTTCTTGTACTTTCAATGCATTAAAACTAAGATCTTACATTATTTTTCCACTCTTAAACTCTTAAACCAACAGCATTGTGTTTTGATGACCATTTTTTGTTTAGCAAAAAACAAGATAAAAGAAGTATAATAATAATTAAATAAAAAAATCGTCTCGGTCAAAACGAGAATCAGCAGTTCGGACCTCATGGAAATCGGCCTGATCATTCGATCGCTACACAACATATCATAAAACCACCTTTTAATATCTGATAATTTTTATATCAACCGCCATGACAGAAAACTAAAAGAATATGCACCTAAAATGATACTAATATATGTAGTATGTAGAGGCTGGATAAAGGAAGATTATCTCATAATAAACTCCCTCACTACGAACACCTTGTTGTTCCTTTTTAAGTAAAACAGCATTTTATACGAGATGTATTGCAAGGAGATGAACCTGCAGTGAGATACCTTGATTAAATATAAAAAAGATCAATCAATGGATCAACTCATACTACACTACACTGACAGCAATACAGGTTTACTACTGCATACATCATCAATTTATTTTCTTAAATATATCTTATGATTGTGATTGGTTGATGCCAGCTCCTCAAAATTCACATGAAGATGCAAATATAAAACACAACCAGGGCTAGTGTAGGATATTTATAGATATTTATAACCAGCTATATAATAACATAAAGAACCATCTAAAATGTTCTTTAAACGAGGGCCAGTTGAACTTGTGTTGACATACATGCTCTAAATTATTGGTTTCGTCAACCATTTCAGATATTTATGAAAATGCACCGATCACTGACACTGATATCTAATTGTCTTACCTGTAATCTGGATTGTGTATAAATCTTGTTGTAATTCAAAAAAGTTTACAAAAAAAGGGGGGAAAAACTGTCAGGTATTTTGATAGAAACAGTAGTTTCAAATTCACCTGAAAATGAAGAGAATATAAGATTATCCCTATTTATCACATTCTTCTAACCCCAAATTGCATCAAATAACATTGTATCTTATGTTATGTTCAATCTGTTTTGATGCATTTAGAATGTGTGGGCAAAAAACACAGATTTTTTTCTTTCAGTATTTGACCAGCAGGAGGTCAAAAGAGCTGATTTAGAGAATTTTTACCATTTTCTGTCACTCATCAGCTGTTTTGTGAACCAGCAAATACTATGGGTACAGATTTTAATTAAAAAAATCCATTAGAGACCCTAATGCAGACAAAGTGACCCAGTCACTTCCACCTGTCAGGATAACATTGGTCACACACGCACCCTTCACTGTGCTGCAGAATGGACACCATCAGCTCCACAGCCAAGGCTCCGGCAATCATGGCAAGGCCTGGTCTGCTGACGGTGCACTGCTGATCCAACGTCCGATCCCTGGTCGACTATTTACAAAAAAAAGAGGACAAAAACACAAGTTCATAATTTCAAATAGAGCCTGACACGTTGTGTGAAAGTAAAGAATACATCCCCAATACAAACGGTTTTAAGCGGAATAAAATCTCACGTTTATGTGATGCTGATCTCTAAAAGGACTATAAGCAAATTCAGGATCACAAGCTGATGAGACGCATCGGCAAACGTTGTTATAGTTCCATCTAAGCACGCTCTTACTGATGCGACAATGTTTTCATAAACAGCACCATTAGCTTGTCCCTCTCACTGACAGCAGGGTCATCTCAGTCAGATTTAACTGGGAGCTCTCCAGCCAATAGATGGAAGGATGAGCAATTAGTGTCCGTGGAAATTGCACTTTATCTAATAGTAATTGCGCCATAAACCGTTGATCGGCAACAGATGGAACATTTGCCACATCCCCCAGAGCATATTTCCTTTCTTTATGACAGCTGATCAGTGTCTCAGTAATGAGATATTTGTAATAACACCCAGAAGACTACAAAACAAAAGTGACTTGTATCACCATTACATTACTAACATTTTTTTTCCCTATTCATTCCCCCAAACTGAAACTCCTCTACATGTAAATTTTAGTGAAAGCCAGCCTTTTGGCTCTAATTCTGATGATAATATTACTATAATCTGCGACTGTGGGGGAGAGCTAAATGGCATTTGTAGAACTCAAGGCAGAATAAAGCAGGTTTCCAGAAAATGGCTTTGGCCTTTCATAACTGATGAGCGCAGCTCAAAGAATACTCACGTGAAAAGGTAATGAGGGAGGGTAAAAAAAAAAAAGACAAAGGGTGAAAACAAAGGCAGTCAGGGGACAAAAGCCTGACGTGAGTGACGGGAAAATTGTAATTTTTCTGATGTATACAGGTTGAGCTGGGCCCACTTAATGTCAGAACGTCAGGATTAAATGTACAATTTTTCTTTAAAGCTGAGCGGTAAGTGAAAATATTTATATATATAAAAAAACCTCCTATATAAAAAAACTGCTAAAAATGATCAGCATCACCGAAACTAGTTATGGGAGCAAATTTGCTCGTTTTAAAAACATTATTACATCTGCCTTTTCTGTCTCCAGTAAATTAATAATGGAGAGCTGAGAGGAAATTATTATCCAGGTTATTTTGCTGCTGCAGAACAGGGAGGTTTATCAGAGCAATTTAGGTTGTATCTTATGTTGCTAAACATGACATATCTATGCGTTTTTTTCCTCATTTTTTTATTTAATATAATTTCTTTTAAAGCCCTCATCAAGAGCAGCAACACAGATAATGTTGTGTTTAATGCAATCTCAACTAAAACAGCTGAACATTTATATACAACACATCTGAATGTTAAAATATCTGAGAGATGTTTAAATAGCGCTCTGCTCTTTAGTAACATTGGTTCTTTTATCTATGGAGTAAATATGAGGAAAAAAGCTAATTTGTTGCCTTGCAAAAGTATTAATAATACTCAAACGTTGCCACATTTTGACAAGTTACAACCCCAACATTCAGGAGTTTTAATTGAGTTTTTTTTGTGTGAGAGGTCAATACAAAGCAGGCCATGTTTGTGAAGTGGAAGGAAATCTGAAAAGTGCGGTGTGCATTCATATTCAGCCCTCTGAGTAATGCATTTGTTAAACCACCTATTTGCTGCCGTTACCGATAGAGGTATTTTACATTATGGATCTACTGGCTTTGCACATCAACACTTAAGCCCATCTTTATTTGCAAAACTGCTCAAGCTTAGTTATATTGGATGGAGAGCTTTTGATAATGTCAATGCTCAACTCTTGTAAAAGACTGATTGGATTTGTTACCTAGGCCGTTATGTAAGTGGGATAAGGCCCTTCGAGGTGTCCATTATCAGAAATGAATGGACTTTGCAGAAGATTCTGCGAAGCCTCTTCTTCACGTGCTTTCGCAAAGTCCATTCATTTCTAATAATGGACACCTCAAAGGGCCTTATCCCACTTATACCATGGTCACTTACAAAAGACACACACAATATATATATATATATATATATATATATATATATATATATATATATATATATATATATATATATATATATATATATATATATATATATATATATATATATATATATATATATATCTCAAATCAATGAATGAATTATTTTCACCGTTAAATATGTAAGATTTCACAAGAAGCGGCTGAGAAAACTATTTAATATCTCTCATTGTGACGCGTTGCTAAGGTTACCAGCTTTGAGCCAACGCATTAATTTGGATCAATCAGGCTATTTGACAGGCACTTCTTTATAGGTGTACTATAACACTTTAACAGACACCCTGTAGAATACATTTTACATTCTACGTCTTAAGTTTTATGCAGCTTCTAAAAGGTTTAGTTCCAGAATTTCACTGTATGTTGGTCTATTCATTTTCCTCTTTAAACCTGAACACCTTTCCTGTCCCTGTAGAAGAAAAGCATCACCACCGCATCCTGTTGTGATAAACATGTTAGATTGCGGTGGTGGCGTTAGTGTGTTCAGAAGGCCGTGTAATGTGGGTTTTCCACCACACACAGGGTGTACAAGGAGTTCAAATTTGGTGTCATCTGACCAGAACCCCTTCCACATGCCTGCTCTATCCCTTACATGGCTCGCAGAACATGAAATCTTTTGTCTTCCTTTTTGCCAATAAAGACCCAATTTGTGGAGGGTAGGACTACTAAGTTTCCTGCTGACAGATATCCGCCATCTGAGGAGTGAATCTCAGCAGCTCCTGCAGAGATATGACGGAGCTCCATGGGCTATTTTACTGATGGATGATCTACTTGTTCACCTAGCTTAGGTGCATGGTCATAAGTTGCAGTTGTACCATACTCTTTTGATTTATGCATAATAAATTAAACAAAGCTTTGTGAGATGTTCAAACCTTGAAATATTGTTTTTTTTATGCCATTTTTGCTTTAAACTTCTCCACAACTTTATTGCTGACCTGATGTGTTCCTCGGTCTTCATTATGCTATTTGATACCTAATGTTCTCTCGAAAGAAAAAAAAAACCCTGAGGCCTTCTCAGATCAGCTGTATTTATAGTGAGCTTACATTACACATATGGACCAGACTGACCTTGAGTTGTGAAGGCAATTTGTTGCACAAATTTAAGTCCCACTATCTAGATTTCTATTTTTTTTAAAGTGTTCATGGGGTCTAACCACTTTTTTAAGGCACAAAGCATGTTGGGTTAGTGGTCTGCAACCTTTGGCTCTTAATAATGTTGGCTAAACGCAATTAAGAACCAACAAATGTTGGTAAATATAGTCTTAGCAGTTTTTTTCATGACTGCATAGAATTGCCATATCACAATGATACTAAAAGTACCAATGATATGTTTTTTAGATGCCTTTTTCTTGTCATCAGGACACTATAGCCCCAGTTCCACTGGCTCGTAATGGCCGCGCACCGCACGGCTCCGCCCACTTTCCAGTGTTTCAGGAGCAGTTTTTTTTCCAGGGCCAGCTCGGGTATTTTTGCAGCCTTGTTGAGGAATATGGCCAATGCGAGCCGACTCCAGAGAAGTTTTGAGTGAACACAGTCTTTTTTATTAACGTGTTCTCCTTGCCCCCGCCATGGCTGAGACAAAATATCTCATATAAAGATGTAAATATTAACTCTGTCACTGACAGCAGCCTAAAGAAGGAGCGGTTGGATAGAGAGGAGGAGGGGTGCTAAAGCAACGCTGAGGAGACCTGTCCCTGTTCCAGGCCTTTCAAGGCCGGTCGAATCACCATAGCGGGAGAAAGTAATCTGTGTGGGGAGGAGCCAAATAGGGCAGGCAAAAATGGGCGAGCCAGTGGAACTGCGCCTTATGTGCTTTGTAATATCAACAAACATCAGCATCCCATGGAAAAAAAATTTTATCGTCATTATTTCTTAATAGTTTAATGTTTTTCTTTGTTTTAATAACTGAAAATTTAAATAAAATGTGGGTTCCTTAAAAATGACAACAGATTTTCTATAGTAGGTTAGTAAGTTTTCTTTTTTCAAAAGGTTAAGTACCATTTGTGGCTCTAAACAACCTTTATTTAGCTGGACTGACAGCAAAAATGGCTCTTTAGTTTGTAAAGGTTGCAGACCCCTGGTTTAGACTGTGTTTTATGGGGTGATTGCGAGGCTGTTGAGGTTTTTCTCACATCTCCTGGAGCAACAACATCATTGCAGAAGTAGCAGCCCAACTTGTGCCCTGGGATGTTGGAGAACAGAGAGGATCCCGGGACACCGGGCTCAGATCCGGCTGGAGTGGAAGATGACGAGGAAGCAGAGGAACAGGAAGCGGAGGAGTCTGTCCCTGTGGAAACGCTCTGACTGACGGTAGGTTTCTTTAGTCCGTGTCGCATCACAACAAACGTGTCGAAGCCTAAAGCAGCGTTCACCACAAGCTGATGAGAGAAAGATGATAAAGTGTTTACTAACAAGTCTTTTTTTTTCATTAAACACAGGCAGAATAATTTTCCATGGATGTAATATATAATTTGCAAAACTAGATGAAAAGAAGCTGGTTTCCTTTAGGAAGAGATGGCAATGAATTTTACATCTTTAATATTGAAAACCTTATAAAATCCAATGTAAACATTTAAAAAACTGATTCGCTACTCAGTCCCAAATAACAAGAAACGATAAAGTTATGTTTTCTCAACAGCTCTATAGCCGCAGAGGGCATATTGTTTGATATATTTTCTAAGTCGGTGAAAAAATAAACGTTTTTGATGAATTTATGGCTATTGAGCCTGGGTGAAAACAGACAAGGACAATCAAACTCTGCAGAGACAAAAAAAACAAACAATCTATTGGCGGAGTAAACTTCAGAAAAGTATGTATGACATGTTCTCTGGGTTCATATTATTTGTATATATCTAGGAACTTTTATTCCATTTCTCTTTTTATTTAATTTTGAGCCAGCATTCCTATTTCTGCTGCACCTTTCTTGAATAAATCATGTAATGCTGGAATCTGTGGTGCGTGGCGAGATCATATAAATTCTTTAAAAACGCTACAGATGACACAGCGCATACTTTGTTTCTACTATGACTGCACACCGATCATCTATGACCAATCAGAATGACTTGGCCCGAAGCTACACAATCACAAAAGCAAATATTAAAATAGATTCTTCCTTTGCAGGAGGAAGACATTGAAAGTTTTAACTTTAATAACTTAGCGCCACAGTGGCTTCTGAGTTTTTATACTCATTA
Source organism: Fundulus heteroclitus (assembly GCF_011125445.2). NCBI lineage: Eukaryota > Metazoa > Chordata > Actinopteri > Cyprinodontiformes > Fundulidae > Fundulus > Fundulus heteroclitus. The sequence goes on along the minus strand of NC_046380.1, from coordinate 16,588,666 downwards.
GTTTACTTCTTTAAGTGCAATCAGCAGAATGTTATTGAGTCCCTCATGCATATCCAAGATTTTGTTTTATTTTATTTTATATAATAACTCCATGAAGTCATCATTGTCCAGACAGACAGAGGCTACGGACAGTAAGCAGATGGACAGAAGCTCGATCAGAGCCTTGAGCTGAAAACAGACTTTTCCCAAGACTACGGTGTTGGAAGAGCGCTACATATCAAATCAAAAATACGCACTAATGACTTAGAAGTGGCTAAAAAGCCTTACAAAACACTGATGATTTTCTTGGTGTGCTCTGCTGAAGGTGTCCACTGATGCTGCATGTCACGTCAGTCAAGATATGAAGTGGAACTTTAATTGCTCCTGAACCTCAACCCGAAGCCACAGGTGTGAGTTCATTTCGCATGAGGTGCTTTTCCTTTCTTACCTTTCTCTTGCTTGCAGCTATAACCGTGGGCAGCCAGCGACTCTCCCTTGTGTCCATGAGTAAGAACACCACATCATGTTCTGAGATGAGCTTCTCCAGCTGCTCCACGTCTTTCTGGGCCTGGGAAAGAGTAGCCTGAGAGAAATTCACTGGGTGGCCAGGCATTGGGATGCTCATAGTGTAGCCCTCTGCGTTCTGTAAGAGGAAATGAAAGCAGAGGCAATCTTATTAAGCATGAGATGAAATGACTCTGTGTATAACTAGAGGGCAATTAAGAGACAGCCAACATTAGAGAGTGAGAAGTCTGTCGAAATGTGCAGTCAAAACATAATAAGTGCCCTTGTTAGGCTCCTTAAAGCATCTCTGGATATAAATGCTATACTCGTCTCTTTTGAGCTCTAACATTTGTCAACATATTGACCATTGCATTTGCATAATATCACATCTGTAATGGACTGTGTGGGTAATTTTTTTTTCTGTTATATAAAAATTTGGTTCAGTAGTTCCTGAACACTAATCATGAGCATAAATGTCCTACTTTAATTTTTTTGCTATTCTAATTGTTTATGAAATGATTACACAAAATAAAAGTGTAATGATGTTTGAAACAATAATATTTGGGTGCAAAATGCTGAGTTTCTGACAGATGTTCTTCAATTATAAATATATACGGTGGTCACTACTGGGTACTGCTGAAAATTGTTATTCAGCTGAAAAAAATGGGTTTGTTTGACAGCCCTCATTAGGTTGACCGATACTCAAAAGAAACAGGGAAGATCTCAGTATAAAAAAATTGAACAATTTAGCTTTTTACATTTTGGAAAAACCTTTGAGTCAGTTCTTGATGAATCTAAAGATTATTAGTTCATCAAACTGTGTCACCACTTTGCCAAGATAAGGAAGAAGACCCAAACTGCCACTGTCTGGTTAAAGGAAATTGGTTAGAAGCTAAAATTTGACACTACCAAAGCGGACAAACTAAATGTATACTGGGTATAAAACATTTGGTCAGATTAAACTAAGACTGAACTATTTGACAACAATGAAAAGAGGCATGTTTATCCTAAGAGTTGACTTCAAAAGCACACCACACAACCACAACCATGAAGCAGAGTGGTGGTAGCATCATGCTATGGGACTTTTTCTAAATTGATTGTGTTGCTGTTTTAACAACTCCAGTGCGTTGGCTGTTCTTCTGTGACTATTATATTTAACTATCTCTGTAGTGATGGTTTTAGTGATGTTTTATTTTTCCTCTGATGTTTTATCGTTTTATCTTATCGCATAATTGTGCACTTTTGTAAAGCACTACGTGACCCTGAATGTCTGTGAAAGGTGCTATATAAATAAACCTTTACTTACTTAACTTACTTATTGCACAAAGTGACTGGAAAAAATGTAGGAATGTAGGAAAATTTAGGAGTACCTCCAAAGTCTTGTACCTAAAATCAACAGCAAGAAGGCGGAAAGCAAGGCCAAATTTGCACCTTAACCACTGACCCTTCTGTAAATGTGTGCACTATGATTAGAGGCCAAGCCTGTGACAGGAAGTCGACCGATTTATATGAACTCAACCATTTCTGATAAGAACAGTGGTCAGATACTTTGCCAGAATTATGCCGGACACCTGATGACTATAAAAAGCGTTCGATCAACTAAACTAAAAGACAATCAACAAACATTAGAGGGTTGTATGCATGTATTCCTACCTGCATCTATTATGACCATGTGTAGATTAGAGAAAACGTGTCTCTAGTTCAGTTTAATATTCACTGTGGCTGTATGTTGCATAATCATTCCACCATAGAACCCCCCCCCCCTTTTATCAATTATTAAAGTACAAAATTTATTTGACATTGACCCCCAGAATGAGTGTATGTAGAGATAAATAATAGCAAGAACTGTAAAGATAATAGGCAATAATAACTGAGGGCAAAAGTTCTTCACTCAACAGAAACCTTTTACAGATAATTTTTTTTCATGTGGAAAAGTCAGTGAGTGGTTTGGCAAATTGAGCCCTACATAAAGCTTCAACGGTACCACCTACTGTTCTACTTTCAGCTCTCAATGAACCCTTTTATTGCAATTCTGCCTGAGTCCATTTTTCCTCCGTCTTGTGAAGCTGTGGCTGTTTTTTTTTTTTTTTTTTTTTTTTTTTTTTTTAGAGTTTGGTCAAAACAAGAGAAAAATAAGTTCCTGCTAAAAGTCAAACAAAGTTAGTTTTCATTACAAAAACCTTAAAGTAATTTGTTTCCAGAACTCCGCAAACAGAAAATCACTTTTACTTTTGTGGATTACGTGGTTTGTTTAAACATTAAACATCTTTTTTAAAAGGGACACTGTGTAACTAATTTGATTTTTAATCAGCAAAAATCAAGTATTGCTTTATAAATACATATTGCTTTATAAATACATATTCAAAGTCTAATAAAATCACATCAAAAATGAAGGTGTTCTCATAATTTAGAATTAGTAGTTTAAAAATACATAGGTTTGGGTGCACCCACTGAAAGGCACTATGTTGTGTCACTATTTCTGATTTCATAAGTCGAAAGGGGAGTAACTTCCCTCAGCCTTACGCGTTTCCTATCTGTCGTCTATATGAAGACGTGCAGTTGGTGGAAGAGTATAAAACAAGCAAAGATGACCGTAGATCATTCTATTTGCCGTTTTTTGTTGAAATGGAGGACCATCCATATGCTTGGCCCACCGCGAGAGAAGAGAAAGTAACCAAGAAAAGAAGTAATAACTGGGAGAAAACGAGAGGCATTATTACCAGGTGGAGATTATTCATGAGGGAGCGCGGACTCAAAACTGATGCAGAGGTTGGAGGCTTTCTGCTGGACATGTAAGTTAATTCAATATAACAGTGAAGTTTATTTTTTTGTGTATTGTTAGAGACAGGGCAGTGCAGTCCAGCAACTACTCCGTGGCTTCTGTAATATTTATTACGTGCTTAACGGTGAGGTCTTTCATTTATTTAGCGCTAGATGGTGCACAAGTGTGAAAATATTACACACCGGGGCTTTAAATTTAGGAAACTTATTTCAAGAAAATACCCTAGGATTTCTTTTTATTAAGAAAGGTTTGGGGTTAGGGTAGAAATGGTAAAAATTGTAACAAAAAGCATCAATCAAAATAAATTAACAAATATAACAAAACAAACTATTCTTACTCCACTTATTCAGATATATTTTGTAGGGTTTTTTGTGCGTTTTTTTTTTTTTTTTTTTCGTTTTTTGATGAAGACTTACATTATCCACTGACAAAAAAGGGTTAACGTGCCTCATTTGGAGGCTGCAACGTTTCCAATTATTTCCAAATTAACTGCAGCATCTTACTTTTTCACAGAAAAACATTTTAGTCTGAATCAACAAAAAACTTTAATATTTTCAAATTTAAAAAGTCTTCAGTGAGCAAAAAATGGAATAGATATCAGTAAAAATCTAAAACCATATTCCTTAAAGTATTGCTTTATACTTTTATTGAAATAAGCACCTTAAATAATTTTGACATTGATGTGACCTCCAGAAAATGAGACATATAGCAAATTCAACATGATATGGCTAGCCATCAACAATATTCAGACGATGGACCTCTAAATAATAACCTGACCTCTAAATAACCTCCAGGGTATAAATTGCTAATTGTTTTTTCTGAAAATTAAAATGATGGACCAACTACAACTTGCATTTTTTGCATGTTGTTGGCAGATCTATGGAAAAATATTGTGGGGGAAAAAGTCTAGATCATTGAACGTTGGGCTGTCTTGTACAAGTCAACAATATTGATTGGTAACAAAATCCAAGAGGGTGAAGCAAAATAAACCTTGGCTTACTATGTCTGGAAATGCCACAATGAAAGAGTTGAAAAAGTCAAGAGCAATTTCAAATAAAAAACAAAAGAGGGCAAAGATTGTGAGAGATTACAAGAAGAAGAGCCATTTTCACTGAATCAGTAGATATTCCAGCCTCCTCTTAACATATTTCAAGAGTGGGAGCTGCTAACAAAGTCTTACATTTACATTTAACTTTGACGCAAGTGTTGCTAAGCAGTTGGGTGGTGAGTTCACACTGTACAGATAGTAAATCACGTTGCAATTACCACAATAAATATCACCGGCCTGCTGCCAAGAGAGGAAGAAAATCTCAGTGTATGGAAACCCCTTACAGAAAAGACTTTATGATGAACCAACATTACAACAGTTTTTCTCCATCAACCAAACCACAATGTTGGCAATTTATTGGCGACGACTCCCCCAGCAACTCTGAAAATGTCAGGTGATGTTATTTGTCCACAGGCAAAATATGAAATCTGCTGCCTCTTTCGACACTGAGACCTTTTTGATCCATATTTTCTCACTTCAATTACTGGAGTTCTTTGCTTTCAGCACCTGATGCTCCTGTATTTGGAGAAAAACAACCCGATGAAAAAAAGAAAAGGAAAGCAGAGACCCTTTATAACAAATAAAAAAAATGGAAAAGTAAGGATTCAGCTGGGCTGTCTGTAAAGGGGGAAGTGTTGTGCTTTCCAGTATTTTTTTCCAGAAGAAAAGGAGAAAAAGAAAATGAAAAAAGAGAGACTCGGCAATAATCATGACGGGGCGGCACCTGCTTGTGTGTGCATTTTCCAGAGCACATCACAGGTGACATTATTATCCCAGACCACTGTATCTCATTACCGGCAAAAACAATTGCAGCGTCGTGACTGCAATACAAACGAGGTGTAGGGCTCAACTGAGTGCAACTTCCGACAATTTGTAGGCGGATGACGAGACTGTCAAATGTGGGGACGAGAAAATTCGAGGATGCTTTTAGTTATACAAATAAGTCTGAATTCAGAACTGCAAGAGGATGCAATTATTTTTAACCAAACAGGTTGCGGTTTTCTTTCACAATACAAAGCTCCAAATATGCCTAAAACAGCATTTAATATCTGAAAAAAACCTGAATCGTGTTCAGGGTATTTAACCTACATATGGTGCTAATGACCTGTATAGATCAAACTATAGCAGCCAAGTATATGTAGGGTTCATCAAAAGAAAACAGAAGAACATTTTTGTGGTCAGAAAAGAGAGATTACATGATAGCTGACAATGTTGCATCATTATGAACAGAGTTTACTATCATCAACACTTATAGTACTGCACACAGGTGTGCACAGATAATTAAAACTGATAAATATGCATACGGCCCTTGCAGTTCCAAGAGGCTTAATAATGAGTAAGCTCTATCACACCAAATCTGTGCCCTGCTTTGAGTGACTGGCTGCTTTTTCAGTTGCTAATCCAACCAAAATATCTCCCACAGTGGACCCAGTCATTAATTAGTAAAGTAATGAAACCGGCTCCTTTAATATGCAGATAAAACGGTTTCTCATTTTCTCCTAATTTTGGCCATTTTAGATACGGCCATTCAGCAAGGAAAAGGTTTGAATTACTGGACTGTCGAATAATTTGCTCAATGCATCAAAGGTCTTGTAGGAAGAGGCTAAAAAAAGAACTGCGTAATTACTCACACGACAAATATTTCATTTAGTTTTTAGGCTGACCTTCTACAGTAAGTTTTAACCCAGAGAGGAATATTTATTGTTTAACTCACCACACCAGGAAAAATCTTGGTAAGACGGCCAGCGGCTGCCGTAGCTTTTGACTTCCCTCCTCCGAGGCAGTCCTCGAACTCAAAAAGTGGCTGTCGAACCGGATTGGAGTATGAGATCTTTGCATTGTCCACAAACGTGATGTGTCTCACTCCCCAGCCCTGGAGAAGGTCAAGGAAGGATAAAAGGTTTTATTCATATGAAAACAGACGTTAGCGGGACTTTCTGTCAGGTTTCAGAGAACCTTAGTAGCGTGTGTAACACATTTCCAAACAAAAGAATGAAACAATTTTGCAACTTTGCTTTTAGATTCTGATCAGAGGACACACCACACCAAGCTCCTTTCGGGCTGACAACAGAACCCTAAGATATGCAACAGAGGGAAGAAGACTAAAAGGTAACAGTCAGTATCACTAACATGTATAAAGTGGAGTCAGAGGAAGCGAGATAAGAAGCCGTTTCAAGAAAACTTTCTATCACACATTAAGACACGTCTGTGGTTTAATCAGGCTGTGAGACAGCAAGAGAGAGCAAGACTTTCAGCAGATAACAGGAAGGCAAGATAGCGTACAGACTAACCGCTCTGTTCATCATTTAGTACTTTCAACCTCTTTTTGTCATGAAACAAGCCGGATTTGGGAATGCTAGCAGCTTTTCAGAAGCCTTTGACTTTAGACGGGTCATATTCGCAAGAAAATACACCGAAATTGATGCTTTTGTTAAGCTAGCTACTCTCACCACAGTGATTACCAGAACAAGAGTTGATGGCCAAAATATAATGTCTACATAACCATTAGGTATTTCATCTTCAAATAAAATACCTTAATGGTTAAATACCCCACGACCCTGACCCTGGATAAGCGGAAGAAGATGGATGGATAGTTGGATGGATGGATTTTTAAATAATTTAACTGTAACTTATGTCACACAGTGGGGCACGGTTGCCTGGGCCTATGACTACCCAGAACACACCCACGCCTCATAGTGGAGGACAAACAATGATCATAACAATGGTGACACATGCAGGAATATCTGAAACAGCTGTTATTGAGTAAAGACAGGGTGGATTTTCAAGACAGTTTTGTGGTCTAAAACCGCACCAGATGCTAGAGAGCAAATTAAAATTATGAGTATAAATTATGAGTACATGAGCTACTAAACATCTCATACATTGAGATGATATGAAGAATAGCTTGTTGTCAGTAAAGCACATTTGCCTCCCATAAGGATGTTCTCCATCAATGGCTGTTGGTACCCAACAACAAAACTTTGCACTTTTACTCCAGTCTACTGCAAATTAGGTTACTCGATAATCTGATGGAGAGAAAGGAGTTACACCCAGATCCACAAATGTTCTGTTTGTTCTACTATTTACTGGTACATCTCCTGATAAGCATGAAAAAAATTCAATATTTTTGTCAATCTTTTGAAAAGTCAAAACTCACACATAATATTAATTTCACATAAAAGTATCTATTACTAGTTACTCTGATGATAAATGCTTACAGTTAATGAAAACAGAAAATAAAAAAATAGAATATTATCAGAATATTATAAGATCAAATAAAAAAAAGTACATCTTAAACAGACAAGCAACACCACGGTCATCGGACCAGTTGTTGGCAGCGTGGACTAGTACCAATTCCTACTAGAAAATAAAACCAGCATTTCCATAAAGTGAGCCTAAAGAGCTCTAAAATGTCCTGCAAGATGGCTGTGTTGACTATAGACTCCAAAAATGCCAGTGGACCAACACCAGCAGATGACAAGGCACCCCAAATCATCCACTGGACTTTAGGCAACATGGATTCTGTACCTCTCTGCTCTTCATTTAGACTCTGGCACCTTCACTTCCAAGTGAACCTTTTCCTAATGCATTTTTTGCTTCAACTCAACTTTCTATGAATATTCTTGGATGTGGCAACCAGCCTTTAAATGGTCATGAAACCTTTGCAGTTGTGTTAAAATCATTTTCTGTGACACAATGATTTTATATTTTTCTACTAATTCTCCAATATGTAACTTTTTCTGAAAAACTGAATTTTGTATTTTCATTATCTGTAAGAAATTATGGTGAAAAATCACAAGAAAGACTTTAAATATTTCACTAAGTGTAATGAACTAATATACAAAACCCACTTTGTGAAATGACTGACAGAAAACATTTAACTACTTCACAATATTACACTTTTTTAGATGCACTTGTATATGGAGGATAAGAACACATGTTTCTGTTTTTGTCACAGTAACAGAGGGAAGTAGAGCGTGCATCCTTCTCTCAGGCCTTACCATGAGAGTCCTGGCCACATTGCAGCCCAGTGTCCCAGCGCCAAGAAGAAGACACTTTGTGCTGACGACTTTGTCCAAATCCAAAGACGGGACCAGCCTCCATCTCATCAGCTTAAGATTCAGGTCCACTGATGACTCTGCAAGTCTGCAGGGAGCAGAGTGAGAAAACCAAATACCTATGCTTTACAGTTGCACCTAAAATTATTCAAAAATTAGGTTTTATTCGCAAAGCTAAAAATTGCATGTGTTTGCAAACAAACAAGTTCCAGAGGAGCAGTTTAAATAGTCGAACAACACTCTTACTAGAAGGATTTTATCAAAACTCAAAACTTAATCCGACTTTAAACCACTACAACAGCTTCAAAGATAAGATAAGATAGACTTTATTAATCTCACAGTGGAGAAATTCACGTGTCACATCGGCTCAGTAATCAAAAGAAGGTGCCAAAAGGAGGGAAAGGTGCATGAGGTATATACAGTGTATCCACATATATACAAAAAAAAAGAAATAAAGCAGAGATTTAAGGTGACTTAAAGCTATTCCACCCCATGGACAAAATTCTTCATAAAAGCACATATTTGCAATTAATGTGTGGGCTCAGGCATAATTGATCAAATACTTTGTTGGATGAATCAGGGGAATTTAAGATGTAACCAGAAGGATACAAAAAGATAGCAAAGGCCCCACTTGTTCGTACAGATACAGCTGGAAACAGAATGTGTAGGTTTAAAGTTAAAGTATCGTTGACCCAGAGAAGCTTGGGCATCATTGCACCTTCAAATTGAACAATGATCCCCAAGTCCACCAGGTTGTGGTTTCAGAAGAAGTCCAGGGAAATACTCGAGTGGCAATCATGGACAATTGACTGTGAACCCATAGGATATTTCCGATTGGATAAAAACAGATAGTTTTAGCACCAAACCAAGGAAATTCAAAGAACTGGAGGCCTTTGACCAAGAGGAGTGGGCTAAGATTGGTCAGGAACGCAGCTCCCAGAAGTTGGTTTCACATTTTGCAGCAGGACATAACAGTACTAAAAATCATGAAGAAATTCATTTGATCATTAAATTGTGACATTGTGTGCTTAATAAAAAAAAAAAAATCACCTCTAATATCAATTATGTTTAGCTTTCTAAACTGTCTGTGCAAAACCTCAGTTATCCGGGTCATGTCAACGGCAAACAGGCTTAAAACGATGGCAACCCGACTCAGAAATGTTTCCAGAAAATCCTTAGTACCGTATTTCTCAGACCATACGGCGCACCGGATTATAAGGCACGCCGTGAATTTACGTGTCTCTGTGTGTCTTTGTCCACATATAAGATTGTAAGGCGCATTACATATTCTTCCTTACAGTCAGGCAGTCTTATAGACAGCTCAGCGGTCCGATCAGGTAGTGACACAGTGTACTATAATGTTCCGATTATCTATTGAGCAGAGCGGCTTCATTGCTAACCAAAGTCGTACTTACACATTTTAACAGATTTTTTAGCATATTGTACCACATAAAATCAGTCAGTAAAATGGTAAATGGCTTGTACTTGTATAGCGCTTTAACTAGTCTTGACGACCTCCAAAGCGCTTCACACAACAGTTCAGTCATTCACCCATTCACACACACATTCACACCCTGACGGTGGTGAGCTATGTTAGTAGCTACAGCTGCCCTGGGGCAGACTGACAGAGGCAAGGCTGCCATGCACCGGCACCACCGGGCCCTCTGACCACCGCCAGCAGGCAATGCGAATGAAGTGTCTTGCCCAAGGACACAGAGACAGTCAGTGTGGGGGATCGAACCGGCAACCCGCCAATTGCAAGACAAACTCCCTAAAGCTTATCATTGTAAGCACAATGATAATCATGTATAAGGTGCAGCGGATTAACCTGACTCCGCCAGATAGATTTGCTCCACATATCCATCTGGAAACCTTCCGTTGAAGTAATTTTGGGGAGGGGCGAAAATACTGGTTAGCTGATTGGCCTATGTTGGTGATAGACGGGCCAAATAAACCAATCAGATTCGTCGTTGCTCGTAACAGAGCGACGACGAAAACACAACCACAAGCCAAGCTACTCTTGCTGCTGCAGGTAAAGGCTCGTTAGCTCAGCAAAGAAATACTCTGTAATTCCGATAAAACTTGCTCGATAGCCACGCTAACGCTAGTTTCGTCGGCTGAAGCCGCCATGTTCTTTAGCCTGAACTGTCGCTCCTCGTTGCGTCTCGTTGCGTCACACCTCAACCCGCCTCAAAGCCAACGCTGATTGGACGTTCGTTTGGTGAACAGCTCCAAATTTTCTTTAATGGAGGGTAGCCAGACTGATCTGCGAGTGAAACCTTGAAAGCTTGCGAGATCAGGATGGTCTCACGAGGCTAGCAGTGGATTATAAAGTGCACTGGATTATAAGGTGTGCTATAAATTTTTGAGAAAAATCTAAGAATTTTGAGTCCGCTATATAGTCCGAAAAATATGGTATAAATCCGGTTGCCTCTGATTTTAGGCTGTTTTTAGTTTTTAAACTGTGTGCTTGATTTGTATATAAAAGAAACGTCCTTCAGAGGGGAATTCAGGTGTAATGACAGCAAAGCAACAGGCAAATGGGAGCATGCAGATAAACATAAAGTTTATTCTGAACAGCTGTTAGTTAATACATTCTGCCGTTAGACCTAATTTGCAGAAGTGATTGCACCTAATTTTAGGTGCAGCTGTGAACGTCTGTAGCAAAAGATTGATCACAGTTATACGACAAAGATGTGAATTTTAGACGTTTTACCTTTTAGGGTCCATACATTCACTCAGGTTGACCATTCGTGGGCCCAAAGCCCCCTTTGGGTTCTTCTCCCATCCAACACTTTTGAGACACACTAAAATAATATTAAGCACAAACTTGTAAAAATACATTTTACAAACAACAACAAAGTCCTGCTTCTCATTCAGTTTAATCATACAACTAGATTTAACATTAACTAAACGTGTTCATTTGTGATATATAGAGCCAAATATCTATTACTTTTAGTTTGTGTCAAAATAAACATTTTCTGCTTCAAAAATAAAATAAATTTATACCTTCAAATTATCTGTAGTAGTTCAAAATTGAAAACTAATTTAAAGGATTCCAAGTTAGTGTAATAAAGCCTCATCTATTAATAAATGTAAATTCTTGGTCTCTCTAGCACCTTTATATGCAGTTTAACGCTACTTACTGCACTGCTGCATTACTCCTTGTTTATTGCCATGCTGAATACACACATGATGCTGTGTGCTGTAGTGTAATATAAGCAAATTAACAAACTGGAATTAGAAGTCGTGACATTACTTAATCTCTATTTTGAACAAGCTTTCTTGTAAATAGTTACAGCCATGGGGGCATTTTTATTTTTAATTTCACAAGGTATCTGGCAGCAATGCTTATCCTCGGGCATATATATAAAAAAAAAAAAAAAAAAAAAAAATCAGAACAACAAGGATGGCTTTATTACCTTCAAAACGGCACCAAATATGAGGCTGCACACAGAATAGCTGAATTCATTTGTATTGCTCGAACACATTCACAGTGACTTAATTAAAAGCTGGGCTGTGCTGACGGCGAAGGGCGAGGGAAACAAAGACGCCTCGTTGAAACTTAACAAAAACCTTTTCCAGATCAGAGAGCAACTCCCCCTCCCATGCAGACATTACCATTTAAATTGTTTTCATTCCTAATTCGGCAGACAAAAGGATAGCAGAGACGCTTTGCGAGATTAGGCTGAAGCAAGTATTTTCTCAGAGGAATGTGAACTAAAATCTGGTTTGCATCAGCAACAAACAGACAAAATCACAACTGGTATGGAGAGATTTATAGGTAAAAAAAGGGTGTGTTTTAGGGATGGAGCTAATCCGATCCAGAATTGGTATCGGGCTCCGATACCAACTTAATTTACGGATCGTAAAATTCTGATCCAACCTGCTGACATTTTCGATCCACAAACTGCATTTTAATGTTTTCTGCTGGAAAGTCTCCAGCGTCTCCGTCGGCTGCTCTGCTAGCTGGCTGCTAACTGTGGAAAGGATTTCCTGAACAGAGGGTAACCCCCTTGCTGGGTAGTATTAGATAATAATAATAATAATAATAATAATAATAATAATAATAATAATAATAATAATAATAATAATAATAATAATACATGCTTTTCATAATCCACTTTAGATCTAGTTTACATATCTCAAATTGCTACAATTAGGAGTGTGAAAAGTAAGATAAAGTAGAATAATAATAGAAAAATCTGCAGTGATTAAAGTTATGTTAAAAATCACAGGGAGGTTTACCTTTTATGGATATCTCTCTTGGATTTTATAAATACAGTAAATTTGAAACCCGCACATTTGTACTTTTTTTTCAGGATGGGAATTTTCCTGTGAACACGATTTACTGTTTTTATGACTTCCTTTGTTAGCTTACACTTATCCCAAGTTGTATTTTTGGATATACCTGCTTACATTCATACTCGCCGATAGAAAAGCCTATTAAAAAAAATAGCTGTGGTAAAAAAAATAGCTGTGGTATCGGAATCGTTTTGGTAACGGAGATAAGGGATCGGAACGGAAGTGAAAAAATGTGGATAAGAGCGCTCCTAGTATCTTTAAGAAAATGCAAAGACATGTGAGCAGACACTTAGAGGTGGGCACAGACATCAACACTACCTGAGTTATTGGGAAGCTCGGGTAGTTTGACCTGGAAGACGACACTGTGCTGGATGGAGCGATTTCCCTGCAGAGTCCGGTCCCTGAAACACAGCACTTCCACCAGGTCCACTTTAGAGCCCCTGACACAAACAAGGACATCGTCAAGAGCCAAACAACGAAAACGACACATCACACATGGGATAATCTCATATATTAAAAGGTAAATAAAAGTTAACTCTTATTTCCTTTCTCAATTTTAGTTTAATACCCACACGTACCAACACTGTTTTTTTGACATGGTTCAAAATGTGTCAGATTGCACAATAAAATCCAAACAGGCAAATAAGCGAGACATTACAGCTACTTTCTGATTCCATATTTAATCATAGATAGCTTCTGTTTGACGCAGAGGGAAAGTGCAGTCACGCACTGTTTGGATTAGATGATAACCTCCTCTGGCTCCATGGAAACTATATCTAGGTTTTAAAGCGATGAGGCATAGCTCAAAGGGAATACCTACTTTAGTCAATAAAAAAAAACTTTTTCAAACATGAGATTCAGAGCTAAAACAGACTGAGCTGAGTGATAACAACTAATGCTAACTGTAAATCACTTCTCTGGAGTTTCCAGAGCATCTCCTCCCCTAAATCCAGCCAAAATTACAGCAATAAACTAGCAGCATTTTGCTAAAGACATCTTTATGTGTGACACACAGCAAAAGCCTCAATCAGTGTGTTAGAAACATTAATATTAACCAGGAAAGATCTAAGATTTAATAAAAAAAATAAATAAAAACACACAAAAAAAAAATCCATTTTGATTGCCGATCAGTTCCAGCTTAATCTACATGCAAAGTTAACCCTTAACGAGGCCTCGCATGCAGGTCTATAAAGCTGGGAACTCCACACCACTCCAGACATTTTGAAATGAAAAAGCTTCTTGAATGGGAAGCGAAATGTCTTCAGCTTCAGAATAGAAGTCCAGATGTTTTATTTTTTAACCTTTCTTTTGGATTGATAACGACCTGGATCACTGAGAATCTTCACAAACATATTGTCAGTATATTTATATAACATTTGATTGCAGTTTAAATCATATCTTTTGTGCAGTATGTAATATTTTATATTAATATTATTTTGATTAATTATTAAATGTGTTTAGTTCCTTTAGGTACTCCAATTGTTTCGTTTACGTTTGAGCATCCTGAACAGTTCGGAGTGGCTTCAGGATATCCACAGCTCATTAACCAAGAGAAGTCAGAAATCACCTCAAAGTGACCAAAAGTGATAAAACGAGTAAGAGGAAGGAAGGAAGGAAGGAAGGAAGGAAGGAAGGAAGGAAGGATGATCAAAAGTGATACCTGTAAATCAAGCAACTTTCTGCTTTAAAAAAAAGAAATGTAGCCCAGTAAGTCAAAAAGTTTATTTTCAATCAGTAGTTTTACTAGTTGCTGTTTATGGATTGTGATGCCATTAACTAGTTCATTGCAACTACAGTTGTTAAACTCTGTAGTTCTAAAATGTTATCAAATTGTAGTTTTGTTTTGCTTCTCCGCCTCTTTACTTGTATATCTCGATTTGACTTGTGTGTGTGTCAAAAGCAGAACAAAAATAATTAAAGCACAGTCTACACTGATTTGGTCAAACGGACAAAACATCACCTTATCCCGTTTTGTTTCACTGCGTTGTTCCCTTAAAATCAAACACTGCTCTCATCTTAAGGTTTGGACCAGCTTTTTAAATTGAGATGCCTCTCACGTGTCTCTACAATGTGAACGCCAGAGGAACAGCCAAATGAATCATCTTGAGCAGACATAGAAACGTTCGGAGATTATAACATTACCAGGACCTTTGTGGGTCAGCCACCTGTCTATCACTGATAGTCTGGTTCAACTAATTCATCTCTGCCACCTGTGAAACAGATTTCAGCAGCCTCACAAACTGGCGCCAACACCTTCAGAAGGACATCTGTGACTGGCGGACAAGAGCCTTAATAATACAGCTTTTAATCTATTGAGGAGGAAAAGCCAATGCAAAATGTAAAAAAAATTTTTTTTATGTTTTGCACATGCTGCTTTTTTTATTTCTGCACCTGATTCACAAAGCAGAACATGTTAAGCATGCAATACAAGTCCAGCAGAAAGGTGGAATTTGAACTACCGTCTTCCATCTGAAAGCAATACTTCTCAATATTTTAACAACATGAGACGTTCCAGAAAAAAATAACATAGTGCAAACAGTCTGACATGGTAGTAATGTGGTTTGGTGCTGCTTTACATTTTCAGGGCCTGAAAGAAAGGGATTCTGCTTTATTGCAGCAAAAGCTAAAGGAGAATTTCTGGCCATCAGCTCATGAGGTTAAGTTCAAGCACACTCAAGTTGTCCAGCCGGACAATGACCCAACAAACATCAACAAGTCCACCTCAAGCTCTTTTAAACGCTTTGGAGTGGCTAATCAAAGTGACTTGACGATAAACCACCCCCTAGTCCTCTAAAAAACCTTTTACTGTGGCTAAATAAAAAATAATATGCAAAGACTGGTTCAAAACTTCATCACAGCGACTTAAAACAGTCATCACCAGTTATTCCTAATACTTAAAGGTATACTATGCAACAGGGGTTGATTTTCCAGCGAGGCTCCCCCCAGAGGGCGAAAGTAAAAGTGCACTGTGGTAAAGATGCTCAGCTGTTCTGGTTCCTCCGTCAAGCCAGGCGCGGTTGTTTTGAGCTTAGCAGACAGGCGAACGCAACGAAAAGTGGAAAAAACGGCAATACAAACAATGACTAACACAGTGAAGGTATGAACATCAAGCTTCCCGCAGCGCTATCTTGGCGAGGCGACCGCGGCCGCCGCCTCGCCAAGCCTCGACCGCCGCCTCGCCAGTTTTATTATTATTATTATTTATTTATTTTATTTTTTTATGTTGGCGATACGCTACCGCCACCGCCTCGCCAAGCCGCAGCCTCGCCGCGGCCGCCGCGGTAGTGTCTCGCCAACATAAAAGATTATAATAATAATACTAATAATAAAACTCGATATGCTTGCATGTTTATTTGACGTTAACACGCGGTTCTTTGTTGTTGCTTTCGCGCGTGCATATAGTGAATGGCAGGGCAAAAACACATGGAGTTCTCTCCGTAAAGCGAGACTTCTGTGTGTGCGGGCCGTGAGCTCTTGCAATTGCAAGTGCGGTATTTCCCCCACAGACCCCCAGGGCGGCCGAGAAAACCTTTGTTTGACCTGAAATGACTCATTTAATCATCCAAATCGGTATGGAACACATTAATTAACTGAAAAATGTTGCATAGTATGCCTTTAATTGCAGCCGTTACAACCAAAGCTGACAACTTCTTATTGGGTTTAGTGGGGCAATTTCTTTAACTAAATTAAATTATTTAGAAATTACAATTTGTATTTATGCAAAGAAAATATATATTTTTAATACTACTGCAAACTTTTTACTATAACTACAGGTTGCGTTGTGAGTTTGCCCTCAACCGTGATCAGTTGTTTTTGAAATGCACAACATCTACACAATTATTGTCTGCATGGTGAAGTACAACATTCTGATTTAATTAATGCCGTATTGTTATAAAATACATGCAACTTTAAATGTTGTGCTTTTAAATTTGTTTAAATGTGTACTTGAAGCTTAGCAGCCATCTGTAGAAACAAGCACCTAGAGCAATAAAATGTATGATTTGTAGACTGCTCAGCAACAAAACACCTCACAAAACTAAAAGGTTCTGTTCGTTAATATTTTTATAAACGTACTATTCTTCTTATAAACAGATTCATAGGAGAAACACTAATTATGCTTTTAATATCAGACCCAGTATTGTAGTGAACCACAAAGTAGTGTTGTTAAATTAATATAGGAGCACCTCAAAGCACCTTTAATCTTCAGTAGCTCTACAAAATGCAGCCTCAGGTAACAGATGACTCACAACAAGAGGTCAAGATTTCACTTATACTGCCCACACTCCTGCAAGTGAATAATCCACTCAACTACCTGAGTCATTACCCGCCTATGTTTTCAATAAAGACCTTTTGAAACGGTTAATTACTGAAATGCTTCTTTTTTTCTTTGCAGCCCTTATCAGGTAGATGGTAGATGCACCCCTTATTTTTATAATTGAGAATTTAATCCTTTGAAGTATATTTATTTACAGTAATACATTAATTTTAATTGCCCTGCTTTAAAATTTCAGAACTGTGAGAAACGACGACAGAGTTCCCTACAACAGGTTGGCTGTATCATATCATGTTTGAGATATAATAAATATAAAGTCAGAGTTACTCCGCTGGACACCTGTATTTCCTCCTCCCTGATCTCTGTGTAAATATTTGATCGTGCTCTTCCCAGAACTCTTATACCGAATGTCTAACACACAATTAACGACTTCAACCAACTTCCCAATGTGAAGACTTTTATACACTGTACGTTTCCCTAAAATATTTAACCTTCAGTAAAGAAAAGCAAAACCAATAGTGTTTCTTTATAAGAATTTTGCTTAACATATAAGCTGCAGTGTTTTATTGCATTAAAGCTGCCTAGTAGTATGCCCGGATGTACCTGGTAGTCATAGAATAAAATAGAAAGATCCTTTATTGTCCCACAGTGGGAAAATTTGGTGCACCAGCAGCAAAGAAAAAAAAATTCTATCAGAATATGATATGAATAAAAGTAATTTTGAAGTCACAAATGAATGTAATTACTTGTCACACACGTGAGTAAGTCACTGTTTTTAAAGCTTAAAATCAGACTGACTTCATCAAACACAAATACCTTTTGAGATTCACTGTTTGACAATGACTGTTTCAGCGCACATCATCTTTTCTCTTCATGAACAAAGACACACACAAACTCAGACACAGAGGTATTGTTTACCACTGCTTTGCCAGGAGGACCAAGAGATTTCTCAAAGGCCAGCCTGGATGTTGAGACAGAGTACACGGGTCGTAGACGCCCACAGTGACCTGGAAAAGTATAAGAGGAGTGCTTAATACTCCAGAGCACTTGGGTTTCTGTGTAGGAGTGTCTAAAAAACATGCGCTGATTTTAGGGAAATAAAATGACAAAAAAAGAATAGGAAGAGTCCTATTTGAAGATGCCCCACAAATCTTTTAAAACATTTTAAGGAACTATACAGGCAATAAATATTCATATAGTGTGGCAACTTTTTAAACATTTTGAAATCACTTTATTATTGGGTCTGCATAACATAGTTTCTTTATGAAAATACCTTCTTAGTATCGGTGAAAAATGTCTCCCAGTCCTCAAGTGGAGCCATCTGGACCGCGTCGTCAGTGTATTTCATCAGGAAGAAAGGAACTCCAGTGACTCCTCTCTTCATGCATAGGCCATCATAGGCCTCCTGCAGGGCTGAGATCTGACAGGGAAATTGTTAAATCACTGAACGTGCTTGAAAACAGTAAAGCTTTAGCTTCTTCAGTAGTAGAAACAGTTACAAGACAGATAAATACACGTAGGGCTTTTTCCTTCATCCCTGATAACCAAAGTTACATTTAAATTATATAGTCATTAGAATGTTTATATATTATGAACAGATGTGTTTTAACGAAACACAGTGTAATAACTTTAAATAAATACTTTTGTATTTAGAAATATATATATATATTAAAAACATTTTTACTAGGTATGCCAAGACTAAAATATTGTTATGTTTTTAGTTTACATCAACATCTCAAAGATTTAGACTCAGTTTTCCTGTGAGATCTTGATATGCAAATACACAGCTCAAAACAGTAAAGGGAACACTTAAACAACATGATGTAACGGCAAGTCAATCACACTTCTGTGAAATCAAACTGTCCACTTAAGAAGCAACACTGATTGACAATCAATTTCATCTGCTGTTTTTAAAACATAATAAACACCAGGTGGAAACTAGAGGCAATCTATGCACATCTGGGACATCATGTCTCGCTCCAACCACCAACGCCACGTTGCACCACAGACTGTCCATGAGTTGGTGGATGTGTTGTCCAGGTCTGGGAGGAGATCCCTCAGGAGATCATCCACCATCAGGAGCATGCCCAGGCATTGTAGGAAGGTCTTATAGACACGTGGTGGCCGCACATGCTACTGAGCCTCATTTTAAAGGACATTACATCAAAGGTGGATCTGCCTGTAGTGTGTTTTTCCACTTTAATTTTGACTCCAAATCCAGACCTCCATGGGTTAATAAATTTGATTTCCATTGATAATTTGGGTGATTTTGTTGTCAGCACATTCAACTGTAAAGAACAAAGTATCTAAGAATATTGCATTTATTCAGTGTTCTCTTTATTTAGTTTTTTTTGAGCAGTATAAATTTATCGCTCGACATTTTCAAGCTACTTATCCTCTGAAACACTGATAAATACCAACACAGGTTAGAAACTCAAAACAAACACCCTCAGCTAAAATTGTTTATTTAAAGGAGCTTGTCCAGATCTAACCTATCATTTCTCTGCTAAAAGATTTTAAATATTTATAATAAGTACATGCCAAAAGCATTTAGAATACCTGCTAAAAGGCTTCACAATATCTCGCAAATGTCTCGTCTTTGCGGCATCAGGGTGTGCAATATTAATATTGCAAAAAAAAAAAAATTATTCCAAATTTTTTGCCAGATACTCTATATCACAAGTGAATTTACATTTTGCATGATAAAGTAATATCCAGTGTTTTGGGTGGAATCAGGCTGCAGTAGGCAGTACTAGTAGCAAAGATCACAAAGGGTGTTGGAAGTACAGATGAGAGCAGAGGAGTGAGCAAAATAATGATTAATGGCAAGTGAAATCATCAATGTTTATCAGTAATGCCTCCATCAAATGATTTTTTTAATACATCATGTTGCCTTAGGTATTACTAAGGCAGGTAATGGAGCATTGGTAAAATATAGTAAAAAACAGCTTAAAACTGTTTTACTTATAGCAAAGAAATCAGATTGTCTGAATTCAAAGTGAGAAAGACCAAATACCTGCTAAAGTTTGAGTTCTGACTTGGAAATTTGCAGGTAACTGAATCATCCAAGTCCTACAACTAATGTGATTACTAATTATGTAAAATCTAGTTATAGCCACAAAAAAAGATTCATTTTGACAGTTTATATCGCATTAAAACAGCAGCACACTTATTAAATCTCTACTTAAATGCTGAGAAATGCTGTATTTATCACTTAAATTTGCTTATATTTAGCCTAACTCGCTCTACTTGGGCGTTGTATCATTTTCTAATCAAGAATATAAGTCTGCTGTGAATGCGTTTGAAATTTTATTTTAACAATACGGTTTTTACTAACGTCAGAAAGATTTGTATAAAATGTGAACACAAATTTAGACTAAAAGCTCTCATTTTAGAAAAGGAGTAATACTTATGTAACATTATGACCTTAAAAAATTAAAAAAATTTAACTTACAAATTTTATTTTGCGAGTAGCAAGTCAAAAAAAGCCAACCTGTCTTGGTGAGAAAACCTGCTCTAGGACAACAGGCGGCTGTATGAATTTTAATCCCTCTGGGAAACAAAGTGCTGGGAAACAGAACCAATAGTAGAAATGGTATTTCTTCAGGTCCTGCAAAGAAATTCAAGAGGGATATGAACATGATGGAGTTGTCCACATCTACAGAAAAAAAATAAATCACAGATATATGGAAATAAGACATTTATATGGTTATTTATAAATACATACTGCAAAGGTCAGTAGAATGAATCTGCAGAGGATAGACGGGTTCTTCAGTGCAGCCCCGGACTGTATGGCATCCCATATCTACCGATGAAATTATTTTTCTTTTTTGCATATCACAACTTAGTGATCATCGCTAACAGGTTTTCACAGATATTCTACACCCACATTAATGAATTGAAAACAGATTTGTGTCGGTGAAAATCCCTTGAGGACGCCCTTTACCTCTTTGGCCTCCTTCTCGAGCAGAGCCTTCTTATCAGTGGCCTTAAAGGCATCGAGTGTGTTGGTGTTATACAGCGTACCAAGAGCCGGACAGCAACGAGCCGGTGTCGGACCATCACTAACAACAAAAAGAAACCCTCACTCTTAGTTGAACTGTTAGAATATAGCAGGTGATCAGAAAACAAAGAATAGGTGAAAAATACACGTCCCACCATGTACGCGGGTGTATGACATGTGTCTCAATGTGAGGAAATTTGAGAACTGAACAATCTTTTAAGAGTAGAAGACAGATATGCACACCAATAGCTTATGCTGACGTATTTTGTACACTTTGAAGATTAAAAAAAAAAGCTTTTGGTGCTTTGAAAACTAAGATTTAAGGTAAAAGATACATTAGCAGATTATAGGCATGCTTAATGCAAACACGACCTTATGTTGTAATGCATTAAATCAAATCATTTCACCTCATGTGCATAGTTGGATCTCTCTCCTTCCCTCTCTTGACCCCATTTGTGCAGAGATGAGTTACAGGTGAGCCCGACTCATTGGCTCAGTGAGTGACAGTGTGTGTTTGTGTGTGTGTGTTTTTGTGTGTGTGCGTGTTTCTATGTGTATTTGAAGAGGTTTGTTTCAGGAAACTGATTAGTTCTTCCCTCCTCGTGTTTGATTTGAACACTTATTTTCCTCAGCACCTGCACACTATTCTTCTCTCCATCTCGAGTTTACCACTCAAAAGTGCAGTTGTGAAACAAGTGCAGCAGAGTGTTGTTCTCTAAAGTGAGAGCCCAGATTTGGCGGGAATGGGCAGCAGTGCAATCTTTTTCTGAACTGCAATGCTAAATAGGGACTTTACTTTTTTTCCTTTTCTTTTTTTTTGAGCATTGACAAAGAGCTCATTCTCATTCTTAAACGAACTACATAAAACTTTGAAAAGTAAAAATTAAGATTGAGCCATATATTTTGTTTATAAATTGGTGCAAAATGCTCTTGCTGACAAAGAGAGACTGACTGAAGACCCAAAGGATGAAGGTCTGCTTGGTCCCATCTGAGTGCTGCAGAAGGTGTGTTGAGCCCCACTTCACATGGAGACTCTTGAATCACCTGGCAAGACAACTGAGGGGCTTCAGCTGTAGTTGGTAAGGAGGGGAAACACAGCAACTTGGAATGGGCGGAAATGCATTTGCATGTGCGTCTCTGTAGCTGGAACATGCGCCACTTGTTCCCGCTTTTGTTCAAATCTAAACCGACTGATACTTCTGGACATTATGGCATAATACTTCTGCTCTATGCTAGTCTTCAAATGAATGGGCAGTCTAGTGGGAATGCAAATCAACAGGGAAAGTGCAGCAAGTGTATATAGAACTGGGATTATGATGGTGGCTACTGGGGGCTGCATGAGGACGGTCTCATTTTCAAGATAAACCAATTTTTCATCGCGGCCAAGAATGTTTGTACAGAACACGCATTTACCCAAAACAGTATGCACTGACAATTTTATGTCCGCATATTCCTGCAAGTGCTTGGTACTGATCAAAGTACCTGTGCAATAATAATATGGCATGCAGGAGAGGCAGATGCTTTTATTTGTGTGTTTCAGTTTAAAAGTGCACCATAATTTTCAACATTCTTTTTTGAAAAATAACTCAAAGTCAGTCAGACTGGATTGAAGGCAGCAATTCTAAAATATTGTGCATACTTCTACTAATATTAATTTAAATCTAGGCTTGGCAATTTTTCCAGAGGTTTCCCCAAGTCGCCTTTTGAATAACTGCGCATGTGCAAGACCGGCTTACCTCGCTCTTCCGCTCTTTATGGCGATCGGGTCTTAAACATCTCCCAAATTCCAATACGGTCTTATTTCTTTCTACTGAGTCTTTCCTCTTCTCATAAACATGAACGCGGTTAGCTTCTTGCGACTCTCAGCCATGTTCAAAGTGTACGGTGAAAGCAGCGAAGCTACAATGAACGGCTAACCTAACCAGATACATAAACACTAGAAGTGCATGTGGGACAACCAATAGATAAGGCGATACTCCTGGAACTTTGGGGACAGAGGGGAATGAAAGCAGGAACAAAACTCTGACCAATCCATGCTTTTGGACCAAGGGACATGGATTCATTAAGAGTTGTTACAGGCCTGCAGCTCCCACAGAGAACGACTTTCAACCTCCTTCTTCTGAATACATAATGTATCGACTACTTTCAGGATGGAAGGATGATTTTTCCCAGTATAACAAAAAGTTTTTTCTGAACAGGATTACCAATAGCTTTACGTCTACATGTTTGAGTGGACCATTCAAAACATGTTTTGATCAAAACGTTTTGCTGGAAGGTGAACCTCCACCCCAGTTTCAAATCTTTTGCAACCCCTAACAGGATTTCTTCCAGAATTGATTTTTTTACCGCCATCCTTCTTCCCACCCTGGAATAAAGGCATCTGCACAATATGATGGTGCCATCACCATGTTTCAATGTGGGAATGGTGTGTTTAGGATGATATATGTGTTAAGGTTTTTTTCCTGCTTTTGCATATAGGTCTGATAGGGTCTGATCCGAGCACCTTCCTCCACTTGTTTATATCCTCTATACGACTTTCAACAAACTGATATTAGGACGCCCTATGGCTTTCTTCCAACAATGGCTTACTTCTTGCCTCTTCAGCTCTTCCATATTTTAGGACTCTAAATGACTTGATGCCACAGGTCTACAACCATAAAAACTCATAAAAGTTAACCCTTTCAACTGTTTGTGTACCATGAACATTGTATTTGCCATTTATCCCATTTTTTTCCCCATTCTTGTCGGGCCAAATAGGTTTTGATGCATTCTATGTTATAACCATGTAAATTATGCATTTGCAGTAATAAAGATGCAATTTCAACAAAAAAACTTTCAGATCTTTCAAAAGGAAACTGTTTGATACTTAC
This sequence comes from Fundulus heteroclitus, assembly GCF_011125445.2. NCBI lineage: Eukaryota > Metazoa > Chordata > Actinopteri > Cyprinodontiformes > Fundulidae > Fundulus > Fundulus heteroclitus. The sequence goes on along the minus strand of NC_046380.1, from coordinate 16,564,844 downwards.
ACATCAAACGCGCTGAACTCCAAAGTCAGACGAGTGGGCAAGCCGACAGGGTCACCTGTAGGATTTAATCCAGGACAAAACTGTATTTCAGTGAACAGTCTTTCCTTAATATAAGAAGTGCAGGACTTTGGCATTAATCTTCGTAAAAAACACCATGATACATTACCACCTACCATTGTAATAGTATCCTCTGATACACTTGGGGCTCTCGTCCAGTCTGTAATCATTGAGCTTCTTCTGGGTGAGCTGGTGCCAGAAACCTGCCTCCAAAGCACTGCTGAAAGGTGCAAACTGCAGCTTGAGGTCTGCAGAGGAGGACGATGCTCCACTGATGTCAGACGCCATCGGGACTTCAGAGACCAATTTATACAAACACTACAATGAAGAAGAAGGGGGCTGCAAAACACACAATATCTATTTAGAACACAGAGTGGTAAAAATGCAGTGACAATCACGGATTTGACCGACAAGATTTATTCATTTACACACGCAATCACTATTGTTGGCAGAGCTGCCAATGAAGGCATGTAATTAGGAACAGCGTGGCATTCATTGTGTTGCAGAAGCTTTGTTGAAAAGTAGGAAACAGGCAGTGGAATCAATGGATGATCCTCAGCTGCTGCGACATACAAAATCATTGATTTTAGCACCTGAGGCAAGTATCACAGATGATATCCTTTAACATAAAATCCAAAGAAAGAAACTAAAGCAGCGGGGCCTTAGTCCTCGACGCGGTCGACCCGGGTTCGACTCCGACCCGTGGTCCTTTGCCGCATGTCGCTCCCCCTCTTCCACCCCCCTTCCTGTCAGCCTACTTTGTTAAAAAGTGAACCACTAGAGCCGTAAAAAATCTCTTGAAAAAACAAAAAGTGATCCAGTTAATACACAAAATAATTTTTCACATTTCTCTTCAGTTTCAAGACGGAAATCTGGATGAAAAGCGAAATAAACAGCAAACTGTAGCTACAGTTTATTTCTGAAGCTTATCTTTGGCGATGAGCTTTGGGAAAGATTTGAGATTGGAAGACCTCTTTGCCATCACCCTAATCTTTAGCTTCCTGCACAGATTCTCTGTGAGATTCATGTTGTAAACAGTAAATTCTGACCCCATCATCTAAATGTCGAAGTTTAAATAGACATTCATCGGACCAGGCAACACTTTTCCAATCGTTACTGCCCGATTTGGGGAAGTTGCTAACTGTAGCTGCAGTTTCCTGTTCTTAGCTGACAGGCGCGGTACATAGTGTGTTCTTCTGCTGCCGAAGCTTTGAGGGATGACGTGTTTTCATTCAGAGTATTCTACATTTCCTGGTAAAACATGGTTATTTGAGCTGCTGCTTTCTTTCTGTCACCTTCAACCACTCTGCCAAATCGCATCTGTTCTCTCACATCAACACTACATTTTGGTTGACAAGTTACTGAATATTTTCTCTTTTTCAGACCATTTTCTGTAAAACAGAGAGATGTCATTTTGAACTTCAGCATGTGGTCTTCATCTTGTCTAGATGCCTAAAGGCATGGAAGTTGTGTTTGGCTGATTTGTTATCTGTTTAAACGAGTTAGGGCACTTAAAGCGACAGGAGAGTGCATATAAAACAAGGTCATTGTGCTATGACTAAACTAATTTGTATCAATTAAATTTTTTTCACATTACAATCATCTTCTTAAATGTATTTTGTTGGAATTTATGTGACAGATGTACAAAAAGGAGCACAGAACTTAAATGAAAGGAAAGAGGAACAAGCCGGTGCAAATTCTCAGTTATCCGGGTCATCACAACAGCAAACAGGCTTAAACCGGACTTTCACTCAGTTCTTTGTGGCTCAAGTGGGAGCCGCCAGAATTGGCAAAGACTCCTGGATAGGAGTGGTGTATGCAGTTCAGTGCAGTGAGGAACGTTCTGATCTTTATATTGGAGAAACCAAACAACCTCTCTACAGACACATGGCTTTTGAGACTTGAGAAAGCTTCCGGGATAGAAAGCGAAACGTCTTCAAACTTCGGGAAAAAGTCCAGTTGTCTTGTTTTTTACTTTTTTGGAATGACCAACTATACTGACAAACTGAGCAATGAGAGCATCAATCAGAGAAGAAGCCAAGAGGCCCAGGGTAACTATAGAGTAGATGCAGATAGCCACAGATAAACAGCAGTTATTAGTTGTGCACTTTATAAATCTATGCATAGAGAATGATCACCAAGAAGAAGAAAAAAAAACATTATTAAAAGAAACCCGTAAGAAGTCTGTTTGCAGTTTTTACACAATCACAAATCATGCAGGGGGAACAGCAAGCATGTGGAAGAACATGCTCTGGTCAAAAAAATTTAACTTACATGCCAAACATTGTGTGTGGCAGAAAGCGTATGCTGTATACCAGAAGAATACAACATCCATGCCTGGAAACATGGTGACACCAAAATATTTCCTTTAGCGGGGACAGGGGAACTAGTCAGGGTTGATGGGAAGATGAACTGAGCCAAATACAGGACAACCCTTACAGAATCCTGCAGAAGGCTTGAAACTGCAGCTGAGGTTAATCGAAGTTCTTGCAAGTGAAAATGGATTTTCACACAAGTTCCTCTGTCAAATCTGACAGAGCTGGAATTACTCTGCAACAATTTAGCCCCTAGATGTGCAAAGCATGCAGAGACACACTCCAGAATGTGTGCAGGTCTACTTGCTGCTTAAAGGTGGTTGTATAAAGAATTTACTCAGAGGCAGTGAACACAAAAATCCACCACACTTTTCAGATTTTTTATTTGAAATAAAATAAGAGCGACGTATGGTTTCCATGCACAATTATGAACTACTTTATGTTGGCGTGCGGCATAAAATCTAAAAATATATTGAAGTTCCAGGTGGAAAGATGGCAAAATATGAATACTTTTGCTAAGCATAAACCTTCATTGGTGATTACCATTTGAAACGTGGCTCAAACACAATGAAATAAAAAGAGTTACTTCTCGAGAGCTGACACAGACAAGAATTTCAGCCCATAAAGACGCATTTTATAAACCAAAGTATCCCAGTGGCTCTGTACTCACCCTCAGCTGCTACTTCCTGCTGCAGGTGGTCATGTGACAGCGCGGCTTGTTGTCAACAAGGCGGTGCAGTGTGGGTAAAAAAAACAGCACGTCACTTTTAGCTTAGCTGTTTGCGGCTTCTTCTGTGTTTGTTTTACGGCGCCAGAACCATGGAGTAAAAGACGAAGAACCAGAACAGGAACAGGAACACGCAAACGACGAGGCAGGAGAAAACCGACAGGAAGCTGTACGCGCCGTTTCTTTTCATGTCGGACGGAGAGATGAAGTGATGCGCTGATTAGAGAGAGGCTGCTAAACCCACTCACTTTGTTGTATAAGCTTTACTATTGGCCTCAGCTGACGAAGCCTCACATAAGCACTACAGTTATGATACAGGTTCACTATGCTATATTTATTAAAATGCATTAATTAAGTCATTCTTAGTTTCACCTGTGCGGTCACCGGGAAGTAAGGCACGCAGGGAAGCGTGTTGTAAGTTAGGGACCGTGTCTAAATTATTCAGCCTGGGAAAGCAGCACCCCGCACAGCTTCCGCTAAGGATATATATATATATATATATATATATATATATATATATATATATATATATATATATATATATATACTTTTTTATTTATCCCCAGCGTATCCATTAAATCAATATTTTAAATCAATATTTGACATTATTTTAATTGAATCTTTTTTTATTTTGTTATAAGGAATGAATTGGACATGTTTCAAAAGATTTAAAAAAATGCAAAGTTAGTACTGAGAGTATAATAAATAATCTGTTTTTATTTACACTGCTGCTATCAAAGCCTTATGATTCCCCTGGTATTTCTGAAGCTTATCTTTGGCGATGAGCTTTTGGGGAAGCCTTTGAGATTGGAAGACCTCTTTGCCATCACCCTAATCTTTAGCTTCCTGCACAGATTCTCTGTGAGATTGAAGTATTGATTTTTTTTTTTTAGATCAAAACTTGTTGGTCAAATTAAAAGATTATTTTAAACATAAATCAGCAAGGGTGTGGATAATATGAGGATTAACTGTAAATTATAGTGATGGAATTTGTTTGAAAAAAAAAAAACATGTAAATGAGAGGAAATATGTACAAAAACCATTCCATCACCTAGCTGATTTTAGTTGGTTGATTATATTTTATGTCTAGACTTGTGTCTTGAATCTCGTGCAATAAAAATATTTAGTACTGTACCTTATCTTCTTAGTTTGTCTTTTATTTAGAACGAAACAAAATGAGAGAGAAAGCACACCCAAGTTCTTGGGCAAGTGCTACATTTTCACATCAAGAAACAAAGCAAAAGCATTAATCTTTAGTATACACTGAGGTATTTTCCACCGTCAAAGTACTTTATAATGATGCCAACATAAAAGTGTTTGAAGATGTTAAACATATTATCAGATTGGAGGGGACTCTCCTTGATATATATTTTTTTCTTAAATATTCCCATTACATGTGACTCTTTAGGCTTAATGGGGGTCAGTACACCAGACCTTCAGAAATACCCTGAACAAGTTGTTTTTTTTTATATTTTGATAATAAAAGACTCAAAATGGAATCTAAAAGGCATGCAGGAATTTTGTTTTCTTCACATTAGGAAACAACTTTAAGCCATTGAGCAGATGAAAAGCAGCTTGAAGCTCTTCCACCATCTGCTGTAGAATAGAAATAACTGGGTAAACTATGGCAATATCTGCATAAAGCTATACTTTGGCTGCATGCATGTTCTTCACAAAGGTATTACTTAAAATGGAAAATTGGGGCTCCTTTTTAAAAAGTGTCTAGCGTTAAATAAAAGCACACAGGCTTTTTTTTACAAGCGGAACCAGTTATTGCAATGCTCTGCTTTCTGATCTTTTCAAAGCATAACTGTACTACAACAACTAATACCGGACAATGGGTCCACATCTGATCTTGCAGTGGTTACCTGTGCATTTCAGAGTAAATTATAATGTACTTTAAATATTGTTTAAAAGCTTCAGTAGCCTTAGTCCAACCAGTTTACAGTGCCTTTCAAACGCACCCAACCCCCTTGGCTTCTTTATGTGTTGCTGCATTCTAAACTGTAATTTTCTTATTTTACTTTATGTGATGGATCTGCACAAAATAATCCACAGCTTGTGAACAAAAACTGGCATGTGCACATATTTCACATATCCATCCCCTTTGCTATGAAGCTCCTAAAGGTTTCTAGTGCAACCAATTATCTTCAAGAGTCAACTCCACAGAACTCCACAGTAGACACAAGATGATCTTTCTATAGGACGACAATACAGCATACATTCCATAGAGTTCAGTTTTATAGAAGAGAGGGCAGAAGAAAAAAAAAAACATTACTTAGTATTAAAAATAAGAAAAAATGTTTTGAGTATGCCAAAAGGCACATGGATAACTCCCTAAATGTGTGGAGGATGGTTCTCTAGTCAGACCCAATTGCGCTTTTCAGCCACCAAGGAAAACCTTATGTCTGGCACAACCCCAACACATCCCTTACACCAAGAACACCATCCCCGAAATGAAACATGGTGGTGGGAGCGTCATGCTGTGGGGATGTTATTTAGCAGTAGGGGTTGGGAAACTAGTCTAAGTTGAAAGAAAGATGGATGGTGAAAAATGCATACAGGGAAATTCCTGTGAAAAACCACCCAGTCTTTCTGGGATTTGGGACTGGAATAAAGGTTCACTCTCCAGAAGGACAATGCGAAGCATCCTGCTAAAGCAGGATGAGTAGTTTAAGGAGTCATATTTAAATGTGTTGGAATGGCCTGATCAAAGTCAAGACCCCAATAATGTCATTAGAATCAGTGGTTAGACTTCAACATGTCATTCACAGTGTGAAGGAGCTGTAGCAGTTTCACCTTGCAGAAAAGGAAGAAATGCCAGTGGCAACATGTAGTGAGCTCACAGAGTCTGATCCAAAGCCATCTGCAGCAGTAATTGTCCCAAAATGTGTGGATGAACAGTTCTGCATGCTTAGGTTTTCTGTTATGTTGCTGTATTTGTTGTGTGCTACACAATAGTAACAAAATAATACATCTGCAAAGTTGTAGCTATGATCTGTAAATTAATTGGTGAAACTCAAACGACGCATCCTAGGCTGTGAGGCAACAAAGCGTAAGAAATGCTGACGGGGTGTGTGTGTGTGGTGGAGGGGGCACTATTGATGTTTTCAAAAGAAAGCAAAAAAAAGAGTTTTTGTCTTGAGCTCTTGCAGTTTTAATTTATGTTTAATTTAGTTTTGTTTAGTCCTAATGTATTTTTAATTAGATTTTTGATTGCTGTAAGATAACTTGTCTTTTCTATTTTTTCTAAATTTTTGGTCATAAACAAAATGTGATTCAAAGTTTTTCATTACATTAATGGTCAAAGTTTTTTTCTGACTTGCAGCTAGGCTCAAATAATCTCTAACATGTCACTGAACTATTTTTAATCAGTGGCAGATATTCCATATTTATCCTTCTGTTCTGTTTGTACCCAAGCATAAAATCCATATATCCACATCACGAAAAAAAGAATGTAAAAGTAAAGTCTTCCTCATTCCAAAAGTTGGGTTTTGTTTGTATCATCCTAATTTTTTGGCATGAACTGGAATCCAAAGCTAAAATTATTGTTAAACGTTTAATTACAAGAAAAACACAATTTTAGAAACATCCTGTTGAGGTGGCAAAATAATAAAACGTCTTCATAAAATTAACTTAGCTCTTGTACAAACAAACAGACAATGGTAAAATAAAATAAAAAACATTGTTATATGCATATAGGAGTTTGTATGGATAAATATCAGCCATTTAATGAATCACTCAAGGGATAAATGTTGAAACTGGGTATTTTATTCATATACTGGAAACAAAAAAAAAATGTCATCAGTCCAGGTCCAGCTAAAGGAATCCATGCTGCCAGTGTCTTCATTAGGAGTAATATCTGTAAAATGTTGCAGGTTTAAGGTATAACTTGTCATGAAAATGTTGACCTTTTTAGCCCAGTGGGACTAACATTAGCACCATGCTGTCATTGCTGTCAATTAGGAAAAGCTGAAGCACTTATTAAATGTCAAAAACCAGGTCAGGTCACATCCCCCTGATAAAACTGAGCGACGAAAAAGATTTCTGGCATACTTTATTACCCACTGAAAAAGAAATGTCTCTACACGGGTTAAATCTTGTCAAATCGTGTAAAACAATTCTTAGCACCCGACAGAGAGCAGCGTTAAACAGCGGAGTCTGCGTGTGCGTCGTGTCTGGGGAGAAAATCCCTACTCAGCAGCCACCGTCACCCTCATTCTAAGGAGGTGGATGCCACATGCTGTTTGGGGCCGACGGCGGTGAAAATAGATGTGGGGTAAAGGGATGGATTGCACTTTTAGGCAGGATGGAGTGACAGATAGTGAAAGAGTAAAAGTGCTATTACCTACTCTCCAGCTTGTGGTTGAAGCTCCCTGTTAGCTGCGAAAGGCCTCTGGCTTCTGGATTGCCAGTGACACCACACAGAGGTCAAAGTCCATTCACTATGAAGTTTGTTTTATTTAAAAAAGAGTTTTAAAGCTTTTTAAATGTTACTTTTTTTCTGTCTATTATCTGGTATGTTTAGTTTTAGGGTTTTTGATCCCAGCTATATACATGATGTGAGAAATGCAATTAAAGATAAATGCCTGCAGATACAGCACTAAGTGGGTGCTTGCAGGGTCATATGCTGTTACTGATAATGTATACGTTTCCTTAATTTTACGCTGGGCTGTTGTCCGCTGCAGACCCACAGAGATCTTTATGAGGTTTGACTCTTGGTTTGGAGCCCACATATAAGTTGTTGTTGTGTGACTGGACTGAGAAGGTATTGTGGTAAAAAGAAATGTTTAATACATCACCAGTTTTCTAAGTAAACATATCTTTAAAGGGACAATCGAATTGAAATTCTCCCCAGATGCTGGTCACAACCCATACACTCTACACATGCTGAGAAACCAAAACCACGGATGTCATTGTCCACGTGTAATAAAATAGAACGACAGCAAAAATGTACCGAATACATGAAAATAAAGGAAGTGCAATTGACATGGAAAGTCATAACACCTGCTAAAATCTACCAGTAATTACAAAGCAATCCTGCCACTTTATGTAAATAAATATCAGCTGGTTTAGTCCCAAATAATGCACCATAAAAGTGAATCTCATCAACCTGCCACACAAGAGCTTTCTTATGACGGACAAAAACAATGTTCTCTGTTAGGACCTTCACAGCCTTTGTAAACTGATTACAGAACAATTTCTAAACCTCTGAAGGTTCCAGTGAGAACTGTTGGGGCCTATTCTAGGAGTGGAAAGACTATCAATACACCATAAACTGACTGTGACCAGGTGCTCCCTGCAAGATTTCAGACAGAAGGGTGAAAAGAATTATACAAAGAGATGTCCAAGCAGAAAGGACTACTTTCTGCAGTGTTACAGAAAGGTCTGGAATTAGCAGGATCAATAGTCCATCCTTGTTTAAATCTACTTATCCGTCACCAGTCCATCACAGGGCAACGCAGAGGCACAGAGGACAGACAAATCTGCACACACCTAAGGGTAATTAGAAACTAGAAAAGGGTAATTAGTAATGAGAAACCAATTAACCCAACATAGGTTGTTTTTTTTTTTTTGCGGGAGGAAGCCACAGTACTCTATCAGCATGGACATTAAAGTGTAGTATATTTTGTGCCATGCAACTATGAATATTTTTTTAATTCAAATATGAAATGAATATTTTCCATAATCAAAACTATTACTCACAAATAAACCACAGACTTACCTGTAGGACTGTGGTTCTGAAAGCCCAACAAAATGCCTTCAACAGTGTGCAGTAAAGCTGTTATCTTAAGCACCACAATCTACAAATGCAGTACATAACACCAAGTGTTACATGGTTTTAGTAATTTCCTACAACTAAATCCAATGTAAGATATTGAAAATTTCACAGATTTGACAAAAACTCACAAAGACGCATTATAAAGACTCTCAACATCATTGTGGTTTCTTCGTGTTTCACTTCAGTAGGATGTGAGACACCTTTTACATGTCTGATACATGGAGCTGCTGGGGAATAATGGGTTCATAATTGCATGCATTATTTAAAACGTTCATTAAGAATTGATTGCCTTCGCACCGTGTTTACAGTAATAAAATCTGCAGTCAAAACTGTTTGATAAATCTTCAACTTTATTGTAAAGGTTTCCACCTAAGACAATAAAAAACATCTTACGTGTGCTTTATTTTATACACCTACCTGTTCAGGTAAATATTATTTGCAGCTTAGTTGTATCCTGCTGTAATTGTGAGACTCAGCTAGATTTGTTTGAATCTTGCATGCTGTTGCATCTCTGTGAAAATTACTAGGTGAAAACATATTACAGAAATCACACATTCATGGTTGTTTTCCCACAGGTCTGTGCCATTATATATATCACACTTTGGATAATGATATGGGAAAAGGTGCTACATAACATCACAAAAAAAAGAAAGAAAAGAGAATAGATGTAGAAAATATTTCCCAGTAGAGAGAAGGAGAAACTTTATTATCTTTATGTGTCTGCAGGAAACATTGACTGCTTTTGGTCACAGCCATTCTGACATCAAATCTGGCTGACACTGTATCTTGTATTTATTTTAAGAATTTCAAAGTTGTTGTTTTATTTCGTGATTTACACAAGTATAGTAAACACACACCTAAGCCTAATTAAGCAAAACTACATTGTTGAACCCTTTGATAAACAACATGGTCAAAACGGACCAGACTGAAGCTTCATGTTCAATATCCTTGCAATAAATAAATTTTATCTGTCAGTATTGCAACAATTCTTCAGCTACTTTCCTAGTAATCATCATTCATCCTTACTGTCTTTCTCCTCTCTTAACTTGAAATAAAAACTGTTTTTACCCATCTAATGCACGACATGAATCATAAGTGACCCATTTTCTTTTTCTATCATTTCTTGTCTCAATATTGAGTCATTTTCAATGAACTAGAATGTACTGTAAATTTCTAAGAGGCTTGTTTGCCAGATTAAAAGTACCTTTTGAAAATAGGTATTGAACAAACTTTTCTTTAAACCTGCATTTCTGCATGATTTTCTTTTTATCGGTCTGATGCTATATGCTCATCTTAAAAAATGTGTTTTTATTAGCTCGAGGTGGAAACAAATCTTAATTAACACAAATAAAGGCTTTAAAACATCACCAGTTTGTGTTAATCTATGTTACGAAATAAACAAACGTATTAATAATATTCTAATTTATTGAATATTACTGTGTATCTTTGACATAAAAGGATTTTATCTTTTAATATTCAAAGTTTTCAGTAAATATTTGTTTTTTGTTTAGCAGAATCAAAACCTTTTATTTGATATCCCTAATTTATTAACAAGTGCAGTTTTTGTATTTCTACAGAATGTTAACACATGAGTGAAAAGTGACCCAACTTCTTTTATCCCATATATGTAAATAAAAGGTGTATCTGTCCATACAGGGAGAGCCCAGAAGAAAAGGTCCAGAAGAACCTTAGACAAAACATTGTTTTGTAACCATCAGTGGATTCAGATGAATGAAAATACAAGATAATGCAGACATGAGTGTATACATTTTGGCACAATAACTTTCTGTTTCATAATATGTGCACATAATTATTTTTTAATCTGATTTCTCAGTAAAGTACAGTAATCATAAAGTACAATAGAATGAAGTGCAACAGATTACGCTGTGATGGATTTCATTTTCTTTGATCACACTTTAACAGTTTTTACTCCACAGCTGCAGCACCTTTTAATAGCTATGTTATCTGTTAAGTGTTTTTGTGATTAAATGAGAACCTGTTAAAACGTTGTACTGTTTTTTCTGACCTCCTGCTAAGTTGGTATTATATTATAATTTTTTTAAATAATAATTTTTGACATAGATTTGTAAACATAGTGGAGTAACGCCAAAAGCATTTCTAAATAAAATGTGAAAGACCAAATGGAAATAATTATATCTCACATCAAACACCAAATATCTGAACAATGACTTGAATGTAAATAAAAGGTTTTAAAAAACGGTGCAAAGAAACAATCAGCTCGCACAAAATAATATGAATCATAGAATGGGTCTTTTTTTAACCTATCATTTGCATAATAATTGGTCTGCATACAGTACATAATGTTAAATCTGAAAGTTTAAAGGCCACAGCTTTCTAGCCTGTAATTACTGTGGATAAAACAAGGGTTGAACATATCAAAGATTTTTCATAAAACAACCGGGGAAATCCATAGACATTAAAGAATCAAAGAAAATTTGTCAAAAAATTATGTGGTGTGTAAAAAATTAGAATGCGAAGGGGACAAAGTATTGAACACACTGACATTTCTGAATCACTGTGTTGGAAAGCCGTTTTTAGTCATGACAACTTCACAATGTCTCCTGTGTGCTGATAGTAAGTCACTTGTCTGGGTGACATTTTGACCCATTGATCTCTAAAGATCTAGGGTTTCTTTGCACTCTTTCCATTTTTTCCCCCAGATTTCCACTTGGATAGAAGTGCGGTGACCGATTAGACAGTTCTAACACCTTTACTTTCTTTCTTTGAAACCAATTAAGAGTGACCTTGGCTGTGAGGATGGAATTATAGTGTCTTGCTTGGAAATCACTTGTTTTTTCTTCAGATCCTTATTAAGAATTTCAGTTATAAGGACCATGCCACAACTGAGTACATTTAAGGTTTAATGAAGTGAGAGTTGCGGACTCCTTCTTTTGACTCCTCTGTCAGAAATCTAATGAGGGCACCAGTCGTGGCTGTTTACTTTTTTGGTGCTGAAATTATGTTCTTTCCACCTCTGGATTATGGCTCAAATGACATTCACTGAAACATTCAGAGGTTTAGAAATGCAACTGAAATACAACTTTGCACAATACTTTGACAAAGAGAAACCTTTTCATGAGCCATCAGTTCATATTAATCCATCTGAAATGTATTTGCATTTAGGAGCAGGCATGCTTTCTTAGCTTTCTATTCCTTTCTGTACCTTTTTGTGCCTCCTTTCTTTATGTGTAAAGTTTACATCATGTAATATTTTTTACCCATAACTTCATTTGTGGACTAGTTTGCGTACATTGTTTATGTACATGTGGATTACTTGGCTTGTTGCCCACATCCAGTGTGAATTTCATGTTAATGGCCCCATTAGAAATATTTAAACTGAGAAGAATGTTCACATGTTCAATACTTATTTTTCCCCCCGGATGCTGTTTCTATTCTGACATTAATTATGTTTAATTATTTCGCAACCGTTTATTCACAGTAAGCCAGTTCACAAAAAGCCTTCTAAAGACACGGTGCTGATATGTGGGTGTATACGATTAATAAAAGGGCAACTTATCTTTCAAATTCTGATTTATTAATGAAATAATCATGTAGAGAATCACAGAATAACCCACCTATGAATGACAGCCTTTGTAAACTTGTGACAGATGTCATGTTGTTTCATATTGGATAACTGTTGTTCACAAACAAATAAAAAATGTTTATCTGGAAACCTTTTAACATAGCATTCATAGAAAATACTATTCGGTTTGCTGTTAACATGGACTCCTTACTGTTGGCTATCAATTAACATAGAACCACATTGTACATAAAAACACCCATAAGGTACGTTCACACCAAACGAGAACAAGGCAAATGGAGCAAGTGATTTAGTTCAATTAAATTGCATTTATATAGCGCCAATTCGCAACACTTGCCATCTCAAGGCACTTTACAAAGTTAATTCAATCAATTCATGCAGACAGATTCTTTCTAATGGTTTTTAGCTCAAGTTTAGCAATCTGAACTCTTTTGTCAAGTCACATCGCTGTAAGGGTCCTCCTCGTCCATTTGGGCGTGAAAATGTTTATGTTACATATTTAGACGGTACAATTAGGCTGTATTTCGGTTGAGCAATGATGGATTTACTGACCGAAGATGCCTGTAGTTCATACAGCACCGCGACTCGCTCTTTGAGTTGAGCAGATAGGAGAAACCAGCAAAGGCATAGCCGCTCCTCCTATTTGATGACGGCGTGAAGCGAGCTGGGGGAAAATTGGCTGCTTTGTCAGCGCAGATCTTCAGAGGGAAAATGTCAAGTGACCAACGGCAGGCCATCAAAGTAAAAAAAATCGCCTTGTTCAGTGTGAACATACCTTTAGAGTGGCTGCCTGCTATTCATTTAGTGTTTTATTGATATATGAATTAATCCCAGTTACAAGTCCAAATTCTTTTAAAAGCATCAGTTCATCTTCATTTAAAAGGATAGTTTTGAATTTTCTTTTTTTCTTTTTTTTGAGAGAGGCTTTTTAGAGTTCTTTTTAATCTCATTGGCATTCCTGGTAAAGATGTGCAAAAAGCTTTTACATAATTGTATATTTAACTGCAGTTTACACTGATAAAACTTATAAAGATCCAACCTTTAATTTTAGTCAGTTGGAAAGGTGGGGTACACCCTGGACAGGCTGCTAATCTATCACAGGGCAACACAGTGACACACAGGACAAGAAAACTAAGCGCACACAGGCGATCATACCTAAAGGCAATTTAGATTAACCAATTGATTTAACAGTCCTGTTTTTGGGTTGTGGGAGAAACCCTGAGTACCCAGAGAAAACCCACACATGCATGGGGAGATCATGCAAACTCAATGCACAACGAGCAACCAACTGGGATTTGAATCTTGTTGCTACAAGACAGCACTGCTAACCACTGGAACATTGTGCAGCTGGCACTACTAAAATGACACTAAAATAAATAAAACTGAAGATTTTCTCACTATATTTTTTTCCTGTTTAAGTTGACTATTGCCTCCTATAATTATGACACAGGGGTTCATTTGTCATAGCTGCTCTTGAACAATGGAAAACCAAAACTACATACTATTCAAGTGACTAAAAGGTATACTATTCCACCCAAATCAAGAAAAGGTGTTCAAGGTATTAGCTACTGAAATTAACTTGTCAGTATTTACAACAAGAATCTGAGTTTATCTTGCCACCAGTCACAGTGAGGAGGGACGGTGACTGTAGCAAAGAGTGGCATCTTTGTGGTCACTGATTCTGCGTGGCATACCAGCAAAAAAATTAAATAAAAATTGTCCTACCATCACAAATGTAAATGTGATGAGCTTCGTAAACCGCTTCAGGGACTTAGTAGTATCTCACCTGCATTAGACAGCTGAATGAACGACATCAGTTTGGACAAAGCTCTAAGGTTGTCAGAGCCAAGAGCAGAGTAGATTTCTGCTATCCTAAAACAATTACAGTTCATAAATTTAATTGGAGTTCATGCAAGTACTGTTTCATAGGTCTTTAAACCAACATCACATTTGCATTGAAAAGTTGTTCAGACGGTATTTGGTAACTTCTCACAAAACAGCAAGCCAAAAAGTGTTAAATACAATAAAGCTGCATGTTTTAAAAACTGATGTCAATTTTCTGTTCTCCATTGTTTATGTACTCTTGTTTATGTCATACTGGCTATCTTAATCGGTCTTCTTAAAAAGTGATGGTGGTGTAGGGTTTATACATTCAGCTCAATTTCCATATCTATATGGCACCAATGCACAACAAATGCCGTCTCAAGATAATTTGTAAGAAAAGCAGGTCCACTTTAAAAACAGAAATATATAATCAACTCACTCCAGTGATGAGGACAGATTCAAATTCAATTGAATGCATGACAGTTTGGTTGGAGATACGTTACAGTGGAGTCTAGTTCAGCTTATTATGCCAACTGGTAAAATGTTTTCTACCTAAGGAAGCCCATCCAATTACATCGAGTCGCTAACTTTGCAGCAATCTTTCCTCCTGAGCAACCATTTCACGACAGCAGATGATTGATTGAATTGAGTGACTCATGGGTGCAGCAATCCCTAATAATAAGCATGCATGTGGAAATAGCACAGAACAGTGTTGTCATAAAGCGTATGCAGCTTTTAAAAATCTTATTTGGTTTAAGTTGATAAAAATCCATTTTAGGGACACCTAAAAGGGATTTACACCTGTTAGCTCTACTCTGTGGTCACAGCTTCTTTATTTTTTTCCCAGACTGGAGTGACCTTTAGCGCTGTCTACTGCAAACACAATGTTTAATGCTGATGGCAACTCCATAGAAACTAACTTCAAGAAAATCCATTCTATACCCTTAGGAATGAAAACCTTCATCTCTAGACACAATTTCAGCAAAACAGATAAAATAAATAACATTTCACTCTAAAAGACTCTGAAAAACTGAGTTACAAAAATAAAATCTGAAACATAATGTACAAAAAAAGCTGCCACCCAAAATATGCATGTACTTTATCGACATTTAAAAACAAATCCAAGATCATTGATCGCTTCGTGTCTGATCTGTGAGTATCGATAACACTTGAACAGCTCTGAATTTATTTGATTCTTTGCTCTCTCTGTCACATCAGTCACAAGTTGATCTTGAGAATATTTTTGAAGACACGTTTAAAGTTTCCATTGCAGAGAGGGTATATGAAAGGGTTTAGTGTAGAGTTGATGTAACCAAGCCAAATGGTGAACATGTGGAGATCGTGGTGCACACATCCTGGGCAGAAAGCCATCACCATGAAAACTATGAAGTAAGGTATCCAACACAGTAAGAAAGCAGCAATTATGAACCCTAACTGCTTTGCAGCTTTGTGCTCCTTATGGATCCTCAGACTCTGAATCCGATTTCGTGACTGGTCTATAAACCTGTGCCATGCCTGTTTCAGAGTCACTCCATTATCTGGGTCTATTCTGGCGTCCTCGACCCCTTCCTCAGGCCATGGCAGAGCCTGACTGGGGTCATAGCTGTGGCAGAGCACATCTGTGTACCGCTGCACATCTGACACCGGGCTGATACCACAGACTCCACTCAAAGAGTTTGTCACCGTGACGTGGCATTCGTTGAGAGAGGCTTGATGTTTGCTCTCATTGTTTCCACCTGAGCATGTCATATCCTGTGGCACAGACGGCTGGCTCTGGGGAATCTCTGAATCTGACTGCCTCTCTTCGGGTGACAGGGAGCCCGTTTTAGCCTTGCGTGCCATTCTGAGGCGCTGTGTTGTCATGGAAAGCAGTGACGTCTGCTGGCACTTTACTCCTATTTTCCTGTGAATTCTAAATGGACCAGCTTTAGATTTCTCACCGTCTTCTAGGGCATATGTCTGGTCAAGAGTGTTCTGGTCCAGCAGTCTGTCTTTTTTTGATTGTTTCAGGGAGAGCTCTGTTTCGTTCTGGAGCGACTTGGAGTCATTTCTTTTGGGGCTCGGGCCATTCCCTCCATTTTCATTTTCCCCGAATGAATCTGTTGGATGAATGATTCTCTCTCTGTCTCTTAGATGCTGCCTCACCGACAGATAGATGTGTGTGTAAAACCACAACATCAAAATCGAGGGTACGTAGAAGTTGAAAACTGCTGTTATCACTTTGAACCATGTAACAAAGCGAAAGTCTGTGTCACACTTGTTCTCCTCCTCAGGTTTAAGGTCCACGTGTGTGAAGGACCTCCATCCTAAAATAGGAATAATCCACATCATTGAGAGTAACCAGGCTCCAGAGATCATCAAGCTGGCTTTTCCACGTGTTCGATACTTTAGGTATTTCAAAGGCTGCCTCACTGAGCGGTACCGATCCAAACACAGAATAAACAAGCTAAAGATTGATGCGGTGCTGGCCACATAGTCCATGATCAGCCAAAACTGGCACACTGCACGCCCCAGCCTCCACTCATCCTCCAGCAAATACATCAAGTTCAGGGGCATGACTGTCGTGCCCACGATAAGATCTGCCACGGACAGGCTAACAATGTACAGGTTTCCCACAGTGTGGAGACTCTTTTCTTTCTTCACTGCATAGAGGACAAGCAGGTTCATTATGATGGTGAGGAGCGATAAAAGGCCCAAAGTTACTCCAAGGAGAGCATTATGGAAGTGGTAATGGAGGGTCTGGGTTTGATTTTGCCCTGGATCATCGTCATACGGATGGTTACTCCAGCTCTTGTTGCTGTGGTTGGCATGGCTGTTGGGGTTGAGGTCTAGGTAGTCCGTGAAAGGCGACAGAGCAGATTCCATCATGTTCGGTCAGGTGAACGCTTCTATATCCAGCCACATTTTCGACAACTGTTGGCTGATAGGCCAATAGATTGATGCCTTTTATTTCCCCTGTGTCTCACAGTACAGTGGTTACAGCAGTTATAGAAACAGCAGTCCATCTTCAGCATTGATCAGTGTTTTCTTTGTCAGTTGGACATATCTGCAACACAAAAACACAACAAATTAACCGTCTAAAAATGCATACATTTAGTGAAATTACTTGAGTTGATGTAACCGAGAAACATGGTGAAAATATTTGGGATGAGGCGGAAAAATAAAATATTAAACAGTTTGGAATCATTAAACAACATCACAAGCTGTGAACATCTCATGGAGGATTGATCAATCCATCACATGAACATAGAAAGAGTATCAAACAACTGTCAACCTATTAGGACATCGTCGTACCCCTAAACTGACTGACCTGGAAAGAACAACATTAATCAGAGAATCAGCAAAGAGTCCTGTGTTTATTTACATAGCACCCACATAAAACACATACCATCTTAAGGCACTTTACAAAACCAATTAAATCAAATCATACAGTCAGATTAGTTGAAAGTTTCCACATAAGGAAACCCAGCAGATTGCATCGAGTCATTGGCTTGCAGACAGTGTCCAAGCATTCAGACAGACAGGTGCTTGCATTGTGTCTTTGACTCTGCAGAAATCCATCATACCGAGCATGCACGTAGTGACAGTGAGAAGGAAAACTCCCCCTTAACAGGAAGAAACCTCCAGCAGAATCAGAACCATGCTCAGGGAGAACGGCCATTTGCCACAATTAACTGGGGCTTTGGGTAGTTGCACTTTTTAGTCTGCATCCCCCTGTACACATTGTTCCCTTGGTAAAATGTGACGTGGACATGCTTTTTTAACAGAGAAATGAGAGCTGGTCAGAGCTGATGAGAAGATGAATGGTGCTAAATACAGTACAATTGTGGAAAACAACATGTTAGAGGTTGCTGAGACTGGGTTGGAGGTGCACCTCCCAACACAGCAACGACTGTAAACATATAGCCACTGCTTGGTTTAAATCTAATTATAAAAATGTGATAGAATGGCCGAGTCAAATTCCAAACCCCACCTTGTGAATCTGTAGTAAGGCTTATAGAAATTGTAGTTCTCAAACTTATACAATCTGACTCAGCTTGAGATATTTTGAACAGAGAAATACGATAAATTTAGTCTCTAGATGTGCGAAGCTGCCAGAGACATAACCCAAAAGACCTACAGCTGTAATTGCAGCATAATTATTGACCTGGCAGGGCTAATTATAAATGTGCCTCTCACATGGTAAAAAACTCTGTATCCATTTCCTTACACTGTCACAATGTTGCACTACAGTGTCTGCAGTTCAAGGGGTCTTTGTGTTTTTTGGTTGTAAAGTGATTTTTTTTTTTTTTTACATGAATAAGCGGTATGAATACAAAACCACACAAAGCTTTTATACTGTCTTTAATGTACTGTCCTTAAGTCTTGTAGAAACAATGGTAAAATAAAATGCTAACAAAAAACATTTTTAGGAAATTAGGTGGAGTCTTGACCTCATTCACAGACAGACAGAAATAAACAGGTCAATGTAACGGTGCGTATTTCATTGGATTGTTTCACCAGTCCACTCAGCAGCTCTGAGGAGACTTGAATCTGTGTTCATCCTTCTCTCCTTCACTGTCCAGCTGGCTTTCTTCAACACTTACACAAGGAGAAGGCAGTGAATCCCATCACTAACCCAGCAGAAGAAAATTATGCCATTCTCCAAAAGGAGCCACTGCTAATATGTTTCCAGCGCCATATGACGGGTTTCAGAAGCAAATACAGCAACACGTCTGAATGATAAAGGGCACCAAGACATCTGATATTAAAACATATCGCTGGGGTGCTGGAAAACACTTATCTAGAGCAGTTGGGGGTATCGCTTTTTTAAGAGAACGGACTAAAATAAGCCAGTTGCCATGGGTGCAGGTGACGTTTTTGTATATGATTCTCATTTATTTAATAATATTTTATAGCTCCGTTTCATCTAAACCCGCCAGTGGCCAGTGTTAATTTCAAAGCAGAACTATTAAGATTATAAAGCAATTTAAACAATTGCCTAATTAAATCCCTTTAAAATCCTTTGAATCTATATCCAGAAAAACAACAATCATGGAAATTACATTGCTGACACATTAGCTCAATAACTGAATCTGTCTGCATGTTCCTATTTGACTGGTTTCTGTGTGTATACATGCTTACTCATTGATGACACAAGCGGGAGGAGAAGCAAAAGAATCCTTTCTAACATTTAGTGTTTGGTGTGGAGAAAAAACACTCAAACCAGCTTTGTGCGCTGAGAGGCTAAGTGGTGCATCCTTAACAAGCAATTCATCTTGTCATCATGGTTTCACATTAATGAAGAAAGCTTTTTATAGGGGGAAAAAAAGTTAAACTAAACAATGAATAATTGGTTTTCTTTGGACATGTTGAAATTTGAAATTTGAAACATTTTAGGCGACGGCCTAAAATGTTTAGGGGCTCACAGCAGAATCTGATCTGGGGCCCCAATTCCAGTTCAAATATGTTATAAAATAACAGAAAATCGTACAGACAAGGTCACTTCTCTGGCTAACTTAATGTGGCTTGTTAGTCAAGCCTGCTGTATCTGTTGTGCAGTGTATCAATGTGGCAGCACAAACAGAAGCAAAAAGTAAGTTGGTAAATTTCAGATGGTGTGCACCCTTCACTGATAAATATCCCAAAGTGCTTCATAAATAACCTGGCCAGCCAAATTGTAGCACTCTAGTTCTGCACATTATCAACCTGGGACTGCTCCCATTGAACCAGTTTGGGGAAAGGTGGGATATTCAGCAGAACTCTCAGAGCTGGTTGGGTGGAGCGATACCTAGTGACCGCCTAGCAAAAGTAGATATTTTAGCCAATCACAGTATCAAATTAAAACGTAAGCATTAGACATCATGGGAAACCACAAGAAGCTAAGGTAGTCAAGAAACTTCTTGCTGTTCTACTATCAAAGAAGAAAATGTGGATTCTAACTAAACAGATGTGATAGCAGCAGCTACGAGCCCGTCCTCCTGCGCTGCCATGTTTGTGTTGGTTCGGCTGTGGGTTCAGCAGCTCTCGCTTTCGTTGCACTGTTATGTCCCGCCTTAAACCACCACTGCAACGTGATTGGCCCGAACTGTTTTGGTTTTGCAGTTGGAGTGGTTTGTGAACGCACAAATACCGCGAGAATTCATCTTGCAGGCAAGGTTACTTCACAGAGACAGAGCATAAACATTAAAACATCATAAAGACAAAAAGAGATAAAACATAAGTAATACAGACAACTATAAACTATAAAATAATATTAATATGAAATACTTATTCTAGCAACACTAGTTTACACACGTTTAATATTTTTCCTATTTCTGACTACAACCAGTATAACTGTCACGCTTTTTTATCCTTAAAATACATCTAAATTGTACATTTTAGATGACCTTAAAACAAAATGAATGAATTAAATATAAAAAAGAGTAATTCTTGACAAACTAATCTACAGATGAGTAGATTTGAATCCATGGTATTGGGGAACCCTTTGCTGACCTGCGTGCCCCTTGGCAGCAGCTCAGTTTCTTACACACTGGTCCAGCTCTGACTATAAATATGAGCATGAATGATGATCCCTGGATGTTTAATCCTCAGGTTAGGAAGACGTTTCACCCACATTTAAACACAAGAAAATGCACATTCCAGCGGCTTTTTAAAAGCAACAAAAAGTATGATGTCTGATACCAGACGATGTGAAAAGGCACGCTCTGTGTGTGATGTCCCTCATATTTTCATACCATGTCATTAAAGACATTTCAACAAAAATATACCCATTTAAGAATTCAATCTCAAGCCTCCGCAGATGTATAGCTTTAGATCTGAGCTGAAATAAGTATTTGCGCATCATTTTCCTCCCTATGCGCCTTCGTGTCTGTGCTATACCTGCCTCCGCAACACAAACATTTTTTGCAAACGTCTCGTTGTCACTGGCGAGACAACGCAAGGAAGAATAAACAGCAGGAGAAATAAACCTGCTGCGCGCTGCACGCATAGGCTCATCGCGCCAGGAAACAACCGGATAACATTCAGTTGTATAACTGCTTCAATGTAATCATGCGTAATGAGCCCAGAATGTTTAATCTGATCACAGATGGGAACACATACTAATTATTGCGTCGTTTGTCCTGTTTCAGCCTAATGAGGCGCATCTATCAAAAATATCACCAGTGGATGTGCAGGAGAAACACCTGTTGAGCAGCGCGACTATTATCACCCAAGGAACTTTCTTTTGCTTTCTGCACAGCCAGTTTCTCGTTCCATTAAAAGTTTCACTTTATAAAATTAAAAGGCAACTTGTGCGCAGTGCGCGACTTACCGTTGGATGTGGACTCGCAGTGAAATCCTCTGTTCCAGACTGTTTCCGCGCAGAAATCCGAAAATGAGTGAGAGACAGGTTGGAATTTGAAATGGCTCGTCTTCATTCCTCCCTGAGCTCACTCCTCCTCTTTCCACGTCTCTAGACTGAACTTTGGAGTTAACATGATAAACCGGTGAACAGCAGCTCGTCGGGCTGCAGGAATGGGGGGTTTTACCGGGACTGGTGCAATATGATTTGCTGTGCCGTGATGATTCAGTGGATGATTCACTGGACACTTACGCGCAAACTGTGAGCAACTTCCTTCACAGTAGCTAATTGGACATGGAAATCATTTTAAATAAAATAAAAAAATGCTTCCAGGTTTTTGGAAATAACAGCTTATAAGGATGTGACTTTATTTTCTATGGGCAAGATTGATGCTTGTCATGCGTGCAAAATAATTTTCGTTTCCAAGAACTCAAGACTTTTGCGATTTATATAAGCTTACAAAAAATATATTTTTCAACAGCTGTTCTTTGTGTGTGTGTGTGTGTGTGTGTGTGTGTGTGTGTGTGTGTGGGGGGGGGGGGGGTCTACTGGTCAAACGCGTGTAATTGCTGTTAAAATGAGTAACATAAGTGGTGCAAAATTACAGAAAGTCATCATTCCAGTGTTGGATAAAAAAAAAAAGCAGTAATAATTAAAGTAATATTCCTTCTTGTTCATACTCACATAAAGCCAGTGTTTTCGGGCTCTGTCTAGTGCTAATTAAATTTCAGGACAACTAATGAGAAGGCTTTAGTAAATTTGCTCCTTGTTTTGGCTCTTAGTTACAGCTCTAAGCCTGCAGACTTCACCTGAATACAACACCCTAATACAAGTGCGCAGAGGAAGCTGAAAATGTTCTTTAGAAGCACTAAGAGGCTAACGTATTCACAAATAAATGTTTTAACAAATGTACGACTTCTTTCATGTCAAAGGTTTTGCACATCATGATAAAATGATTTCAACTGGTGATCCAAATATTCAGCCGGACACAGAAACGTTACAAAAAGGTTTATTGTGAAGATAAGTAGTCATGGGTGAGGCAGGCAGGGATAAACAGGAGACCAGAGGATGACCAACAGAACCAGAAAAGGCAGATGCACCTTGGCTTGGCTTGGCTGAATGAGCAGGCATGCAGGGATGAGCAGGAGACCAGAGCAGGCGGTGTAGACCAGGGAACCACCAGAACAGGCAGAGCAAACGGCAAAACTGCAGCATACAGACACAGGCAACTTAGTTGAAGAGTCCTGCTGGCTGAGCACACAGGATCCAGTAGAGCGGGGTATATCACACAGGGTGACCTGCCATGAGAAGCAAAGTGAGGAGACGGTCTGGCGGGGATGAGTTGGCTGAGGCGGGTATATGTGGGCTGGTGAACAGGTGACAAGAGTTCAGTCTAATTACTGGCAGCAGGTGGAGTTGATGTGGGCTAATTGACTGGGGCAGAGCTGACAGGATAGTGGCTGGTGGCTGAGAGATGACAGGCTGAAGAAAAGTCCAAAAGCAAAACAAACAAAACACAAATCATAACAGATAAAGTAATTCTTTACTAAATGAAAATATACAAACAAATAAAAAAACTCAAAATGCATCAAAACAAGTTTTTTTTTTATACATTATTTCAAACTTTATGGGTCTGAAGACACACAAGAAATTGTACTGACATTATAAATTATAAGAATAATCCAGAATGAAAAACATACAAGTCAAAAATAAGGTTGCTCTGGTTCTGTAGTTGCAAGGCATGCCGAATTCATAATTTCTCTATTATGAATTGCACAGTGCATTATGGCCAAACATCTGTATTTTGGCCTCCTTAAAAGACATTCTTCCACAACTCTCACGGTTCATTTCACAGTAGATGCAACTGTAGAAATCTGAGACCCGCAACTATATACTGTCAGGATTTGTCTACGGATGAACCCAGAACCACAACACACGGGACTAAAATTAAGAGTTTTTATTGAGAGGTTGAAAGGATGGTGGATGATGTAACCAGAGAGACAGAACTGAACAGGAACAGGGGTGTAGATGATGGCAAGAGCTGACGGCCCGGAGAGAGGGTTCTTGAAACCAGAGATGCAGGTAGCAGAGTTTACAGCTCGGCAGAGAGCTAGTCAGCGCACAGCAGCAGCACCTTCAGTATGGCAGAGGGGAACCAGAGCAAAGCATCAGGATCCACAGGAGGCAGAGAGCTAGCCAGAGCACGGTAGCAAGCCCTTCAGTACGGCAGAGGGGAATCAGAGCAAGGCCGCTGGACAAACCTTTAAGGCAGTGGTCCCCAATCCTGGTCCTCTAGGGCCGGTGTCCCTGCAGGTTTTTACATGTGTCCCTGATCCAACACATCTGACTTACTTCCCCGGTGTGCTGTCAAGTTCTCCAGAGTCCTCCTAATGACCTCATTGTTTGACTCAGGTGTGTTGAAGCAGAGTAACAAATAAAAGTTGCAGGACACCGGCCCTCGAGGACCAGGATTAGGGACCACTGTTTTAAGGAGACGCAGAGGTGGCAAGGTTCCAAAAACAAGCAAGCAGACAAGCATGGAGAAGGTGTTGAATGATGACGGACCAGCGGGGAAATGAGAACAGAGAGAGACTTAAATAGGGGAACTTGCAGGTGAAATGAGTCTGACTGATTGATTGATAAATTACCAACAGGTGTGACTGACTGCGAGGGGAGTGAAGTGAAGGCTGAGTGAGAAGGGGAGGAGGAAACTGAAAACTAACAATAAATAAGGTCAAATCATAACTAAAACCCAAACGAGGAAGGAAAAATGAAAACTAATGGTAAACAAAAACCAAACCAAAACCAAACCATGACATATTCATACACGCATTAATCTGAAAACACTTCCAAGCAAGACATACGTTTTGTCTTTTTCTAATAGTATGATCATGAACTTTAGCATTTTAAATATTTGTATATATGTATATTTGTATTTGCAATTTTCCCGAGCACTGCATGCTCTGACCTTGGGGGTAATCAAAGGTAAACTCCTAGAATGGAAAATATACTTTTTCATGTAGTTTACTTGACTTGGTGGAAATCAAAGCACACAATATGTCAATATACCTCTAAACCAAACAGCACATGATAGGAATCTAACCATCAAAGCAGTACTCAAATGTTTATGATCTCACTTATAAACCACAAAATAAAAGTCTCCTACTTGTATGGTCCCTACCTATGAATTGGATATTTTGAGGCTTTTCATGCCTTGCAAGATGTTATACCTGAAAAGTGCTTTATAAATCAACTTGCCTTGCCTAGTAGTACTTTTAATTCCCAAATGTTTCCAGTACAAAGCTGAAATAATAGTAAAAAAACAACTATAAGGGAAGGAGGGACCTTTTAAGTTATCTTTGGGGACAGAACACCAAATTTTGACTGGCAAAGTACTGGACATGACTGGAACTGTGATGGTTTTCCCAGCAGTTTAGAGGTTAATACTATCACCTCCCAGCAGGAGGTTTAAATTTTAACTGTCTTTTCCGATGGAGATGGCATGTGTGGATACACTCATCCAAAGACGTGCAGGTTGAGTTAACTGGTGATTCTAAATCTGCCTTTCAAGTGAATGTTAACATGCATAGTTACCTGCTGTGTCTCTGTTGTGGCACTTTCACGGACTGACAATCTGTCGTTTGTAACTTGCTTCTCTGCTGCACACTACTGGCATAAACACTGACACCCCTGCAGCTCCAGCAAAGTGAGTACAGAAAATGACTGGAACTGTCGGACACCTCTGTTGTGCTAAAACAACACAACGTTTCTATACAATATGTATAAAAAACATGTATCTATTATCCAGATCATCTGATGTATAAACATTTCTTTTTCCATTGGTACCTTCTGTTCCATTTTTTTGCCAAGAGTTTTCTCTGCAGAGAAAATTGCAGAGTAAAACAACAATCATATGCTTCCTCTAATTACCTTTGAACTAGACGATGTGCTTACACAATTTATATTTCTTTAAACACACAAGCATATATATTTATTTAGACTGCAGAGAGAACACAGGGGACTAACTGGTGTTAAAACAAATTGCACGCTTGTGTGTTAACATTGTAATTATCAGAGCCAACACATGAATATCCACAAAAACAGGTAAAATATGATAGAAAACACACAAGCTAGCCCACGCACTTCACTTCTTAATTTCTTGTGTGTTCTTATGTAGACAACACAATAGGGCTGGACAATATAGAAAAAAAAGCATACCATTAAAATAGAAATCATACTGATTAATAACCCTAACTATCTAATGTTTCAAAACATATATTTAAGTGCAGCCATGGCCATTTTATGGTGTTGCCTTGTGACCTATTTTTTAGATACAGAACACACAAACACTGAATTAAGACTCAATTTTTTATTCAACACACTTTTTTACCAACACTGCAAGTTTTTAAAAAAGAATAAATAATGTGTGCTCTCTGAACTCTTTGAAGGGGGCGGAGCTTGGTGACAAGGCATTCCTGGGTCTGCGTTTGTGATTGGTTGGGAGGATGTAATGACTTTCGTATTAACCTACATGATAGGCTAGAATACAAAAGGATAGAAAACTATTATTCTATTGAACTTTTTATTGACCCTCTTTTTCTATTGCACCACACATCTACTGATCGATATATGGTTGTTGTTTTATTGTCCGGTCCTACGACTCAATGAATTTGGCAAAAAATAAATAAAAAAAATTCAAGAAGCATCTTTGATGCTTTTCTAGCCCAATCTGGTGTCTTTCTGAGACTTTGGAGGCTCGATGCTGTAATGGAAATGCAATGCCTCTATATTATCAAGATTCTACTTTATCTCTCGAAAAGTCAAGTTAAAAGGTTTTGAAAATTGTCAAATTTCATCTTTACAAATTGGAAGACCATTTCTAAAGCTTGGTGCTGCTAGGATGTATCTTCAGTCTACACTCTTCTTTTCAAACAGATCTAACTTAAAAGGAATACAAACTATCCGACAAGGTTGTAAAGACTTTTGTCAAGGAACATTTGTGAATTTGTCATTTTAACATTTAGGAGAAACACAATTTATTGAGTTTTAAGAGTTATATTAATATATATTAATTTTAAATATGCTTGTTTTATATATGTAAAATATTGTGGACCCGTGGAAGGTTTATTTGTATTTGCACATTTCAATAATGGGACAACCCAAAGTGCTTCACTTGGCCAAAGCATAAGAAAAGAAAAACACAAAAGAAAGTACATTGCAGTGGCAAAATAAAAGCAGGTAAGGAATAAGGGATTTTTTAAACACAAGACTTGAAGTGATGTTGCAGCAAAAAGTCAAACCATTAGAGGTGACTATGATGTGCCACAGAGACGCAGAACAAATACAATTGTGCTGTCAGTGAAAAGTTATAAATGTTGGAAGAGGTTAGCAGCTTTAAGACAGTCTGCCTCATATTCTGTCTTTAAGGCTGATCTTAAAAGGTAATAGATCTGTGGACACCATTTATCTTTGTGTATTTCTCAGTTTCTATATCTTATATTATATTTCTGTCTTCTATATTTTTGCCAGTTGTTATTGGATTTAATTCAAATGTATTTTGTTCAATTCCTCTTTTATTTTTTTTAACCATCATCCTACCTGGCGGCGTGGATAAAATTAGGGAAATATTGTGCATTTTTCCTTTTAAAAGTAACTTTGGAAATATTTTATTCCCTTTTCTTGGACATTAACAGTGTATAACAGATTCCAATAGTTAGAAATCCCTGTCCTTATCTCAGTATTGTTTTTTTTTAATCTATAACTTCCCACATCACAGTATGTCCTGTATGGCTCAGCAGTTCAGTCACCATGTTCCCTTACACCAGAGTGCATGTTTTCTCTACTCTTATATCAGGTTATAATTTTATCTGAGAATTATTTTTTGTCATTTCCCAACTTTATAGGTTTCACGATTATGATTAAAGTATTCAAGCAACACTTTAAATTAGTCACATGTCCTTGGAAAAAAAAATTCAAAGCGATATAAAGGATTTTATTTGATCTTCAAAAAGTTTAGGAAAAGTTTTAACTGAAAATTTTCACACAGAAAATGTTGTAAAGGACTTCAGCCCTATTCTTTATGACCCTTGAGTTTTATACAACAGTGTCTGGTGTAGAAGCTTTTTCATTTTTTTCATTTTTTATAGCGTACTAGCAAACAAGCCTCCAGCAGAGTTCAAGGAAGGTCACGGCTTTTCATCAGAAAAAATTTAATCATTAAAGAAACAGATTTTCCTTTCAGAAAATAAAATAGGCATGTGGAAGGCCCAGGTTAGTGACGCTGTGTCTACCAGTGTTCATGAAAAAAATGTAATTTGCACCATAAGCGTTCACTAATATTTACAAAGATTTTATATCTAGTTGTAAGTCTTGGTTGAATCCAGTAGCTTAAAGCACTACACCAGTATGTAACAGCACATAACTGTGGAGTAGAAGAAAAATTATTCAGTTTTTAAAAGTTAATACCATTAAATAAAACCCAGTGAGACCACTTGTCTTTAAAAGTCAATTGAATTGTCATTTTAATGTCGTAAATACGTAAATAAATACGTCTGTTCTGTGAAGGCCTCAGAGGTTTGTTAGAAAACACAAAACGGCTGGAATTATAAACAGCAAGAAACAGAGAAAACGTTGGGGACACCATTTTATCAGGATAGGGTTATAAAACAATTTTCCAAGGTTTGAACACGCTATAGAGCGTTGTTTAATCTATCATCTAAAAATGGAAAGTGCATTGGATAGCTGCAAACCCACCAAGGTACAAGATATCTTTGGAGGAGCTGGAGAGAGTAAAAGCTCCTGTCGGAGAATCTTTTCAAAGGACAACTATTAGCTGTGCTCTCCACAAATCGGGCCTTTATGGAAGGATGGCTATAGGACTTCTTGAATGAAATTAGCCACAAATCATGGAGCAGACACGGCATACATGAGGACAAAGATGTTGTGGTCAGATCACATGAATGTTGTTCACCTTGCAGCAGAACAAAGACCTTAAATATACAGCCAGTATATCACTTGAATAGTTAACATCAAAGCATGTATCCAGTTGGACTGGGTTTGGTCTTTTTTTACAAAGATTAATTGGCAAAAAAGGATATTGATGTTCAAAGTTGATAGAGCCATCGCTAAAAATCATTGCAACTTTAATTGCATTGAAAGGTCATTTTCAGCTTGGCTGATCATATATGCATACTTTTTTGAGTTCAAATAAAAATAATTTATCCTTACATAACTATCTATCTTCAAAGGATACCAATTATAATTTATAATTTTTCTGCACTTCAGCCTTAGTACTTTCTTTGTGTTGGTCTGTAACATGAATTCCAAACATTTAAGTTTGTGATTAGAATGTGTAGTGTGTGTAGTTTTCTTTTAATGTTTTTGGTTAGATCTCTGATCCCATTTCCCTTAGCCCTGTACACTTCTGCAAAATGTTGGTGAAAGATATGTTTCATGTAACCGTCTGTTCAATATTTACAATCAAGGTGACCATTAAGAACAAAAATGTGCATACTGCAGAAAAAATTATATACATATTTGTTTTGAATTTGAAAAGATTGGATTTGGACAACAATTACATCACAAAATTAGTAAGACTAATAAAAGCATGGATTTATGAACCTCTGTTCCTTTAATCCCCCTGTTTAAAATGAAATATTTGTTGCTATGCTGATCACTATCGAACAAATCAATAGCTGCACTTTTCCTCCTTACACCATTTTAAATTCTGTCCCATCTTATTCAACACTCTCGTTTGTCAAAAGATCGTATGTGGCACTCGACATGGCACAGAGCAGATGACAAAACAGTTGCTGCAGAACCAAAGGCCCACTCAGCAAGTCGTTTCAGCAGATTTGCCATTTGCCAGCAACGTTTTCTGTTTTTCAGTGCGAACAATCTGAACCCCCGGAGGTGCTGTCTGATAAACAAGAACAGTACTGACTGACTGTAATATCGAGCATGGTTACTAACGATGCCCCCTTTGCTGCTCATTGTGCAGAAGAGGGTTGATAAGCCTCCTAATGACCCAGCTAATGCGATGAAAAACATTTAGGGACTCTTCTGGACAGTCAAATGGCAGCTCATCATGGAGGAGCTCTTGTGTGTTCACTAAAAAAGTATTGGTGTTCCTGACCTGATGGCCTCGTGGTGAAAGTTCAGAGGATCAAACTATTTCAGCAATATCAATTGATCTTTGTTAGAGACCAAATCTTATGTATGCAATTAATATTTGCGTACACTATTTGCATACTCTGAAAAGATAAGACATGTTTGTCATAAAACATGTAATCCAAATGTTGCTTTTGGGGGTATTACCTCGCTTATGCTTTATAAATATTTCATCAATCAAAAATCATTTTTAGAATAAAAAAATATGTTAGTTGATACAAAAAATTACAGAGAATGAACATTGCATTTGGAATACGAATGCTTTTTATTAGCAGTTTTTAAAGAAAATATGATCACATACAGAGTTTTACAAAAGATCATTTATATGGTTAAAATATAGTCAATAACTTAGAATATGCATTCCAATTTTGTCAGATAAAAAGTGCCTTTTAGGCAGGCTTGAGGACTCTGTCCCATGGCTGTGGGGGCTCTGTCCCAGGCATTCCTCTGCTGTCCTCTGGGTGGATAGGTAGTGTCCCTGTAGTGGGCTGCCTGGCCTCTGTGCTCCCAGGGGTTGCTGGTTTCCTAGGCCTGCTCACTTGGAGGTAGGATGGCAGTGGAACTCGGCACTGTCCTTCCTCCTTTTCACTAACTCTGTCCTTGGTATTGCTCATCTCCTTTGCCCTTGTCAAATTTGGCAACAGTCTGGACAAAATACCTCAATAGCAATAAAACAAAATCATCAAGGGTTTATCAGGAAGGATTCATAGGTATAAAGCTCCCTTGGTCAAGCAAATATGTTTGGCAAAGCTAGATGGCACTTAAAGCACCATTTTGCCCTGGGGAAAAAAATTAAAATCAAACAACACTTAAGTAGATGCAAACATATTTATTTATGTTTTTTTTGCTAGTCTGGTGTAATATTAAAACATTAAATATCCTTTTGTTTGCTTTAGCTGTAAAAGGAAAATCATTATATTTAATAAAATTAATTTTTTCACGATATTCTAATGTACTGAATCGGACGATATATCTTCAAGTCCAAGTTCAATTCCTGCAAAGAAAATGACACTGGAAGAGAATTAGAGATGGCAGAAGGGAAGTGTTATTCATTCTGTCAGCCCCTCAGTTTGATATCATTCTCAGCTTTAACCCAAGAAGTTATTTGTTTTTCAAGTTCTGTCCCTATTCCCAGTGTGTAACACTCATATTCAGTAAACATTTTAAACATGGCAGACTGTCATATAGTAGACACAGAAATGCAGAGATCGTCATTGCTATCATGTGGGTTTCTGTATGCAGAAAGCTTGTTCCCCAGATGCCTGAAGACGCATCAGTTTCCTTTTACAGTGCAAAGACACGGGTGTTAGGATTTTAAGCTGGCCACAGGTGTGAACATGCATGGTTGTCAATTTGATCCAACCCTATAGGTTGAATGTGACAGATAAGGTTCAAGGAAGTGGAAGTTTTTGAAAAAGGAACATTTTGGGCAAAAAAATCCTTTAACAGGTCCTTTATAAATTCCAGGCTACTCACTGTCTGATGCCATGCTTAAATGTTGACTATAATTGTCTTTCTAACATTTTGCTATAATTGCACACCTTAAACCTTGATAAAGGGCATATATCACAATTTTATTAGCCTTTTCTTTTAAAGAGGGCATATTGTGCTTTTAAGTTATTTCTCTTCACATGTATATCATTTAGTTGTGGTCTATATAAAGTGGAACTGCAATGGTTTGGTCTATGCTATGTCCCCTTTAAGTTGTGTTCTTCCTTGTCACACATAATTCTTGCATACTTTCAAAACAAAAGAGCCTCCAGACAAGTTGTCAAAGAGATTTAACCAAACAATTGTGTCATCATAATACTTTTTATTAGTCAGCCATCCAGCGATTGTGCAAGTCTCACTTTTCTCCACATAATCAGTCTGTTTTACTCACAAGGGTTCAACTACACTTAATTATCGTGACTATCAATTATGGTGCAATGTCTAAGTACACCATCAGTCACACCATTCAAACTCTACAAGCCAGACTTCAGCTAGTTTCCTCATAACAGTGTGTTGTTTGACTATAAAGAGTCAGATACAGCTAATGCAGTTCATGTAGTGATTAGATGGAAAAATACCCAAACAGCATTGACAGTTTATAGTCAATGCTGACTATATTCACAGACAACTTATAGTCTTTGTCTTTCCTTCTTTAGTTAAGATCCCAAAGGATAAAATAATACTGCACTTGATCCACTTTGTGCTTACAAACAACAGCTTTAGCAACCTCTGTGGTCTAGCTTTTGACCTCTATTTGCAGTTATGGGTTGTAGTCTTCTACCTTCAGTTAAGAGTTGCTCCTTCCTGTGAAGGCCTACATTTTAATTGATTCATAGTCATTGCAAAATTTGATTATTAACAGGCTTTTTGTGGGTCAGGAGAAATCTGTGGTTGTTACCAACATTAACCTCAAAAAGTGCTCACACTCATCTTTCTTTCTTTCACCGGTGAACTCCCAAATCCTACAACCACTGAACATTCTTTTTTATCAAGAATTTGCTTTATGAGGACTGCATGAGATTTAAAAAGTCTGCCGCTACTATTTCTTCATCCATATATGTTCATTCCTTCCTTTTTAGTGAGAAACTAAATTGCTCCCTTTGGTTAAGAAAATGTGTTTTGAATTGCATGAATCATGAGGTATGCAACTTAAAGTACAACTTGTTGCACATCATTATGTAAAAGCACTTTATGGGAAACTAAAACATCGATAATTAAGCACATTTAGTGAGAACGGCCCTGCTGAGTTATTTTGGGGTAATCAGATATCTCCTCTGGGGCCGTGGAGGCATGTACACAGTGTGTCATCCTCACTCTGTTTGCCGCACCTGTCAGGGTGAGACAAATTACTCCTTCTGGTGTCCTGACTTTCCTGACCTTTGCAAAGCAATCATCTCAGTCTACCCGACTTTAGCCTGAATGAAGGTCAAAATCAAACACAACGACACCTTTCCACTCACATCTGCCTGCGAAAGAGACACGTCACTGCCTGAAAGAGTGGCAGCTGCGAGTCAGTCTTCAGACAGCCAGTGACTTGAACCATTAAAAAGAAGCTTTGGGGTTATTGTTTTGTGCATAGAGGAATGATGTGTGAACTGTCACACATCCAGCGCTGACAGCTGCATTGGTTACATAAAATGGAAATGGGCATTCACTGTTATTTGCCGAAAAGTCACACTTGAGAGACGCGCTGGATTCTTTATTCAGCAGGTGCACCGATCAGTATTTTTTTGTCTCCTGGTGACGATGAATTGTTGAGGTTAGAATCAATTTCTGAGGCATCAGCAAAGCTGTTGATGAGGAGAAAAAGAAAAGAACAAGGGTGGTTGAGTGAAAGAGAGGAATAGAAAGACCATATGAAAAGAAGGACACAAAAGAAAATAGTCAGAGGTGTGTGGATGCTGGAGAAGAATGGTAACAGAGAAATGTTAAGTAAAGAAATATAGAAAGGAGCAATACAAAAACAAAATGTTTTGAACTCCTGGATACTGCTGTAAAAAAAGAAGAAAAAAAGCCCCAGCCTTCAACAAACACTCTTAAAAGAGATTGGTGAAGGTGTTCTGTATTTACAGCTTGGATTTATTCATGAAAATTGGAAGGCTGCTGTTGGTTATAGACCCAGTTATCTCCTGTGATTGGAGATGAAAAACATGCTACTTCTCCTGAAGTTTCAAGATTTTAACAATATTTATAGCATTACTTTATTTAAAATAATGAATCCTATCTGCACATAAATGTTACTATTTCTGGTAACCATTGCAAAATGTATGTCTTATCTATTTGTTGATTCAATTTTCGTTTGCCTTTAAGTCCATTCAGCACCTTTTATATTTTTTTGACAAGTTATGGTTTTGAACCCCGATGAGTTGAGACAATGGAATCTAGTGGCACACCCTTTATTTAAATGTTAATTATTTGTCTGTTTGCTGTTTTTATTGTGCCTTCCTGTAAAAACGAATTGCCCACTGGGACATGCATAAAGATTTATTGATTTGATTAAAATGTACAGACAGAATATTTTTAAAAAGGAAATGAATATATAGGAACTCTGGGAAGGTCTTCTATAGTATCTCTGTGCTACGGTTGTTTGTGATTGATCACTATTGATCATTGAGTTCTTTTAGGTGTGATAGTTGTTTACATTTTCTTTTTTTGAAGTCTTTGTCATAAATCACCAACATTCCAAAGACCTGTAGGCTATATAAGTATGAGTATACGCCGGTTCAAATGCTAATTGACAAAATTTTGAATGTATGGGCTAAGGTGAGTGTACTGACAAAGGTTAAAGGAACAATAAGCGAAATGTGATTTTTTTTTAGATACATAAACTCTAGAAGTGCGCATGCACAGCCAGCAAGCAGAAACTAACAAGGAATGTGCACGCACATTGGCGTTATGTGACCACGTCATAATAATTGACGTGTGGGACAACCAATAGATATGATGATACCTTCGGAACTTGAGAGACACAGGGGCGTGAGAACAGGAACAAAATCCTGACAAATCCCTGCCTCTTGGTGCAATTGGTAGGGATTGGTCAGAGTTTTTACAGGCCTGCAGTTCCCACGGAGATCGATTTTTCAACCTCCTTTTTCTGAATACATTATGTATCGACTATTTTCAGGAAGGAAGGACCATTTCACCCAGTATAACCCAGTTTTGCGTGTGTGTGTTTGTGAAAATCACTGATCTTCCTGATTCCATTTAAGCCAATCTGCTCTTTTGGGAATCTGCAATGGTTTGTAATTATAGAAGAGGAATGAAGCAGCAGTTTTCAAAGCATTGTGATTAAATTTACGAGATTAAACTAGATTCCTCAAATAAAAATTAAACACTCATTATAGGCATAAAATGTATTATTTAAAATGCCTATTTCCACAAATTGCTTTTTAATAGGAATATTTTAACTTATTTGTTTCAATACCAATAAGAAACTAGTACAATTTCTGATACAGTTTCTCTTCAAGGCAAATTTGTAAACCATGTCACTGTTGTTTTGTAAACCAACAGTGACATCTAATGGTCAAGTCTGGTAATGTAACCAAAAGGTGTCACTTGGGGAACAATCCCTTGAAAAAAAAGCCCATCTTTACAGAATCATGGCCTTACATAATGCCACTGTAAACCTAAAAACCCTTACCTCACCCTTGAAATTATTCTGCTCAACAGTAAATAAAATACCATCTGCATATCTTGGTTAATTACTCTTCAAGTGTGGAATTTATTCTCCTGCACTGGGACTTCCCTCTGCAACCTTTGGTGCACAAGCCCATCAAATGCAAAATGTCAGCCTGGAAAACAATAAAGACGCAAACACCAGACTGTCAGTCACTGCATTCAGGCAGGGGAGTCCTTTAATATGCTGCCGGAAGTGTGGTTGACCTTTTTTTTTTTATTTCATCCTCATATTCAATGCTTGTCAAACTCTCTTCATTCTGTCATTTCCCCCCGTATTTGATGCCAGGTGCTCTACCCTTGATCCATGCAAGTAACTTCTAAGACTAAGGAAGCACGTTTTACACAAATGTTTCTTTGATGTCTTATTCAGAAACTTTCCTTTTTGTTTTTGTGAGGTTAAACAGTAAAAAAAAAAAATACCACCCAAAGTTTCCACATGTCGCTTTGAAGATCACACCAGTCCATTAAGCAAACAGTATTGTGTATTTATTAAACGTGGTATTGTCTCAATACAGGAAATAAAGTATTTTCATTTTTGCATTTGGAATCACTGGGTAGAGCCGACCTTTAGGTTCCTCATATGACTTAAATAACCATTTTTACACAAGCTGTGCATCAGAGGATTTCCTTCCAGAAGAAAACTGTTGTACAGTATTTTTAGAATAAAGATACAAGGAATTTAAAGAAAACAGTATTCATGTAAACCTTACTCAGCACAACGTGGGGTTAAAATGATAACTCAGGTTCTGGAGCAGGACCACGCCCCAAACACACCTCTAATTACCCAGCAATCTACTTATGTCCACTTTACCCAACTTATACAGTTTGTCATGTTCTTTCGACCCCACACTGCTTTACCCTCAAACCCTTCTCAGCTCAGCCCTCTTCATCTCATCATCCTCATCCCTCTTGCTTCCTTTCATCCCATCACCCTCATCACTATTTCGAATAGACTACGACCCAATGCTGAGTCTTTTCTTCCCAACCCTTTAAGCAAGTCTCCCCAAATGAACCAATTCTCACTTCTCGTTCATCCATCCCTTTAAGTCATTCCTTCAATAACCCTTTAATCTCATATCTTTGTGGCCTGGTCCTTTAAAATGCCTGGATCTAATAAAAAGTTGGATGTGTGACAGTTTTCTTCAGTTCAATGAAGAAAAAACTGAAGTAATCATCTTTGCTGTTATGTTTTATCTTTACAGTTAAAAATAACTGTAAAGATAAAACAAATTCTTGGGCCTCTTGGCACCTCGGCTAGGTCTTCTATTACAATCCTTGGGATAACCGTTGTTTTAGGTTTTGTGCTTGAATATCATGTTAAATCCCTGGTTTGTTGCTGTTTCTAACATCTGAGAAACATTGCCAAACTTAGCCCTACTGTCTCTTGTCCTGAGATGGAAATTTTAATTAATGCTTTTGTTTCATCAGGTCTGAATTATTGCAATGCACTTTACTCGTCTTACCAAAACATCCATAGACCGGTTGCAGTCTATTTAAAATGCTACAGCTAGGCTCCTTCAAAATTTAGTCATGTTACTTCACTTGTCCAGCAGCTTCATTGGCTTCTGGTTTATTATAGAGTGAATTTCAAAATCTAAGTATTTACTTGGAGAGGTCTGCATGGGCAGACATGTACACCCCTACTTCCCCACTAGGGCTCTTAGGTCCAGTGATCAAGACCTGCTGACTGCTCCCCATACTAAAATTTAAAACTAAGGGAGACAGAGCTTTTTCTTCTATTGCTCCAAGACTCTGGAACTCCCTTCCTCTGACTCAGCAGATAGTGATTTCTTTTAAAGGCCAGCTAAATACATATGTTTTTAAATCTGCTTTTGTTTAAAAATAAATCTGTGTTTTTATCTTCTTTTGTAAAGCACTTT
The DNA here is from genome assembly GCF_011125445.2 of Fundulus heteroclitus. NCBI lineage: Eukaryota > Metazoa > Chordata > Actinopteri > Cyprinodontiformes > Fundulidae > Fundulus > Fundulus heteroclitus. The sequence continues at coordinate 16,528,035 of NC_046380.1, read as the reverse complement.
GTGGTTTTTATCTTGAGAGGGTGTTATATAAATAAAGTTTTACATACTTGCTAGTGAAGAAATATCGTAATTAAACATATTAATGTACTATAGATTTAAAATTAATTTGTTGTGTATCTTTAACATATAAATTACAACTGCTTGTCTTGGCAACACATAGGCTAAAACGTCTGTCTACACCTTAATTATTTTAATAAAAGGAGGTACTGTGCGTTAATAATTACAAACAGAATGTAAATCATATTCTACCATGAAAAATTCTTCCATCAAAAATAAGACATAACCTAACACGACTATGTTACTGAAACAGTTTTTGTGAACATTGGATATAAATCTAAAACATAAATCTTTTTACATTTTTTTGCAGTAAATTGTGTTGTGGTTTCCCCATTTTTCCACTACAGGCTGCCACAAAACCCCCAAATTCAGGAAACATATTAAATGTCTCACCAGGGATAAGAACAATCTGGAACACTGTTACACAGCTTGAAAAGATGCATAGTGTGCAGTTCACTGTGCAGCTCAAGGACTCTCTAATCACTGTCTGCTTCATCTCATTCAAACTTAGAGGCAAACACTGAAAAGCTCTAAGCCTGTGGATAGGACCATTGGGAAGTGGACTGATGAGTCAAAGGAGATGTTACTGTGATTGCACAGATTAGAGTGTGTTTAAAGCCTCATCCACCAACCTGAATACGTTTACTGACACTGTGACATCATACATCCGTTTTGTGAAGACTTGTGCGCAGACCAAGACCTTTCGCACACATAACAACAATAAATCATGTTTTCTCCACATCTCAGGAAGATGTATCAGAGGAAAAAAGAAGCATACAGCAGTGGTGCCAGGGCCCTGTACAAACAGACCAGAAACAAACTCACCTAGGGCGTTAGTTTACAGTGCAAAGTTAAAAAGCAGCTTCTCAGCTAACTAACAAGTTACAGTCTGGAGGAGCCTGACAACATTAAAAAAAAACTCCAGGAGCCCGTCCCCCCCATGACCCCCAAATGGCTGATGATCTCAACAGCATCTTCAGTAGGTTTGAAAACCAGCCATTCACATCAAACTCCCACAAAAAAGGACTACCTGTAACACCCACCAATATCTCTACAAACCCCCTCCCTTTTCCTCTTTGATCCCCTACCTGAACTCAACATGCCAATAGGCTATTTCAGTGTGAGAAGATCAGGAAAGCTCCAGGACCCGGTGGTATTGCCCTGTTCTGCCTGTGCTGGCCAACTTACACCAATCCTCACTCAGATCTTTAACAAATCTTTGGAGCTGTGTGAAATTCCTTCCTGCTTCAAACATTTCAACAATATCCTGGTCCACAAGAAAGGCACCACCACGGGGTTTCAAACAGTTCAGCAGATGATCCTTCATCCTGGAACACCTCAGCCACCTGGAACACCTCGGCCACCCACGGGACGTACATCAGGACCCTGTTTGTGGACTAAAGCTTGGCCATTCAACACCATCAACCCAGATATCCTCCACCAGACGTTCATCCAGCTCACAGTGTCGGCCTCAATCTGTCAGTGGATCACCAGCTTCCTTACCAATCGGCAACAATCGGTGAGACTGGGGAGCATCTTCTCCCACAGAAGAACTATCAGCACTGGCGTCGCCCTGAGGCGTGTTCTTTGTTCTCTGTACACAATGACAGGACCTTAGAACCTTAGAACCCTAGAGACGGACATTTGTGTCTGGGAGAGGGCCAAAAGTTCATCGGTTTGAAACTCATTGTGTCACTCTGGGTCCCTGAACAAGACCTTTGACTGCAGATTGCTTCCCGTACGCCACTTAGTGTGGCCTCACACTGCTCCCCAAGGGATATGTTAAACGCAGAGACAAATCTTCCTTCTATGGTACTGTAAAGGGAAATATATAAGTTGATAAGCAGATGGTATTACTATCATCGGTCTGATCCAGGACAGTGATCAGTCTGCATGTAGACAGGAACTGGATTAAATAGTCCACCGGTGCAGTCAGTACCACCTGGAGTTTACTCTGCTCAAGACTGTAACGATAACTTTTGGAGATCTCCCCTCAAACCGCTTTCCTTGAAAAACAACCTCAAAGCACTTTACACTGGTCAGTTGTTCACCCATTCACACACACATTCACACCCCAGCGGTGGTGAGCTACATTGTAGCCACAGCAGCCCTCTAGCAGACTGACAGAAGCGAGGCTGCACACAGTACAACATGCTTGTGCTAAATCTCATTGCACAAAATATAATAATTTAATTGCAATAGAATTTGAACTCTGAAATATGTACATGTCTCTCAGTTTTTCTTTAGCAGGAGCCCCTCTGACATAGAACATACCATACAGCTCATTAAAAAAATCCAGTGAACGCTCAGACACATGGAAAAGTTGGGGTAACATTGGTCCCACCTGCGACAAACAATTAGGTCTACAAAGAGGATCATTGTTGGTGACCTTCCCTCCATCCAGGACTTGTATAGGCCTAGGGCAGGTTAGATGTTTAGAGGTTGGTGGAAAAAAAGTGCTATTTGTAAAACCAGCTGCCCTAGAGACATCTTACCCCAGGTTGTCACTCTGATGAACACAATGAACACCTCACAGCCTGAACAGTCAGCAACACTGCTGTGAAGCCAAGGGTATTTGCACTATAACAAAAATCATAATTTCTCTTTTTTTTTTACATACTTATTTTACATATCGCAAACAAAATAAACAACAAAAAACAGCTCTTCTATCAATAGATGCAGTGAATAGACTTTACATGTCAGTTGTTCTATAATATGGTCCAACATCCAGAACCTTAAAATCTCTATGTTGGGTGTTGAAAAAGGACAGTAATATTAGGACATCTGTTTGTAGAGACACCTTGATAAATGTGTCTTGGTATAAAAGGGTGTAGAATTCATAGTGCTTAACTTTATTAGGGCGGGTTGTAATATTCTAGGTTCTGTTTTGGTTTGTTTACTCTCCTGCCTTAGGTTCTCTGGTTGCTTTGAGTTTTGTCTTGTCTAGGTTCCTGTTTTGCTTGTTTACAGTTAGTTTATCCTGTTTTGGTCATCCGTGTTAGTCTTGGCTTTATCTTCTGTTTTAGTTTTATACTTCGGGATTGTTTTGTTTCTTATAAGGTCTGGTGTAGTTTGTTTCTGTCCACTTGTCCTCTCAGCTTTTTAGGTTTGGTTTCTGATCTGTTCTTGTTTTGAGCCTCAGCACTGATGTCTGGTCTAATTACTTACTCTGCACACCTGCCTAACTCCACCCCTGCTGCAATCACCTCTCCAGTTTCACCTGCCTCCACCTCCATATATACTGTTGAGACCAGACATCAGTGCCAGGTCGTCTTGTTGGTCTTGTCATGTTTTTGGGTGAGTCAATCCTGATCTGATGTTTGTTTTTGGAATTTTGACCAAGTTTTTCCCTTCCAGAGAACCTGAGTTATTTTGTCATGTTACCAGTCAGTTTCTGTTCCTATGAAGTTCTGGATGTTTTTTTATTAGTCCTTTTGATTATTCAGTCCTTTTTGCATTGCTCTGTTTTTTGTTAAATAAATCCCTTTTTTAAGAACCTCTGCTGGTCTGGCTGAATTCTGGGTCCGCTGCCGTGATTCATTACAGGGTATTATTACTCTTGCTATGATGTTATTTTATCTCTTTATTTATTTTGCCATACCTAATGATCTAGAGAAAAAACGACAATGCCCATGAGAGTGGTTCTTAATCCTGGTGTTTTATGACCCACTGACCCACCTTAGGTGTTTCCCTGTTGCAACATGCCTGACCAAAATTAAAAATGGGAGTTAAAAGGCTTTTGTAGCACTTGATGGCATGCTGAGAAGTAAATACAATCATTTGAATTAGGTGTGCTGGATTGGAGACACATCTGAAACATATAGTTAGCCAGGATTGAGAACCACTACCATAAACCCAGTCTATGAGTGCACCCAAGTAGTGTAATAGGGTTTAGCTAAATTTATTTAAAAGTAAATAACAGTGTGTCTTTTGGAGTCACTTTAAGCATTTCTTTTGCTGAGGTAAGAAAAATGTAATCAGTTCAGAAACTATCTACATAGCAGTAAATAGTCTGGTCAGCATAAGCTAATGTTATCAGTTTATATAATAACAATTTACAGATAGCATGATTATTGTATTTCATCAGTCTTAGTCACCTGTAGAGTACTGTGATTGTGTATCATAGGGCTGGACGATAATTCAACAAGAATTTATATTGATCAATAGACCTATATCGATGATAGAAATAAAAGGGTCAATAAAAAGTTCAATAGAATAACAGTTTTCCTCCCTTTTGCATTCCAGCCATGTAAGTTAATTTTACAGTCATTACATCCTCCAACCAATCACAACGTAGACCCAGGAACGCTCTGCTATCAAGCTCTGCCCCTTCAAAGAGTTCAGAGAGCCGGTGTTCGTTTGACTTTTTTAAAAACTTGCAGTTTTGGTAAAATGTTGATTCAATAAAAGGTTCAGTTTGAATTCACTGCTTGTGTGTTCTGTATCTAAAAATAGGTCACTAAGCAACAGTATAAAATGGTCAGGGCTGCACTTAAAATATAAGTATTCAATTTGTTGAATGTTCAAAGCTGGTAAAGATTAACAAAAATTAAAGGTGAAAATTCTAACAGAAACTAGTCAGAACCTGTAGAAACCTACTCTGCTGACTGTATTTAATTGCCAAAGAATGATGCAAAATAACCAGAAACACAGAAAATGAACAAGGCAGGGCTGCTAGCATTTACATTTGCATGGATCAGATGCTTGTTTTTAGACTATTAAGAAAAACATCTTCATGGATAATTGTTTATACGGCAAAAAAAAAAAAAGTCTTGTATGGACCAGTTTCAAGTTTACGCTACAAAAAGGTTTTCCAATTAATTGGACAGCTGAGTGCAAGGATATCAACACTTCTAGTGGGTATTTTGTGAGTCTGTCTATACAGCATTAATGATACATATATTAATCTAACTATTACCGGCATGATTCTTCCAGGACGGGCCCTGTAGGCAATATTTGCACAGGTTTTTATTTTGGGATATCAGGGTAAAGGAGGCAGGATACAAAGAAATGCCACAATTCACGTATTTGAAAACCATGTGTAATTTTCTTCATCTATATTAAAGGAAAACAGGTGATCTTAGCTTATCCAATTATTTCAGGGTTTTTCTAGTACACATACTATGAAGTATCAGTCAAGTAAAGGAGAAATATATGGCTTTGTGAATCCAGCATGTGACTAAAATCCACCACTGGAGTGGAAAAATGGGTAAAAAAAAAAGACAAGAGGTCTGGCCTCCTGAAGCGTCCTTGAATCTGACACTTAATCCCCACCAGCTCCACTGATTTGATTTTCTGTGCAGCATGAAGTGGGTCTATTTAAAAGGAGAAACATTTAAAGAATAATTTTAGCAGTTTAGCCTCGTTTTTATCAAAATCCATTACTGAACATGAAAGCGAGGTTGTCCCTTTTCCCCCCAGTGTGAACTGATGCTTCATGGCATCGTTGGAGCTGTATTTTTTACTTAAAACCTGTAGGGTAAATGCAGCAGTATTCAAAATATGATAACAAAACGCATTCTGACACCTTCCTCAGTCAGAAAATTTGAAAGAGGTCATCAGCCTGCCTCCCATCTGAATTTTAACATTTCGTTAACTTGTCAGCATTTCCCAGCTATGCTGCATCTGATAACTGGCCTTTTTTTGTCGGGCTTCATATCTAAACCCCTCCTCAGCTGCAGTCTTTTTGCTGCTGTTTAGGCAAAGTGACTGGCTTAAGTAGAATGACAGAGACCTACTTCATACGCCCTCTGCATCATCTTCACTTTCCTTTTTATAAACCTCTCATCAGCCTCCCGCTCCCTCACCCTCTTGCTCAGAAATCCCCCCTCTCTCTGCTCTCTTCCACTTAATTTTCTCCAATTTACTCCGGTGCCCCCCACTTCCTCTCCTCTTGCTCCCTTCCTCCATCCCCCCATCTCTTGGGCATTTTGCAGGCACATAGTCAGGCATGTGAGATGAAAGACTTATGTAATCTGCTTTCTCTATACACACACCCACTACTCTTTGTCTTTTTAGGCTTGTCTTTCTTTGTCTTTACCTTTTACAACACTACCAATATAAAAATGAAATAGAGGCTATAACGTCAAAGCTATCTCTTTGTCCTATTGTAAATCGTAAAACTGCATGTTGGGCTTTTAACTACAGTGTCTGGACCCATTGTTTACATGTCAGTCTGGCATTTGGTGCACATTATTTTTTACATGTTTGAAATATAAGCCTTTCCACTTCTTTATATCGGCAGATAATTTCCAAATAGTTTTGCATCAATTCAGGAGAAGTGTGGTGTACAGTGCCTTGCGAAAGTACTTATATTCCTTGAACCATTTCACATTTAGTATTTTACTGGGATTTTATGTGACACGATAACTAGGAGGACTAGAAGGACCAACACAGAGTTGTACATAACTGGTAAATGATAAATGGGTTTAATTCAATTCAATTCAATTTTATTTATATAGAGCCAATTCATGAAACATGTCATCTCAAGGCACTTTGCAAAGTCAAATTCAATCATATTATACAGATTGGGTCAGATTATACAGATTGGTCAAAAATTTCCTATATAAGGAAACCAGTTGATTGCTTCAAAGTCCCGACAAGCAGCATTCACTCCTGGGGAAGCGTAGAGCCACAGGGAGAGTCGTCTGCATTGTCCATGGCTTTGCAGCAATCCCTCATACTGAGCAAGCATGGAGCGACAGTGGAAAGAAAAACTCCCCATTAACGGGAAGGAAAAACCTCCAGCAGAACCAGACTCAGTATGAACGGTCATCTGCCTCGACCGACTGGGGGTTACAGAAGACAGAGCAGAGACACAACAAGACAGACAAAAAAGCACAGAAGCACACATTGATCCAGTAATCTGTTCTACATTAGATGGTAATAGCGGATGATCTGTCTTCCCTGGATGATGCCACAGCTAACAGAACGTCAGACCAGGTGTACCTACTATGAAGAAAAAAAAAAAAAAGAGAGAGAACAAAAAGTTAAAAGCTGAAATGACAGCAGTCATTTCAATGCAATGCAATGAAAAGCTGGAGAACTGGAGTTTAACTAGTCCAATGATTCCAAAGCGCTATACACTACAATCAGCTATTCACCCATTCATACACACATTCACACCCTAACGGTGGTGAGCTATGTTAGTAGCCACAGCTACCCTGGGGCTGTCTGACAGAGGCGAGGCTGCCATACATTGGCACCAATGGGCCGTCTCACCACTGCCAGCAGGCAATTCTTGGGGGTGTAGTGTCTTACATGTGAATTCGGGTGAAGTGTCGGGGGATCTAACTGGCAACCCGCCAATTGCAGGACGAACTCCCTAGCTCCATTCAACACGTGAAACTAACAGTGCATTTCACAGAGTAAAGCATGGTAGTGGAAGTATCAGGATTTGGAGATTCGTTTCTTCAGAGTTGATTGGAGGTCGGATGGAGCTAAAGACATGGATATTCTGGATGAAAACTTTTTAGTAGGATAACAACCTTAAATGCACAGCCAGAGCTGCAATAGAACTGTTTAGATCAAAGCATGTACACATGTTTGAATGGTCAAGTCAAGATTGAGACCTAAATCCAATTGAGAATCGGTGAAAAGACCAAAAGCATGTTTTTTTTTTTTCCACATCTGTCCCTAATCCATCCTGACTGTGCTGGAGCAATTTCCCCCCAAAAAAATCTAAATCAAAAATGGGAGTAATTTCTGTTTCTAGACATGGAAAGTAAAAGACAAAAACCAAAAGACGTGCAGGCCAAAATGATGGACTTGTCTAGGTAATAGAGAAAGTGACTTCTATAAGCTATAGAGCTTTTGGGGCATCAGATTAAAGGCAGCTGTAAGAACTGGTGAAGAACTTTATGTTCATCCCAATAAACTTAACATTAAAAATTGTTTAAAGTTTCAATGCGACCAAACATAAAACATGTCAAGGAGTGTGAATACTTTTGCAATACATTACAGCATTGAGTTATGCACATTAATAAACAGGAAATTGCTTTCTTAGTGCTTGAACTGTGCTTCTAATATAGGGACTTCTAAAAAGATCAAAGGCTCTCCGAAACAAGCACAAAAAGTGAGATGTTTGCATCTTTGGATAATTAAATCCAATAAATAGAGGGCCCTATGGATTTATGCAGCATTGAGTTGAATCCATTTTTAAAGTCAGAAGAGGGACTCATCATGCAAGTCTATCTATCTGAAATGTAATTCACAATCCTGCAGTTATAGGTTGGAAAAACCTGCTCTGAATGAGAATTGGCTGACTGCCTCCATTTCAGCCTCAAGGTATTTATATTGTATTTTGGGCTCAGAATAATATCATAGCCCTTGGTTTCCTGTAATATCTTAGAAATCACCGTTGCCTTTTAAGTAATAAATGCAACTAATTCAGGTTAATTAAAACAAATATGTCGAGGCTTTTAAACTATCCCCTCACAAAGATATTCTTCACAGTGTTTACCTCAAACGTCTTCCTTGCACTTCATGGGCCAATTTTGCGGTATGTCTATCCACTGACAAACAGGATGGTTCGTGTGTCTTCCCGCCTTAGACGTCTTTATTCATGAACAGCAATGACACAGCTGTGTTGGCTGGGATACAGCTCCATCATGCTAATTTCTACAGTGAGTCATTTCTCATTGTTGCAGACAGACATGGCGCACAATGTGAAGCTGTGTTTGTGTGTGTGTGTGTGTGAGAGTAAAGAGCCTAGGTGGTGCACTGGCTTGAACCTTCGGGCTGGCCTAGAATAGACAGAGTCACTCATCTGTTTCTAATGAAGAATAATGTACTACACCGGACACGCCGCCCGCTCCACCACGTGCACAAACACACATGCATTGCACACGGACACGCGTGCTCTGACTACGCATGGCCACAGTAGTAACAACACAGAGAGAAGAGAGGACTTTAGAATGCAACACATCTGCAACTTCACTTCAGATTTTCATCATCACCTCCCTGTTTGTTGCTGTAAACATACAAACAAACGGATCTATGACATATTTGTTGATTTTAATAGCTGAATACGAAATGTGTTTCAGGGTAAAACGGCAGAATTATAAAGTAAATGGTGGGAATATTTAATTTCAAAAGCCACTGAGATTTTGCAGGAACTATTAAGGTTGAAGTTATTTTTGGCGTGTTAACTGCGTGCGATGACTGTTTCCAGCAACGTTGTCCCAAACAGCAGCTTTCAGCTTATTTGTTTGCTGAAAATATGCTTTATTTATCTAATTATCTCTAAAAACGTAATGAGTAAAATATTTGTGACATTGAAAATTTAGCTGCATCAAAAACACAATCTTCAACTGGCGATGATGCTGTTTTTACTTTTTTCCTATTTTGTATTTATTTGATATATTCGTACAGTCCTTACAAGTTTTCTTGTTATTGTTACAAGAGATTCTTTCATAAATATGAAAGTAAAGTTTTGATTTTATTCCACAGAGACTTGAAATTTCATCATATTTTGTTTTTTAAGTATTGACAATTTAACTTTCATTTTTAATTTTGTTTTAGGCTATAATTCCATCACTGTGCACTGCAACAGATAAAAATGATACAGTAACAATCAGGCTGCTTCCCAACACTGGTTATAATAATCCAATTCCATTTATAGTACTTTTAAAATACCGACAAAAAAAATCTTTTTATCAAAGATGTACCATTTATTTTCACAATAACAGAAAAAAGTTAAACAATACAACATTGCCCAATATATTTTTATGAGCAGCGTACATGTGGCCAAAATTTGAACAAAAAATCTTGATTAGGAACAAAATTTAACTACTGAGATTTTGATTGTCAACATAACAGTTTTGATTGAACTTTTTGGAAACCTAGAAAAAAGGGGAGTGGTGGCCTAGTGGTTAGAGCACAGAGCTTCGGTCCCAGAGGTTCTGAGTTCAATTCCCACAATCTGCCATTCTTAACCTTCAATTGCATGGCACAGTGGCAGCCCATTGCTCCCCAAGGGGATGGGTTAAGATGCTGAAGTGAATTTCTCCATTGTGAGATCAATAAAGTTCAATTATTATTAAACAAGGGCAATTTGACGAAGGAGATGCAACAGTTAACTGTAATGCTGAGATAGAGTATAGTCCTCAAGAAGAGAGAAAATGTGGAAAAAATGCAAATAAAGGTTAATTAGGCTCACTCTGGTTACACAGACTTAATACAGAGCATGTCACTGCTGACTTTATTTAATGATGAATGTTTAAAGGACAGTTAAGCTTACGTATTATTATTTTTTTAACTCAATGAAAACCTGTACGGATTACGTAATTCAAGCTAAAGCAGAGAACAGAACTATTTAAAGCGAGATGTGTGGTAATAGCAAATGCAGCGGTGCCCGAGCAGATTTGTTTTGCTGCTCTTACAGGATGCCCCCTTCCAAAATGTTCTCTTCCATTTCTTCGGTGTCTCTCTAACAGCAAACATAACCCCCCCCCCCCCCCCCCCTCCCCCCTCCTCCCCCAAAACACACACACACATTCTTTGAAACACACACAGTCATCCAAATGTTTTGCCACCTCCTAGCAAAGCTTTTACTGAATTGCATGTTTTCACGTTCACCCTTCCTCTCATAAGCTCTTCTAAATCTGAGTGCGAGCACATAAAGCGTACAACCAAGCAGCTCAAAGAGAGCTAATGACCTTCAGTGCCCGGACTGCATGTTTCTCAAACCACATAAATTAGCCGAGCTTGAGCAACCTGGGGCTCACAGATAATATCACACAGACAAACGAAAATGTGAATTTGTGTGCATTATCCGTGCAGTTCCGAGCTCTACCCGTTATGTGGCAGTGTGGAGCTTCTTTGTGGCAGCACCAATAGAGTAGAGCCATTCAAAGTCAGCCTAATCCCAAAAAATGCACACACACATCTGCACACTCTCCCAGATATGTCTGGTCTTTATCTCTGTGTGCAGCTTGAAGCTTACAGCGTGTGCCCCCCCCCCACTACCCAATCCCCACCCCCTAAACCTCCCACCACCCCCATCCCCCCTGCGCTTTCCTGCTCCGCTCTCTTTGATGCTACAGTGGAAACACAAGACCTGCTAATGGAGACAGGGAAAAGGCTTCTCACTACACGTCCTTCTTGTCATACATGCCCATTCATTAAGGCAATGTTTGCAAAAAGGAGAGGTGGGGAAAAATACATTGTTGTGTCTGGTTTCTGCAGAATTCGGAAAATAAAGCAAATCACTTATTTGCTGAATAATTGCCACTGATGTTTGAGGACAGCATGAAAAGCAGAAGGAAGGATAGAGTGTACCGTTTGTTAGATTCTTTGGGTAAAAGGAGGGAATATAATTTCCACTTTTATGAGGAAAGTAAACTTATTTGTACATAATGACTTTGCTGCTTTGTACAAACCTCCGGGCGTGCAGATGCAAATTAGTTAGAAAAAGCTATATCCTGGTACATTACATCTTTGCTTTCTGAGCTTAAAGTATTCTTTGAATGGTCCAGGGAAAATAAATAAGTTCAATTATATCAAAACATTTAGTATGAAATATTTTCTTTAAATCATATTTACCAGACAAGGGGACATTAGTTTACTGTCAACTGAAAGTATAGAATTAAGGCATTAAGAATTGCATATCTATGTATGCAAAATTGTCATAGATGTGTATGTAGATGGACCAAATCCAGATAAAAACCAGGGAGCCGCGCAATGAAGGGAGTGGTTTAATAAGGAAAGAAGAAGGCAAACCTACTGAGGGAGAGAAAACCATTAGTTTAAATAGGGGAGGAAACAGAGGAGAAGGGAGGTGAGAGTAATAAGCACAGGTGAATGACATGATGGTAATGAGCTGAGGGAGAAGGAGAGCAATGATCTGACAGAGACAAGGAGGAAAACAGAATCTAACATGAATAGAAAAAACACAATAAATAGACTATAACTGAATGCATCCACTAAAGACTGAACTAAAGACAGAAGACAGGCTGGTAGGAAAACAAAGAACTAATAGAAGCAAGAATAAACTAAATTCATAATGAACAGAAAACTAAATAATGACGAAACAAGAAGGAACATAATCTACAGACTAATGATCAAGACTAAAAAGTGAAAAAAAAAGAAAGATGCATGATCCCCAGGAACCTAAAATTAATAACAGTATAAACACCTGGGGATAGTAACAAAAATGAGCACAGAAGGGTTTTGGTTTCTGCTTTATATGAAACATTTACTTTCTTTTGGTTTAGTTCCAAATCCTACATTTCTGAAAAAGAATATGCCTTTTGTAATAAAAAAATACCTTGCTAGAAGGAGAAGGCTCTTTGAATTTAGAACCTTTTCCCCAACGAGCCACCAGAGTTTCAGTTAAATCGCAATTCAGAAAACGCAGGTGGGTAAGTGAACTTTGTTAAAATGTGGCCTTCACGGAAGAGAGGTGTAAAGAAATGTGTTGTTTTTAAGTAAGCCCTAAGAAGTAAAAGTTGAAGCTTGCCACAAGCCATGAGATATTGAAGTTTTTGATCAAAAATCAAAACACTATGTGTGGCAAAAAAGACTAACATCCAATCACCTGTAATACAACATCCAAAGAACATGTTGGTTGGCAGCATCATGTCTATCAGAACAATGAGGAAGAAGATGCGATTTCATCAAAGGGTCATTATAATATTGTTGTGGTAAAATAAATATATCAGTATGAATCACATGCTCTCAGACAAAGAGCAAAATGCATCTAAACCAAAACAAGTTTGACAGTGAAAAACGAGTTGTGGACCTGTCTGAGATATTTCTTATCTCTTAAGGATAACGTATGTTTAACAAATGTTGCCTGTGCTAATTCTCAGTTATTCAAGTCATGGCAACCACAGGCTTAAATTGAAGGCAACCGGACCTTTAACAGTGCGAGCCAGAATTGATAAGACTCCTGGATAGGTGTTGAAACGTCTTTAGAAAAATACGGAGCGAACGTTCCGGTTGCCTCCGATTTAAGCCTGTTTGTGGTTCAACAAATGTTGAATGCATCTTGGACGTTTCTGCAGATACACCATTTTCTATTATTGGGTAATTTCAACCACGTCGTTCCACTTTGATAAATAAATATTTCACTACCCTTATTGGTTACAATAGTGTTCATTGCTCGTCATCTGTCTAAGATCAGAATATGCAAAGTAAATGAAACGATCCGAGGCTCAAGTCCTGTGATTTGTTTAATCTCCTGTTTGGTAAACTAAGAAAAAAAAAGCTTAATTTTTACGGTAGCTTTCAAGATATAAAAAAGGCTTCTCAAAGTGCTTCACAATAGGCCAATATAATGAGCCAAACATACATAAAAACAAGAGAAACTGGTCAAAAGCCGCTTCAGGCACCAGCTGACGAGCACTATTTTCTTTTTTCCAATCAGCACCACCAATTTATTTGAAAATGGTTAAAAATGTGTAAAGTTACAGCCCTTTTTCTCTGTCACTCAGTTGCTTGCTACAATCAGTAGCTATAGTGTTGGCTGGAGTGGAAGCCAGCTGACTCTTGACCTTCAATGGCGCATGATTGAAACCCACCACCATTATGACCAGGAGTTATAATCAACGGACTCCCTCCAGGCAGTATCCGGCCTGCAATAGCATCTTATTCAATCGGAAAAGTGTGATGTTCTTATCAAATTGTGCACAACCGGATGCCGAACCAACGTAGTATGCAGGGTTTGTGAAGGCAGTGTTTAGGCCAATCCCAGCTTTGCTGACATGAGCAAGACTCAGAAATGGAAGAATGTACGGTCACACCTGTGCAAATTATCAGTTATCCTGGGCATCACAACAACAAACAGGCTTAAACGTTTTCAGAACAAGTCCAGTTCCATCATCTGTTTGCCAATGTACTGTCATGTAGCTCACATGAAGGTAAACAAAGTTTATTTTATTAAAAAGCAAAACAAAACAGTAACAAGTTGGGGTGCAGCCTGCTTTATGTTTTATGTCTGCAAATCTTTAATCTACTTTACTTTTTCATAAATTATTTAATGTACTAATGTACAGTGATGATCAGGTAATGTTGCAAAATAAACCTTTGCCACTCTACTGCAGGCATGGGGGTGCTGCCATTTTTCCAATCAATGTCAGGTTTGTACCAGAAGCTTTGCACATTATAATATGTGGGGACCGAGAGAAATGTAAGGAAACTTAAACCTAAGATCAGTGGTATTAATACCTAAACCTAATTTAATACCTGCGGTTTATCCTCTCCTCTGAGAGCTAACCCTAACCCTACCATTGGTGGATGAAAAACCTAAACCTAAGTTCAGTAGATTTAATACGACCTCGATAAGTGCCTGTTGGGACCGAGTTCCAGTTGGAACGGTTGAGACCAACTTTCAGCGATTTTGGGAAATTATCAAGATTAGCATGAATTACAGTCCAAAATATCAAAACATTTCTTGAACAGCTTGCGGTAATGTCGCCTGACTTCCGGTGAGTACTTCCGAAGCTGATGAAAAATGGCAGTGCCCTGTGCCGGCAGTAGGCCACTCAATCAAAAACAAGTAACAGAAATTATGTTTGTGCAAATCAAAAATTCTGGTCCCTATGTAGTTTAGTTTTTTTGTTGCATACTTTTAAATAACTAAAAATGATGATAACATCAGATCATTAAACACATCAATAGCAATAATTTCGCTTTTAATAGATAATCATATGTGTGAAGGAGATGTTGAGGTAAATTTACGATAAGGCCACTTCATTATTTTCTCATTTTATGCATCCTAATTAGCTGTATCCACATGTCTCCATCTTGTTCTTCAAGAATACATAATTATATTCTGTTCGCACAGGGTCCTAACAACACTGTCAACGGTGACCTACATTAGTGGGGGGAAACCATTAATCATACAGTGTGAGAAGAAAGCAGCAACCTGCCATAAACCAAAGGAGGCCATTCAGCTGGGACACCAGGGGAGTCCCTGTGTCCCTCTGGAACAATAACACATATTACTAAATCCAGGTCTTTCAGAAGGTAACATTACAGAGGTCTCCCAGGAGGTGCATGAGCGCAGTGGGTGTGCCGGGGTCACCTGCTAGCCTCTGTGATACACAAAGGAGTGTTTTGAAAGCAACAGATTAATTGCTAGTTTTGTCTCAGCCCTGAACACTCTTTAGGGTCTGTGCCCTTGGGTGGTGGAAATCGTAAGTTTCACATTAATCAAACATGAACTGAGAATAACAGCGTCGACAAAGCCATTCATAAGACCCGCATTCAATAAAGCTGTAATTCAGACTGGCTAATGTTTCATTAGAGCTGGCCTAAACCGATTCAAATCTCTTTTCATTTCATTAGCTTTATCTTTTCGTGTTAAATAAATGGATGAGGAGCTGTACTCAGTGGTCCGCAGGTATGAGCTGCGTCCTGAATTAAGACAGTAATATCTCATTATTATGGCATACATTTATTTCGTGCTGGTCCCATTTAGTCCTGTCGAATATTAACAGAGTCCTGTCACATCTGCATGTCAAAACGCTGAATTGATGTGAATAATGAAATTTCTAATTGGTAGACAGTATTAGCTGCTACATATTGAATTATAAAGTTTAAATACTACTTCAACGATAAGTTGCTGCATCTGAACAGTATGCACAGATTTAAATTAATTGTCATGCATTTAAAAAAGACTAAAAAATAATTTCCTCCTATATCTACTGTTGATCATTTAATATTGTGTGGCAAAAAAAATGACTTGTTAAGGTAGAACAATTTTGCTCTAGATTTGTCCAGTCTATATATATTTTTTATTTTTCATTATTCTTATCCTGTATTTGCCTATGCTGATGTTTTTACTGATGAGTGTTTTAAGCTAAAAAATGCATTGTGGCAAAAAATTATAATAATTCAAATATGTTCTTTTGTTTTTTTCAGAAATATGATAATTGCTTTAGAAATTTCCAATTTTGTTATATCAGAGTAGTACAAATCAGTTTGCGTTTAACCAATCTAAATGGAGATCAAATGTTATGCAGCTTCCTGACAATGAAATAGCGTGTTAATTTAGAGTTTGCTAAAAACCTGATGATTAAATAGTATTTTCAGTGTCATTAGCTAGCCTGGGTTTTCTCACACTGCCCATAACCAAAAGGATGTGCTATATGAAGTTTCTTCCTAAATTTTCATTTTATGTTTATGAACTGAGTGTTCTGAGGGTCTATATTAAAGGAAACCATCAGAGGTACCTAAACACAAAGTGTTTTTTTTATGTCCAGAGTCAATAAATTTAAATATTAGTCAATAAATGTGAATATTAGTGAAAAGTTAATTTATTTCAGTAGCTCAGTTCACCAAGGGAAACACATTGTATACATTAACAAAGACTGATGATGTTTTAAAGCCTTTATTTCTGTCAACTATGATTTTTATTTAGAACCTTATTTAGGTTACTAATTGTTGCCAAACAATCACGTAACATTAAACAAATAAAGGTTATGTAATCAGTGTCCTGAGTCGGTGTCAGTCTCAAAATAAATTTCAGCATGGTAACACATGGTGACAATAAAGATTCTTGATAACACTATCTGCAAATACTCACTTCTCAGTATGATAAAACTGCTGAACTGGGCTTTTGTTGTTACTGTCCCATTGTATCTTACTTTTTGTACCTAGTGTACCATTAATTTCACGTCTTTGTAAACAAAACAAACAAAAGGGTCACAGGTTAAACGGGCAGTGAAAACAAGTTTAATCATGTAAACATGCAAAAGCTGTCAACATTGTGCTCATGATGCAGCATGCTACGTGTGAATAATAGTGTGTACCTAAGTAAATTCATTTTAAATACAGAAAGGATTCTATCCTCTCTAAGTGCCTACAACTCAAAGCAACTGAAAGGTACTTGCAAGCCTAATCAATTAATGCGGATCTGTTATTTTACCTTATTATCAACAAACTTAAACAGCGTGTTGTTTTGGTGTAGGCTTTACACGTTTCATATTATAATTAAAAAAACTAAAATTCACAAAATCTAAAAGACTTCAAATTGAATATATTAACTAACCTCATCACATTCCTTTGTGATGGAAACACATTTTGAAGCACCTCTGGGAGAAAATATTATCTAGTTAATGTAAAACTAACATCATTATGCCTTCCAACCAGAACCACTTAACAGCAGGGGGCCATGTTCTCAATAACCATTCTCACTGAGTCTCTCGTTGCAGATTAATGAACCGACTGTCAAGCAGCACTTCATTTAGTTTTGCCCTCAGTAAATGGATATTCGTGTTAATAGATAAACAAACACAAGAACAAGTCTTACTTCATTGCTTACATTAGCCTCTAGTCTTTTTGTGATACTGACAATTGCTTTTTAGCTCTATGGAGGGATGAAACCTTGAGATTTCTCTCTCATTTTTAACCGCATTATAAAAAGAGGGTCAACACAATTAGCGAACTAAAAGTAAAACAGTTATGGGACTTACAACAGCTTAAAGTGAGACAAATGTGATTGAAGGGATGTGATTGAGTCCTGGGTAAAGATTATATCATCTAAAGGAAATCAATTTTAGCACTGCTCAAAGTACTTTTTTTAACTTTAATTTGCCTTTATTCATAAAGGAAAGTCTCATTGAGATACTGGAACCCTTTGTCACAAGACACCTGTTAAATAAACAAACAAAAGATAACAGTAAGATTAAAATAGACAATAGTCACTATACTGCTTCAAGCAAATTGACTAAAAATCTTAAATAAAAGCAGCAGATAATAGTCCTTTTCACTTTACATAAAAGTCCTCACTTTGGTGGTAAAATGTGAAAAATATATCTATCTAATATCAACCATGCCAGTTGTGAGAAGATGCTTATCCAGAATTTGGGATATTAGCTGAAAATGATAAAAGTTATTGACTTTATTGCATTACATAAGAACTACTCCGTGCCATGATGCCCTTCAAACAAGTCACTGTAGCCAAAAGCCTCTGAAGCCAAACTTCCAGCTGAGGGGAGCTTTGACATTAATGTGTGTTAAACAGCCAGGTTAGAGTATCCCATTAAGAATGGATGGATGAATAGTGAGGGATAGATGGAGGGGAGACTTCAGGTCAAAGTCTCCAATCCCTGCTTCTCTCTGTGAGTCAGAAGCAGTCAGGCTGCACTCGATCCTCTGGTCCAATCAGTTCCAGCAAGACTCCATGTGGAAATAAGTATTCAGACACCCATACTCTTGTAGAGTCATAAATATTAAAGCAGTGTAAGTTAGTCTAGGTGAATAAAATGCATGGTTACCTAACAAATCAGATTTTACAGAATGCAGGACAATTTGTGGGTCAGGATCTGGTCATGTGTTCAGTCACACACAGGGACTCTCAAATGTCCACACATTGATAAAATTGTGGGTTTCTCTGTTATATAAAAAAAACACTAAATCATTTTTTTATTCTTTACATATAATGTTGCATTTGTTCTTTCTAATTCAAATGGACTACAAGCAAATCTGCCTGTAGAAAAAAAAACAGCTGCAGTACTGTGCAGATCCCTAAACTGATACTTTGTTGAGGCACTTTGTGTAATGATTTGCTATGGTTGAATCCAATGTAGGCCGAACACGGAGCTGATGCTAAAATAGTGTTTATTGACAGGAACCAAAGGACAAAGGCAGTCTTCAGGCTGACCAACAGAACCAGACAGAAACTAAACAGACTCGGGAAACATAAGGGCAGGTAACGGCTCAGGCACAGACTGGCAAACAGATGGAATAAATAAAAAGTAACTGAGGCTGCAAGGTTCTTACCGAGGCTGCGAACAGGGACAAGAAGAGATATTCCGACAGCCAACAGAAAACAAAGGCGGGCTTAAATAGGCGACAAAACAGGAGAGCAGGGCGGGACTAATTAACAAAAACAGGTGGAGGTGATAAAAGGAACATAAGACTGATAAACAAAAACCTAAGGAAAGAAGTAAGACTAAACGGACACGGCTGAAATAAAAACTAACAACAAAGGCCAGATAACAAAAACAGGCTAAGCATAAATCCCAAAACAAAACAAGAAACAGAAATAAATCCTAAAACAGAAAAGATTGCTAAACTGAAAAAATAACCTAAACCACAACAGAACATTACACTTTGGGATTCAGTCTCAGCTTGGGTTTTGTCGAGGTGTCATCTGCCACTATTTATAATAATTCTGATGAACCTGAAATTAAAAATCAGCTGAAAATTTTGTATTTTCCTGACCTCACCACATTGCAACCCTCAGCTAAAGCAATTGTTTGCAGAAAGGTTACTAACCGGGCCAACCAGATTGATAATGTGTAGCACTCTCCGTTCTGCACATTATCTTTCTGGGTCTGAGCCCATCGAATCCGTTTGGGGAACGGAGGGACATTCAGCAGAACTCTCTGAGCTGATTGGGCAAAGCAACACATAGTATCTGCCTACCAAAGGTTGGTTTTAGCCAATCATGGTATCAAATTAAAACGAAAAATAACAAGCATCATGAGAAACCACAAGATGGTAAGCTATAGTCAAGGCACTTCTTGCTGTTCTTCTTTCAAAGATGACATTATGGATTCTGACCAAACAGATGTGATAGCAGCAGCTACGCATGTGTCCTCCTGCCCTGCCATGTTTATGTTGCCACGTTTTATGGCTTTGGAGTCGTCAGCTGCCCCTGTAATGCCACATTAAACCCTCTAACTTTGCCTTCTGTGAAGTTTGGGGATTTTTTAATAACACTCAACAACCCCCAATTGTGCATAGTGGCAAGATAAAACACAGATCCACACATGCATTCATCCATTGTTCATCCATCCATCCATCCTTATACCCGTTTACAGTTTCTCCAGCGGTCATTGGGCGAGAGGCAGGGTAGACCCTGGACAGGTAGAAAGTACACTGATCCTCAGTCATGCTAATTTGACATCAGAATAGTTCTGATTGTTTTGCAAGCTTAATTTATGCTCTTGCATCAGTTTTAGGATCGTTCAATCAAATAGCTGTTCTCTGTTAGCCGTTTCTTTGACCTACTGTTTGAAAACAAACACTCATATGTCATATTAAAATGGCATTTTCTCTTGTGCTTCCCTTTATTTACTTTTTTTTCTGCTTCCCATTTTGAGAGTGGCAATGACAAATTGGTCTTTGTCATGTTACATCTTTGAGATAAGATAAGAATTCCTTTATGGTCCTGCATAGGGGGGAAATTCAGGTGTCACAGTGGCAAACACACAGACAGTTACATAATTATTATAAATGAAAACAGTAAAAAGGAGCAAATCAGTCTAACCAAAATTAGCTCTAAAGAAACGCCAGAAATAGGAGATACAAAGTAAATGTTAGAGTAAATATTGCACAGTTTTTGACACGCCTATTTACAAAACACACGCTAATACGATAGGCAATATGCATGATAGTGCAACAGCCTCCCGAAGTAGCAAACACATGTGCAAGTTACCTTAGGATCTGGGAACAGTGTAAACAATTAATGACTTTCTCTATACTCAATGAGTAGTGAGCTTTTTCTATGTGCATATGAAGGAGATAAAGACGGAGAGTAAGGGAGCTATGGTGACTCACATTAGGCATCATGGATCATCAGTTCTCAACATTGCTGGGCTGTGTGGTTTTCTTCCAGCAACAGAGCATGGATTACTTCTTCTATTTCCCCCGCAGTGCCTGCTGCACTATGAAATAGTAGAAATGCTAAAGACTGAATACTATCAAATCATTCTTTTCAAATACCTTCCTCCCTGGCTCTCATCGTGCTTCATGAGAAAGAAGCCTGAGAGCCCTGTGTAGTGTGACAGGTTGTGATTACTGTAGCACCAGAGGAGCAAAGAACATTTCATAATGAGACGCAACAGCAATAAAAAAGAGACGAATGTTGAAGAAATGTAAAATGGAAATGTAAAACTGATCTGTTGAAAGTTGAACACTAGCATTTCCTCCCCCAAAAGATCCAGAAGAGAAAAAAGACAAGAAAGTACAGGGGGAAAAAAACATTCCCAGTAAATTAATTCAATTCAGTTTTATTTATATAGCGCCAACCCATGTCATTTCAAGGCACTTTACAAAGTCAAATTCAGTCAAATCATACAGACTGGACACCATGTACTGTAAATGTAACATGAGACTTTTTCCAACCTGGAAAATTACATTCACTGTGAACGAAGTGTAACATAGAGAGAGTGTCTTGGTCACTGCAGTTTGAAGTCTGAGGGATGTGACCTGTTTCGCTGAGGTCATTGAATTTATTGAAATCCTTTTACTGTGTTTTATTGAACTTTATTCAGATTTTTTAAAGATGGTGTGTCTTGCTATTGATTTATTCAAATTGTGTACATGAACCATCTGATTTGACAGTTTTGAGTGGACCTATAAAAAAAAACAGGAATAGAACAGAAGAAATTTGAAATAAAACATCAAGTATAATACATGCATTATATTTTCAAACTCAACAAGAAACAGTGAAATAAAACAGATTGCAACAAGCAACCCACCTCCTGAGCAGAGGCTTGGAAATGCTGGGTTCACAGGACAAGATGATTATGCCAATTTTTGCCCCGATGTTCCCCTTCCAACAATCTTAAGGACATCCCAATTATCATGATGGTTCTTAAGATAATCTTATGAGATATCTCCGCTGTGTGTGGTGTTTTAAGAGTGATCTAATCTAGTCTGCTCTGAAGGAAGTCAGGACTGAAGTCAGCACCTGTTGAATGTGAGGTGCAGCCAATCAGAAACCGAGGTAAGACTAAAAATCTCACCTCCATATCATGTAGAAAACGTTGAGCACCTGTTCATGCTGTCCCCACTCCTTTAACCAATGCCTCTTTTTGTAGTGTTTTTTCTCTGTTAAAATTAGACCACAAACTATTACCATTGTTCTTTGTTTCCACATTTGAATTGAGTCAAGTCCATGATTCAAGGTTGTGTTTGGACTGCCGCATTTGTGCCAAAATTTGTCCACTTGTTATTTTTACCAAGCCTATTGGAGATTATTTTGGAAAAAAAGTATATTATTTCAGTCTGTTCTGCATTTGCAGAATGCAGTCTGTCTGTTATTGCAGTACATTGAACATGAACTAGCTAGAACAGTGTAATTTTGCTATTTTTTACTTATCTCAAGATATATTGGTGAAAACATTTTTAAATGACAAAAAGTTAATATTTTAAACGAATTGTCATATAGTATTGTACATAATTATCTTCTATTGTAATTTGACATGAGGATAATGTTCACATTGTCACCACTTACAGGCACATAGTCCCTTCTTTTGCATAAAATAGCTAAATTCTGTATGAGAACCAAGTAGATTATTACATAGATGCCCCGTTCTCGATGTGCCATTCCTCACTTTTGTCATCTTACATTGCCGATAGGAACATACTGAGACAGGAGGAAATGGTTTACAGTCTTCCTGCTTGGTTGTCATGGAACAACTCGTCTCCAAAGCCTACGGCTTACTTCTCTCCCCCTCTGCATGACTGTGTCACTCACTTTCTCTCCCTCCGCCTTCCCTTTTCCTTTTGCTCTTTTCTCCCTCTTGTCCTGGCTGAGATAAATAGGAGGTATTTAACTCTGATGTGAGAACATAGTTTCTTGTGCACAGTGAAAACTACATTTGTCAGTGCCATGCCGCTTTTTGCTTGGGGTAATCATGTGACATTGTCTCACAAGGCTGCCTGGAGATATTCCTTCTGCAGGAGAGGAAGCGAGGTTGGTGGGAGAGGGAAATGTCATGCTAAGTGAAAATGAAAAGAATGTGTTGTTCACATGCGGTGGCCTGTATGATTAATTGTGCCATTAGGAGACGCTAACAAATCTATGCTGCTCACATCCCATTTTATTCATTCATTTCCTTTTTTAATTTATGGTTTAAATAACTTTGTAACTGCATTTTCAAGAGGGCAATTAGAGCACATTTACCCATCAGTCACAATATTTCACCACCTAACAGTACAATAATAGCAAATATTAATAGTTCTCAGGTAAGTTGCATGCTCCAAACAAACACCTACATTCGTAGACTTAGACAGACTTTGTTGTCGTTCAACTGCACATTCACAAGGTACATTTGAAGGAAATTTTGTTTCAAGGCTCTGAGTAAAAACAGCAGACAAAAGAGAACCATTATAAATATAAGTATTTCTCCATTTGTCAGGAATTCACAGCATTCAATTGACCTCACATTTTCAAAGCAGAGAATGATATTTTCTAATCCATTTTAAGCACAACAATAGGAAGAACGTCTGTCTTCAAAGCATTAAAAAATGTGTTCAGAATTTCTCAAACAGAAAAATGCCCTGATAACTATACTAATTTGCTGGATTATTAAAGTGCCACTTAAATACAGATGAGCTAGCTGAGGTACATTTTCAAAAGTATATAGAGGTTAAACACAAAACTGTTTTATCGAGTTATTGTTGTCCTTTCTTGTTCATTCGATAGTTATTAGAGTACGATCAATTCAGCAGAATTAATTTAATAGTGCCAATTCACAATAAATGTCATCTCGGGGCACTCGAACAAGTAAAACAAGTCCGAAACATGCACAATTTTATACACTATATTGTCAAGTTTCCAGAAGGGTTCCTGGACCACATGCAGAAACATACTCAGGAAAATAGATAAATCCAGTGAATGTTTATTTACAAACTGAAGAGTGATCACTGTACAGCAAGGAAGACGTCTGTATTCTAGCAGGAGAGAGGAGCAGTTAGATGCAGTGGTGAAACTAAGCAGGACTGACTCTGATAACGAGAAAATTAAGGGCGAGCTTACAGTTTTGGAGTTAGTGGAGAGAATGAAGAGGGAAAAGACCGTTTACCACTTTAATTGTGCGCAGGCTGGTTATCTAAACTGGAAGCTTCACTATCCCCCATGACATGTCCGTTGGGTTCGAGAGGTACTACCGTATTTTTAGGACTATAAGGCGCATTTAAAATCCTTAAATTTTCTCAAATATTTATGGTGCGCCTTATATATGATTACCGCTGTGCTTATTGACCGATTTTATGTGGCACAATATGCTCAAAAATCTGTTAAAATGTGTAAGTACGACTCTGTCAAGCAACGAAGCCGCTCTGCTCAGTGGATATTGTGAGCATTACGGTACACTGTGTCACTACCTGATCAGACCCCAGAGCTGTCTCCAAAACTGCCTGACTGTAACGTCAAAACTAGAAGTGCATTCATGTAAAGACTCCCACATACGTCGTTCTCTTCGCAGAGGTCCGCGCGTACTCGAGGCGTACTCTGCACATAAAGGTACGTTTACAGCTCAATTTTTACGACTTCTCGGCGGCAAGAAGTCTATACATTGAACTGTTTTATATGTGACACCGAGCTTGATACACTGAGCTGCTCCAAGCAGGCAGTCGCAAGGACACGCGGCATCACCTTCCCTCTCTGTTCTCACTGACAGGTGTGAGGTGGGAGCCTGCTGGAAAAGAAATGGCTCTAGGTGCTCAGCTAGCTAATCACACATTTTACCATACGTTCCGCCAATTGGGAAGATATTACACACTTGCGTTTGGAGCACCCAGTGAGAGAATGTCAAATCTCATCTGGCACCCAAAACTGATACTTTCATCTCTAGATATTCTTTATTAAAATGTCCTTTTTGAACTGGAAAAAAAGGGAAAAGACCCTGGAGGCTAGTGGAGGGAGGTTCCGTGGCGAGGAATGATGATCCAGAGGATGTTTTCCATAAAGTGCAGTAGATGTAGATTTGAGATCTTGAAAGAGGCTGAACCAAGAACTGGAAAGTGGGAAGACAGATGTCGGCTGGAGACGGTGGAGCTGCTGTGGACGACCATGGATGAGTTTTTCAGGTGAGTACTGTCACTGACAGGTTTTGCTGAAGAGATCTGGATTTGGTGTTGACACCAACCAAAGGCTTAACCTGAAAGCTGCAGAATACTCAGGCACTGAGCTCGAGACAAGAGTTACGACAAGGAGATACTTGGGGTTGACTATCAAAAATGATTGATCATTAGGTGAAGTCTGGTCATCCAACAGGTGAGCAACAGGCAGCACCATTTATTAAGGAGAAGTCTCACACAAGTATACAAAACCACAGACCAGGATCATGGCATTTTTCGTCGTTTCTTTTGCCATTTCAAAACATATTGGGTCAGCCCTCCAGTCATCAGTTTGCTTACCAGGCAAACAGACTGGCAGGGGATGCTGTCAACCTAGATGTAGACAACACTTTATCCTGCACCACCTTGACAATCAAGGGACAAATGCCAGGGTCCTGTTTGTAGACATGGCCTTTACCACAATCAACCCTGACATCCTCCACCAGAAGCTCATTCAGGTCACAGTGTCACACTCCACATGTCAATGGATAACCACCTTCCTCTGCAACCTTCTCTGGGAGGTGAGGCTGGGGAGCATCTTCTAAAGCGCTTATAAAGAAAGTTGGCTTGGCTCAGTGGATGGTAAGGTTTATAGTGAGCAGAGGTTGCCAACTTTCTACAAAGTCAGCAGCTACAGACCTCTCAACTTCAGATCATCTCTAAAAGAGTGTGCAAAGAGCTTCATGGAATGGGTTTTGACAACCTAGCAGGTGCATCCAAGCTTTTCATCATTAAGTGCAATATGTCAGATTGCAATAGTGTAAACCTCTTCAAGTCTGTAACAGAGATGCGTTCTCTTGAATCATAAATTTTGCCTTCCAGTTTGGTAATCCAGGAGACAAATCTAGGTTTGCGGTTACCAATAGACCAGCACTTGGCTGACTGCACTATGTGCAGTGTAAAGTTTGGTGCGGAATGCAGATATTTGCTTCAGGGGTGGGTTGTCAGTAATGGGTACTCAGGCAACCCTTTATCAAAATTGTAGAAAAAGTGTAGAAGGTCAACAAAAATTACAAAATCCAATATCTGTTCTCTTGTTCCAACTTGATCTTTCACCATTTCTCTTCCATGTTGGGTTTATTGGAGGTTCTTTTTTTGTGTGAGTTACAAAACAGATGAGTGTGTATCTTTGTAACCTTTTAGCTTCCATATGACTTCATGCTGGTCTCAAATTCCAAAAACACATAAAGCAATTTAGACCAGAATTTAAAATCCATCAACAGGCAACAATGTAGATTTTAATATTGTGTTATTTGTTTTTAAAGTTTTTTGCATTTTATTGTATCTCCATGTGTGTTTTTGTTATCTATTGATGTTGTTAAACACATTGGTCACCATTATTGTAGATGTGGAAAAGGCTAGACAATTAAGTGATTGATTGATTGATTGATTGATTGATTGATTGATTGATTGATTGATTGATTAATCATGGACAGATTTATTTTTATGTAGAGTTTATTATAATGTTGTAAACTCTGTTTTGTGTTTATTTTCTGGAGTTTCAGAAATCTAATGTTATCTAGTTTTCAACAGATCCTGGCCTACAATGTAATTTTAATGTTTGTTAACAAAGGTCTAGCTTTACCCCATATGTACAAAGTAGGGAAACGTCATAGTGCACATTATTTTAGTACAACATATTAGTGGAGAATTTACTGAAATTAGTGAAATTCTTTGACATGCTTTTGTGCAAAGTAAGTGCCAGAAAATATGTATGGCCAAACACCCCTACCACATCCCTATTGCCCAATGTTCAATATGCATCTCTAGGCATAAATGCTGAAAACATTTGGGTTAGGCTTAGTGACAGGGTGAAAGATTAAAAGGTATTTTTTCTTAGAATGACAGTGATTGACCCTATACATCAAAGAAACCTTTGAAGGACATACATTTCGGCTGTTCCACAGTTGAACTCTTTTTCCATTTGTTCACAACATGCTGTGTGCCTAGAAGCAAATATTTAGACATGTAGACGTGAAGTGAGCTGAGGCTGTGAAACATCTCTTTGTGTCCGGAATTTACCACCTTCCCAAGCTTTCAAGTCATTCAAATGGTAAACCAGCAGAACCAACTCTGAATTCATCGAGCGGCATTAACAGTCTGGTCCAGCTCTCAACACTCCGGCCTGACTCACTGTTTCCCACTACTTTCTCCATGATGACAAAAGAAAAGTATTTACCATGAGAAAAGAGACAGAAAGAAGAGTTGGAGAGCTGGATGTGGCACGCTTAATCTGTAATCTGTCTCTGACATTTTTTTCAAAGCATTTTGTCTGGGTGAAATTTCTTTGTGTGATCACCTTCTCTGGCTTTCACTGGGGTTAGAGACCTAACTAAACAAACAAAAAAACAAAAAAACACAGCATCACCTCACATCCTTCAGATATGTTATACGGTGTGGTTATGGAAAGTACAGCCCAGGGGCCCTTCTTTATGCAGCCCCCACCACGCACACACACAAAGTAATATTCTTCAACCAGGTTTTTTGCTTTAATTTCAGTTCCACTGTAAGTAGAATAGCAAACATCCTGTCCGTAGCATGCAGGGACCATTTTTCAGCCCGTGAGTTTCAAATCCAACCGGTCCACAGACCTGAGATAACTTATCTAAAATATTAATTGTGTGCTGTCTCAAGAGTTCATAATATAGTTTATGTATAAAGTAACAAGTAGTTAATTAAGTGAAAATTTTTTCAAGTAATTTCTACCAGATAGAAAACACACAAACATACACAGATCTCAGTACTAACCACATGCGTCCAAGGAGCAGATTGGTGAACACACAGCCTTCATTTGTGAACACAGGCTTACCTCCCAGTTTCAGAAGTACCTGTTCCCTTCCTAACTTCTATTTCCACCGTAGGACTGATTTCAAAAGGACTTTGATGCTGCTGGGACGCTATAAAAGATGCATGCAATAATTAATGGATTAGCTGGTTAGCAGCCATCTATACAATGAATCAAAATATGAATAATTACTAATGCATGCACATTAAAACTGTATGCAGTTTAAATTGTGCACACAATTTCACCTACAACTTTCAGAAGTACTTGAACCCTCCCTAACATCTTTCATCTTTTCATCTGTGGTGGTGCCACTAGCAGTTTGATACTGCTCAGGTGCTACAATTGATAGGTTAGTTGGTTGATTAATTACTTTCATTAAATTTTTGATTCCCAAAACATGCACTAGTAGTCCCAAACCTGCAAATAAATTATTAGTAGGTTACTTTATAATCAAAATCATGCTCTTAGCTATATTGATTTGCAGTTATTTCTCAAAACACACCAGTGAATTTGTAAATATTACTTTGCCAATTCAGAGTGGAGACTGATATTAGCTCATTAGCCCAAAACAAGCTGTACCACCAGCGCTAGTCATTTATTGTTTGTCACTTATGTCTGTCGCCTGGAAAACGTGTGTGAGCTTTACACACTTTGCAGCATCCTCTTCCAAGGCTTTTTTCTTTTTTATTCTGGCCTTATTTATTCTGGTTCATTGTGAAAATGATTCTGTCACCTGGGGATCCTGCAGTTTGTTTGTGCTTTTTTGCTAATCCATTGAACCTTTTTTTGTTAAGTTTGCTGTTACCACTTTATATTAGTATCAGTCTGTTAGATTTGGTCTTAGTCAGTTTCTGTTCATTATTATGTTAGTTGTTCTGTTGATCAGTATTTTCCTGCCTGCCTGTACTCAGTTTAGTTTACTCCTTCATATCTGGTCATTCATGTACTCCTATTAGATCCTGTTCTCCACCTGTCATACCATTGCCCTCCTTCTCCTTCAGCCTAATTACCTTCAATACTTGCCATCATTATCATCTGATTAGTTCCTCCTGTTCCTTATGCCTTCATTCTCCCTCTCCTCCCAGTATTTAAGCAGTTGTTATTTATTGCCCAATCACTGGTTCCTTATTGTATGCTCCATGTATCTCAGCCATTCATTGTTCCTTTGTTCATGGACACCTGGTTTCAGTTTTATCATTTTTTCATTAAACACAATTCACCTCACTCTGCACAGCATTTTGAGTCCTTTGACACCAAAGCCTGACGATCCTAACAAACAGTTGATTGCACAGCATGTATATATTTAGCCTTGGCCAATGTCATATTGTAAGATGTTATTAGCAAAGCTTAACATCATGACTCAGATGGACCTCAGTTTCAGCAAGAGAAGCATGATGAGGTTCCTCATTATGTCTAGATACTAGCATTGAGGATATGGGAGGAGTTATTACATTTCCTCTCTGTAAATAAAAACAACAATTAGCTAAATTTGGCTATTTCACTTTTATAAAGCTGCCATTCTGGCATTTTCTTAGAAAATTAAATTAACATCATATGTATAATTTTTATCATAGTAGGAAAAATATGCATGGAAGATATTTATCAGGTAATCATGGGCCATACCAAGAGGGTTTATACCTACAGAATCTTATGCAGTGCTATTGGTAGTACTTGAGGGATAAGTGGCCCTAATGTATTTTTTTCAACAAATGGATAGAACTGCAGTCAAAGTTTCTTGATGCTATATTATGTATATCTGTTGTAAATGTGTACAAAACTATAATCATTAATGGTGTCACAGTTGTCTGAACATCTGTCAGCAAACATGAAATGTCAGCATGAGGTGTTAGTCTGAATTTCAACTCCATGTTGATTCGAGAAACCCATGTTAATTTCAAACTGTCTCTCAAACTTTCCCTTAATTGCATCCAGTCTCTGCCAGCATGCTCCTCAGCAATAGTCGAATGCAAAGATAAGCGAATGTTCTGCTTGGGTGACTGATGTTATGAGCCACAGCGAAAACAGCAGCATGATTGAGCGAAGCTCACGATCACTTAGTCATCTGCACAGGATTAACATAGCAACTTTAGCATCCCACCTAAAATGTCAGCTATCTGACATTCTCTAAAAAAACAAATGATCACGCACTTCAGTCTATGTATTAAATAAAGAATGCTTGATGATTTCTAGATTTATTGGTTCTTAAACAGGTTCATTAGGAGGACAATAACAGTTCCAGAAAGACAGCATCAAACATCACTTCACTGGACTAC
The DNA here is from genome assembly GCF_011125445.2 of Fundulus heteroclitus. Lineage (NCBI taxonomy): Eukaryota > Metazoa > Chordata > Actinopteri > Cyprinodontiformes > Fundulidae > Fundulus > Fundulus heteroclitus. Next base: position 16,498,116 of record NC_046380.1, on the reverse strand, counting down.
ACTGGATATGTCAATGGCCACGTGTGAGGGTCTGACACTTTTCCCACTGCTTTATAGACTGTTAAACACCTCCGTGGTTGATAATACTCAAAGATGGACTTGCATTTGAACTGTCAGGGTAAATAACATCTCCCTCTTCCTCTCTGTCTGTCTCTCTCTGTATGAGAGCAGGCTTGACAGCTGAGGGCAGAAAGGCATGACATCAGATTTCCTCTCTGCATAAACAGCATTAAGAGATGGCAAGTAAAGGAGAGAGGTTAGAGATATTGACATATTTGATGCATACTTGCTTAGAGGTTGCACTGTTGGAATGCTTCTATGTACAGTACGTTTTAGGATGGTATTTTATTTGGTTAAATACATTCTGATACATTTTAAATACATTTAATTGTAAATACAGAGATTCATGCATGCAACATTTTGTAAATATTTAAGCAGCAGTAATGTTTGCATTACATTGCTATAGACATAGAAGTCTGCTGGTTCCTTTTAAAGCTATAGTTGGTAATCCTGTTCAGAAACACCTTTTGTTATACTGGTTAAAATAATCCTTCCATCCTGACAGTAGAAAATATATTATGTAATTACAAAACCAAGGGTAAAAATGTGATCTCTGTGGGAGCTACAGGCCTGTAAAAACTAGACCAACCACTGCCCTTCGCACTGAAGAGCAGGGATTGGTCATAGTTTTGGATCTGTCCTCACCCCCCTCTGTTGCTCAACTTCTGGGGGAATCGCCTTATCTATTGGTCTTCCCACATGCCAATCATTCTGTCATGCTCAGGTAACACGAGTGTGGGTGCTCGTTCCTTGTTAGGATCTGCTTGCTGGGTGTGCATGCACACGTCTAGTGTTTATGCATCCGGTTAGCTTGGCGGTTAGATTCGGTGTTAGCCATTCATTGTAGCTCCGCTGCTAACACTATATAATTTGAACATGGCTGAGAGTCACAAGAAGCGAAACGCAATCAAGTTTATGAGAAGAAGAGGAAGGCCTCAGTAGAATGAAATAAGACCAGAGTGGATTTGGGAGGTTTAAGTCTCAACGCTACTGCAGTCAGAAAATTCTCCTGACCTCTTGCACACCATACTAACTGTTACCATAACAACTTTTATTTTGAATGGACACTGATATACATTAATTCTCATCAGCAACTGTCAGCAGTGTTCTTACATATTTCTGCATTTCAAAAATGGAAATTAATTTAACAATTTTCAACTACAACCCTGAAAACAGTTAAAAAATAAAGATAGAAATGAATATTGTGTATGGTCCTTAAAACCTTCCATTTTTGCTCTGTCTGTTATCATGGGACATTTAGGGCAAATAGCTACTTTCTTGTAACCATTTCTTGATTGATCCTTCTGTCTCACATCATATTTATTCCTTAGTGAAACAAGGTGTCATGAATTACTGAGTAAAGGTTTCTAGACACTGATTGACTCATAAGAGGAAGATATAATTGCAAACCTGCTTCAGTTAAATCTATTTTAAAATAATTGTTGGTAACCAACAATTCTGGCACCAGTGATTTTGTAGGAAACAATTATTCCATTAAATCAATGCTCTGAAGTGTGTGATTATTCTGTTGCAACGTGCCATTGCTTTTGAGGCTGTTTACTCACCTTTAGAAGGGTTGCCAATAGGTACGTATGGTGCTGGATATTTGTATTAGTTCAGCTATGAAAACATAAAATTCCAACCTTTGTATTGTGCTTACACTTCAAAAAGAGAAACATCATCATTTTATTTAGCAATACCAGATTTCAGTATTCTCACAGTCTTATAGTGACTGAAAATCTAATGTGCTGCTTTCATATCTATGTAAATCAGTGCAAAACTCTGAAGATTTTTTAGTTTGGAGATGTGATGGTGGCACTCAGAAAATTGAGTCAAGTATTTGAACTATTTTTTCAGAAACGTAGGCCGATTAGCAACCAGTCTTCGTTAGACAGTGCTGTGCTGATGAGATGATGGCACTTTACAGCAACAGGAAAACTAATCATGTCATCCTAAATCAGAAAAACCTTGAGTCTGTCTGAGCAAGATCTTCTCTGCTGATTATAAGGTATTTATACAAAAAAATCCAGTAACAATATAATCAAAACAGTATAAATGGTCTAGCCAGTCCTAACTGAACAGAAAAAACAATGGAGGGGTTAAAAATATAATGGGTGATGGGAAGGAAGCCTGACAACCTCAAAGACTCATTATCAAAAAATAATTTGTCAAAATACCAAAAAGTTGGTTAGTGATTAAAAGAAAGGTTTGATGCCAATGAAGATTTTTTAATGATTCTTCTAATGATTATTGAGAAGGGTATAAACTATTTTCTACTTGCCATTTTGTAAATAAAATGTCAATCAAAAAATGCCTGTCTAATTTCCTTTTAGAAGCAAACTTCTTGATTGAATTGTCATTCTAAATCTGCGAGGGATATGAATAATTTTGAGATTAATTGTATGTATAAAGATTAATACAATGAAATGATAAAAAAAAATAAAGACTGCATTTTTCGATATGCGTTTTACTTGTTCTTCCATATCCTGTTCCAATTATAAATATATCTTTACAATTTCCCCATGTTCCATCATTGAACTGGTTCTAACAGAGAATAAGTGAATGCCTTTGAGCTTATAGATGAATCACATTGCTAACACCCGTGGCACATTTGGTGATAAATGTGGCGTAGCAAAATGCCTCAGAGACTGCAGGAGATGGGATGGATTTATTGGTAGCAGCAATCGCTCTCCCTGCTGGGGTTCTCAACTTGTTTTTTTGTTTGTTTTGTTTTTATCAGGAGAGGGAAGCTGTTTCCAGCTTTAAAGTCACCCAATCTCTTTTGAAACACGAGTCTGTGTCATTCTGGAGAAGACATTGTTACTAAAACCATTCAACGTTTTACACAAGCTAATGGAAAGTTTTATATTTCAAATATTGCCACCACTGACAGCCTAATTCCATCTAATTCCCCTTTGGTTTGTTCCACCCTTTCACTCCTTTTCTACAATGGCCAAGTCCTGTTCAGGGTTGCAGGGGAATATATTCTGAATGGGGCTGTAGGCCGTCATGGTCCAATCAGAGACCCAAAACCAAGCATGCACATGCAAAAACTGTCACATTAGGTCAATTCAAATTCACCGATAAACACAGCATGCATCATTGGAGCTGGAAGCAAACTGCAGAAAACCCCTACATGCAGAGTAAGAACGTGTATGATGACAGTGCCAACGACTCAAACTCTGTGCTGCAACTGGATAACCCATTTACCTTAATTTACATGTTTTAACCATTTTTTGATTATCAGGTTCATTGGGCTGTTTGGCATGTTTGGCTTTTCCGTGTCACTGTTTGACTTCGGCTCCATCAGAGACATTTTGTGTTGTTTTGTGCTACACACTCTAATCTTTTTCTGTTTATTTGAATTGCCTTATTTGAACTTGAATGTCAACACACTTTGAAAAAACAACAATGTACCCTTTTCTCTGTTAAATTTAAAGGTGAACGCCAACGTTCTGTAAAACATTCCTAACTGCACAATGCTTCGTAATTTATTAATTGGAAAATATTGAAAGATGGATAAACTGATAATATTGTAAAAAATTTGTACATTCAAATGGATTAGATAAATGGAATAAACAAAATTTACCAATGATGCTTAGACATAAGTAAGTGTTTGTGTTAGGCTGGCTATAGAAAATGGTAGGAAGTGCAATGCCCTAATATGGATAGCTCTACGAGCTTTGTGGCTGAATGTGTATGTGTGTGTGTCTGTGTGTAGTTCAGCAGCTTGACAGGGAATGCCAGGCAAGCAATTAAAACTGTTCATTAATGCTTTGCTAGACAACACTCCAGCTAATCCTATCATATGGCAGTCAGCGATAAGGGCATTTGCTTCTCTCGCAGCCTGTCTGTCTGTCACTCTGTTAGCAGCAGATATGCTATCAGTGCCTTGTCATAAAGATGAACAGAAGAATGAATAGTATTCTGACTCAGGATTCATCGGGGGTCCTACAGTGAGGTGGAGAAAATGTGTAGTAGTGTGCCCTAGATATGCTTTTAAACTTTACATTTCGCATTGTAGTTGTGCTTATCTAACAATCTTGTGTTTTAAGCTCCAAAGTACAGCGTAACACTTTGAAGGAAGTCATATAGGAGCATTTTTAGATCCAGTTGTCTATTAAGAGAATGACATTATATTAGTCTGTATCTTCTGAGAACATGAGCTGCTGGGGGGAAAAAAAACACTGTGACAGACTGATTTGGCTGAGTCACAAGAACAGTAGCACTGACTGATTTCCATACTCCGGACCTCTGTTAACAGCAAAATGAATTAGAGAAATAAATTATAGCAACCTTCATTATGTGAAAATGGTGATAACTTAGGATGGATGGATAGACAGACAGGTCTGAAGGTATCCCACTGTTTTGACACTACAGTCTAAACACCATTAAAATGTCCCATCATATCACTCCAACATGTTATTACTGATTATTAAGGAAATGTTTTGAAAGTAGACTTGTCATTCTAACAGTCTAAAATGGCGTGTCTGTACTGCTGAGTACGGGCTAGCTAATCAGTCCCAGCTGATTAGCCAGTTAATATTCGTTTTCTTTTGTACTCTCTGTGAATCAGGAAGAAGAGAAGTGACAGTTTTCTGCACAATAAGCATATGAATGTTTTTTACTGAATTTTGCTTCAGATTCCTCCATTGTGCAACTTTGTGCGGTCCACTGCTTATTAATCAATATTAATCAATATTACTTTAGCAATTAATATAAGAACTGTTGCTTTTGTTTTAAAAGACATTGAACTATGTCATACAATTTTATTTCTTATTAATACAACCAACAATGACGATACAATGAAACGGTGGTATTTGCATGCGAGGTAAAAAAAAAATCCCTCATGGATGGATGGATGGATGTCAAGTGAGGTTGTAAACCTATGATTTTACACCTGTTCAGGAAGGTTCATTTATTGATTGAGGTGATAACATAAGGCATGTAATATAGCACCATTAGTCAATGCATTTTTGAAACTAGATGTTGTTTGACTTTAATAGTCTTCATTGGCATTTTTTATGTCAGAATCTGCCTGTGGTCTTCCTTTTTACTTTATCTCATACTGTATATTTTCATGTGATGTTCAAAAGCAAGAAACGGGTCCACCCTACTTGTCTTACCAATACTGAGATCCATCCTATATACTGTTACCCATATAGCAGTGTAAGGACAATCTACAGGACAAATGATGCTAAGATCCCCTTGTTAGAGAAATACTACCACACACAGTAACATTTAAGCCAATCATGGTGGATGCTCGGAAGATAAAGTTAGGCAGCTTCTGCAAATGCTGTATCCTGAAACTACAGGCAGTTTCTGTGCCAGTGGGATTTAACAAACTAAAAATGAAGCTGTACTGCCTTTCTCACATCCAGATAACACTCTGCTCAGTCACCACAGCTTAGGTATGTCCTGAAATAATACCACAGATGTTAGCCAGTTTTTGTGTGCAGTCAGAGCTTTGCCAGCATTGTCCCTAGGAAAGTTGTCACTTAGCTCAACGCAGTGCACATCTGTTGTTTGGTCAAACAGTACATGGAGTTCACGCTCTGCTTTGTGTTTAAAAGTACCTTAAAAGTTGTCTGTAAGCATTCAAATCCAATTGAAAAACACAAAGATTTACTGATACATATGTTTGCCTTAACGCTTTGTTGTTTTTTCTTTATTTTGTTTCAGTCAGAATTAAAAAAAACATATTCCACAGCTGCCAAAAGGATGGATTGTGACTGGGAGGTGTTGGCTGTCATCCAGGACGACTCCAGTTTGTGCCGGCACAGAAATGAGTGCAGGTGTCACAATGATATTACTGCGGCAGCAGAAAACGATTTCTTTTTGTCAGATACCATCAACCAGGTTTACATCCAGCATCTTTGGAGATGATGGGGCTGATTTCATATTCATTTCTACTTATGTAATAAATAGAGCATTAGCATATTACCAAGCGGGTCAGCAGCCATCTCAATGAGAGCATTTTAAGAGTGCGTTTGTACATTTTAAGCTACAGTTTGGAGGTACTCAAAAAGTGCCATCCATTACACAAAGTGAAATAGTTTTATAATGCAACCATTATGTATTTTATCAAAGCTGGCCAAGAGTGGTTGAAACAGATGCACTGAAAATGACACAGTCCTGACTTTATAATCTATAGATCTTTATTTAATTTTGCAGATAACATATATAGCAATCATGCTTTTTCATAGAACACTATCTAAAGACATTTATTATATTTTTTTACATATAATATTTTACATTAGGCCCATGTAACAGCTAAAAATATACAAAACAATATTCCCTGACTAGACATTTCTATTACATTATTATTATTATCTCTGTATTATTACTCTATTCTCTTATTGTTGTTGTCATTTTTACAGTGGAGCGAGATATGTACCTTAGTTTCTGAGACAGTATTATTGCAGAAAACGGCAAAAAAAAAATGTCACATTTTTTTTTCCATTTAACATTTAGACAGAATAAAAGAAAAACTGGGCGTATACAGACATTCACAGATACATGTAGTACACAATCCAGTTTACAACATCATTCAAGAGAGAAACTGCAGTATGGTAACTTTATACAAAATTTATGGAAACCTTGTGTCATTGCACATTTTGATTCACATATCTTTAAAAAATAAGCAAGTAAAGTTTTAAGAAACGGGACTGATTCAGCCTGATACCTGTCGCATGTAGCTGCCATAAAAGCATATTGTCTTGATCCTTCTTTGTCACTTTGACGTTAGTGGTTTATGATTAAGTTAGAATCTATGTTTTCTTTTGCTTGAAAGCAAAGGATTCTTCCTTTACAGAATCAAGTATAAATATTTATGTAATATTTTTATAGTTTTAGTGTTGCTAGCCTGTATGGCCTGCATTTGTGTTTTGTTGTGCTACCAGTGCTTTGTCCTCTGACTAAAGGAAAGTTCCTCACTCTGGGTATTACCGAATTATAAATATACACTTGTTTCAGAAGGACAATTCCAGAATAGGCATGGGCAGGTTGCCGGCATCAAGCTAGTTCATGGTTCCAAAAGGTTATGATTACAAAACCGCATGATTTTTATTCAAACATCTTCCTACGGGTTTAAATCCTTTTGATGAGGTGCTCGAGAAAGTGCCAGAGTGATTGTAGTTTTTGGCTGTACGGAGGGCAGAGTATCACAACTACACCCCTCTGCCGACGTCCCTTTTACGGGACCACAGGGATTTGAAAAAAGGCTGCAACACTTTTTCCTTGCTTATAAGAAAGACAAGTCCAACTGTTTGGAAATATTTCTGGTTGAACAAATCACAGACTTATGTGGAAACTAAAGGAGCCCCAGCCATTACTTTTATCTAGTTAAGACTGTTTTAAACTAAAGCTAACACGTTGTGAGCTGCATCTCTGTCACGCAGCTGATTCCAATGTGACTACCTAAGCCTGACTAATTATCAGGCTAACATCAGTTTGTTATACTTCAACAGGGACTTGGGTTACACAAACTATGCAGAATGAGAAGAAAACATAATATATAATAATACTCTTTGTATTCAAATCTAAATAACAATGAATAAATATTCAGTTCTTATTAAAGTGTGGTAAAAGTGCCACTGATGTAACTCAGGCTGCCTTTAGTGGTACTCAGAAGAAGTTTTGGTATTTGTCAGGTAAAGTGCCAATATGTATGGGATTGAATACTTATGCTGCATTCAGTTCAGTCTGAAATCTCAACTTCGGTCTGGGAATGATGTCAATCCCAGTTTAACCATGTTGCAGGGTAACTTCGTAACACAGTGGCATTTGCTAATTGACATACTCATTAACCAGGATAGCGTCAACTACCAATAAAAGCTAGAAGGATTGTAGTATATTTCTCTATATTGTGTACCTTTAAACTCTAGTTATCCAATTGTTTTTCAATAAATAAGATCCATGTAGTACTAGTTTACCTCAACTAATCCCTAATAACTACATTTTATCTTCTTGCTAGCCATACTGGATTTTGACATCAAGATTGTCGAGAAACTTTTGAATTTCCCTTTCAGAATTCAAACCTTTAGGGACATTTCTGCTGATTTTCCAAACTGTAAACTCAATATTTCAACTTCTGAGTCAAAATGAAACATAATTAAGCCCCACCCTTCAACCAAGCAAGCAGTACCAATGAAAAATATTTTTGGTTGTTAATGGGGGTCATGAAACAACAAACTTAAAATGCCCAAGTCTTGTTGTAGTATTGTTTTTTAAAAACACAAATCCACTAAGATTGTATTACTTGGACAGCATGCTATATACTGAAGTGGCTCTGCTTGTAATGGGAAATTAATTTGACTAAAACTGTAGTAATTGCTATATTATTTTGGCTGCTGTAGGTTTCTATTTTTCTTTAAATAAAATGACTAGATCATGTTATATATTTTTGTTTAAATTATTTATTTTGTTTTGTTTAAATAAATTATTTTAAATATACAATAATTCTGTGATATTTTCACTCAAGGAGACCTTCATACCGGCCCATGCCTATTTATTACACGTGATAAAAACCAGATAGCCCAAAACTGGGATCCATCTTTTTCTGTCTGTCCTGGAGCATCTATTCACAAAGACATTTTACTATTCAGCTCTTCATGGTTTTTCGGACAGAAACAGTTTCAGGGTTTCAATGACTACATTTTCTAAATAGAGTAATAATTATTTCAGTGAATCAGGTTGATGTCTAAAACAGTTTTGTCACATCTACATATGTTCCTGAGGAGTGGGTTACTAAACAGATATACAAGTAAACAAGGACAGGCAGAATATCGGTAGCTGTCACAGGAATCCCTTTTACTACCGCCAACGCAGGACACCAATCACAGCAGAAGGCAACAACTGCTTCACACAGTACTTTGTTCCCACTTAACCATCCCTCAGTCACTTAAAAATATACATTTTCTAAATAATTGCTCTCAAAATGGAATTGTAAAGAGCAAAGAGCAACTGTGGGATTTCTACAATGGCTATACTTTTTGTATTAGAGGCTTTAGTCCATAGAATAACCTTGTGCTTGTACACTGATGCTGTTTTATTTTTCCTAACTATTGCTTTTCTGCATCAAAAGGGTGCTTTATTTGATCTGTATTTCCTTTGCAGGTAAAACGCCTGCACTTGTTCATACCATAGAGAGCAATTTGGTCCTTCTCGCGTTCACATATAGAAAATGATCTAAGAAAATGACCTTGAACAGAGATTCAGACATCATACAAATTAATTGGTCTTTAGAAAACAAAACAGTCATAACAGTCTCTTGCTAAGTGTTCTATATAAGTTATTTTTGCTGTTGTCACAGGTTTCAGTCATGCCAAAAAGAAGTATTCAAAATACCACACGGTACTTGTGCTTTTCTAATGTAGTCCCCGACATAAGTGGTAAACATTTCCGAAGAGGTGCAGGATTCTGCAAGGGAGTGATAGTCTGGCTAAGATATAATTTACACATACAAGCAGATTTGGCCTTACCTGTTGCACATTCCCATATTGTCTTTGCTTGAAATTGATCTATATTAAACTTTAAATCCATAGAATTTTACTTTTACTTAACAGCTACACTTTATTCAATGTAAAGTATTTATCTCCTTTATAAAATAAAATACACTTTACTCACAGTTTTCTTTGTACAGTATTTTGAGTTTAGTTGATTAATTATAGTTTTCATAGTGATATTATTGAATCAGTGAGGGCCTTCCGATTTAAATTACATATATTCAATGTACAGTAGTTTTCTAGATCACATTTGCTTTTCTAAGAAGGCTAAACTTTTGCATAATGAAATTCAAAATATCACAACAACTGTGCTGGGTATTCTTTTCTTCTTCATAAGTTTTATAACTCTGTATTATAAAAATAAACAAACAGAATAACCCCCTTAAAAATAACCATGTAATCAGGTTGGTTTCACATGTCCCCAGGAGGTAGGTGAATAAAAGCAGACGTAGAAGTCTAGTGGTTGTTCCCAACCTTGATTACGGTGCAGCGCCGGTCTGGCCGTTCAAACAGAGAGGCAGGCAGAGCTTAGTTATTTCTTTTTAGATGTAGGCTTCCTCATTGGCAGGGTTCTGATTCTGGCTTTCCGCCTGCTGATCTGGACCATTTTCCTGAGCCTTCACCAGTGACAAAGGTTTGAACATCATGCGCAGACGCTGAGAAGAGGATCAGGTGGATTAGAAAAGACTGTTTTCCTGCTGACATAACTGAGGTTGTCATACACTTTACAATGGATTATAAGTCTTCAAAGTTGTTAAAACTTTTGATTAAATAAATGAAACCAAGATAACTTATATCACATTATTTACCCTCTTTGACATAACCTATAGCCTGTTAGGTAACTGAAAAACAAGCTAAAATCTTTTAGGGGTAAAAATTAAATACAATAAAAGTACTTGCATAAGTGCTGAACTACTTTTCTGAAGGTCCAGAAATAAAAACAGCCATGATGCTGCCACCACTATGCTACACAGTAGGTATATTGATGGTGTAATGCTGTTTAGTTGGAGAAAATTACCTTTAGGAGTTATGGCCATCAAGTGTTCAACATTCATTTGACTAGACTAACTGTTTTCCCACAAAGATATGATTTTGATTAGTTTATGTTTTTTCCTTTGTCATTATTCTCACATGCTAGATGATGTCTGTTTATTTTTAATTGAACTGAAAATGTAATAGGTCTGAGAAGAGTTTAAAAAATTCAGAAATGATCACAAAACATTGCTTTTAAATAAGGGCTTGTATTAGAAGGAAGGAGACCAATGAACATTGGCTGCACATCTGCAAACATAATGAAAAATTGTCAATAAAATGTAACCAAATTTTTTACAACTTGAAGTTTTCCAATAGTGCTGGACTGCATGCTTCTGCAGTCCTGTTAATGGAGTGTTTGTGAAACTAAGTGTCGGCCTGAAAGTAGAGCCGCGTTCAGTTGCCTGATTGCTGCAATTACACAATCAGCCATCAGCTGGTACTGCAGGATCTGACAGCTGCATTTCGCCTCTGATAGCTTCTTTTGCAATGCCTGCAATTACGGTCCACTTATTCACACACCAGAGGCTGTAAGCTATGTATGTCACTGGGAGTTGCATAATGTAAATGTTAAGCTAAAAAAAAGTTTTGTCTGTTATTGATTAAGACAGCCGGTCAATGAAATTGCACTGCATTACTTTGCTGCAGATGATTTTCTAAGAGCTCAGTGGTTGTTGAAACAGAAAGCCATGAAAAACTGCTTTACGCAACTAATTATTTTTCTTTCACTAATCCTTTTATCACAGTCCCGCTCTTCATTTCAGTTTATTATTTCTCTATCAAGCATGCTTGTGAGTTTGCTCATTAAAAACTATTCAATCATGGTGCCGGAGAATGGTTTTAATCCTCAGAACAAAATAAGACCAAGCAGAGTTCAGCATTTTTTCATTCACTTTTGGGTACATTTTGGCTTCTTGGCAACAAACATAACTTTACCGTTGATTCTAGATAAATATATTCCAGTCTGTCTTTGTAGTAAAGTATCCCTAACTTGATTTTGTTTTTATAAAACCTTAATTTGTCAACCTAAATCACTATAGAGTAGGTAAAAGAGGGTATCTTTAAAAAATACCTTTTACTTCTAGTAACCCACTAGAAACTGACAATATTGTCCTCTTAGCTGCAGATTACAGACATTTGTCAAGGATTCAGGGCTTAACTTGCCACCTTCTTTAAACAAAGGGGTGGTGCACAGAGTACAGAAACACAACAAATACAGAAATACAAGAAACATTAGGCCAAATCTACATATGATGATACAATCTTACCTCTTTATAAGTGCCTTTGAGAGTGAGGAACATGTAGCCCATGTACCCAGGGATGAGAATCATGGAGGATAGGGCCATTAACCAGCCGACTCCCTGACCCCAGGATGGGAACACATAATCTCCCATTGTAAGGGGAACCATCTGCACAGCACTGAACAAGAAGACTCCCTGGAGAATAGACATGATAGAAATTATCTCAGCATCTTACACTGACAGATATCTTGCCATGTTTAACACAATCAATATTCCAATTAACTCTGTAAAACTTTCCTGGCCTAGCTGAAGAAAAATATTTCCACAGCATGATACGACCGACATCATGTTTTACAGTGGAGATGGTGTTTGGCTTGATGCGCAAAGTGTTAGTTTTCTGCCACATGTGGTATTTTGCATGAAGGACACAAAGCTCAGTTTTGGTTTCATCTTATCAAACCACCGCCTTCCACTTCCTTCCTTTGTGTCCCACATGGCTTGTAAGAAGCCATCAAGGGGGCCTTTTATTGCTTTCCTTTTTAAAATGACTCTGTCCTTGTCAATCTTCAACAAAGAACAAATGTGTTGAGTGTATGACTAACAGCTGTCCTCCCAACAGATTTTTCCACATGAGCTGTGAATCTCTGCTCCAGATTGCCATGTGCCTCTTGGATGTTTCTTTGATAAATGTTGATCATAGATAAGGGTATAGTCATCTATACTTTGCCTTTACCTTCACAAACGTGTGCGAGTTTGTGTTGATCTCTCTGATAAAATCCCAATAAAACACACTGGAAGTTGGGTTTGTAACGTGACAAAATGTGTAACAGTCCTAGTCCACCGTAAGGGTTGGTTAACAACAAGTAACACTTACAGCCACGATGAGAGGAGTGAAAACGACCCAGCAGGCCTTCCACCAAAGGCAGGGCCTGTAACCAATCATTTCCTCAATGTTGTCAAAGAATTTGTTCACACCTGCAAGTAGAAAACAAAGAAAATGAATACTTTCTTCCTAATACATGATGGGACTCTTGGGACTTAGGTCCCTATTACATACATTACTATAACAAATGAATTGCTCACCATAGAACCACGAAATTGAGATACACTCAAAAAAGACCAGGAAGAGCAGGGACATTCCACTTGCTGAGTAGTAGTCAAACAGCTTAAACACATACAACCCACCCTGTAAATGAAGGGAGAAGAGCAAAGAAGACTGTGAGACAGCTAAAAACAGAAGAACTTCAAACACAAGATGTAACTGTCTGCATCAGCACACAGTGAGCGTGTGCCAAATTTGTTCCTAAGAACAAACTTCCAGAAAACTGCAAATTAGCAGAAACACTGAGAAGCTGAAAAGCCACCAGTTGTTTGTTTTCTGCCCATAATAATAGGACCATTGACCAAGTTATTTCATGTGTACTGATGTTTTCACTTGCTACAATTTAATGTTGTTACTGGTCTCACAACTGGTGACCATTTTTAAGTGTTTATGATGCTTTTATGTTTTCATGATGTAAAGCACTTTGAACCGCCTTGCTGCTGAAATGTGCTATACAAATAAACTTGACTTGACAGTCTGCAGTTGAAAAATACTGCAAGGAAAAATGCAGTATAAAGTGTAAGCCTGATCTATGGCTGGTGGGAAGCAGTGACGGACAGTATTTTAGGGATTTTTTTCAGTGTCTGACTTGTAACCTATATGATACTGTGGCTATTTAGTACATACAGGTACAGAGTTATTACAATGTCAAATGTGATGAGTGTGCACAGTTCCTGCTAGAATCAAGCATTGCAAGAATAGTGGGATTATTTAACCTTTGAGTTTTATGCATTACCACAATCCTTCCCAGTGGTTTATCTTTTTACAGGCATTCATTTGGAAATAGTGTTGTACATCTAGGACTCAAGACTCCATGTAACATGGTTCAAGTAGCGTTAGTAATTGATTTTTAAAAAACTATCGAAAATTTACTGTGGATATTTCAGTGGGTCATGAAAAATAATAAACTCCTTAAACTTATAAATCTCTCATTAGATATGCAGGTTTATATCCTGCATGAGAAATATATATATATATTTATATATATATGGAGATAGGCACCAGCAACCCCCACGACCCCATGAGGGATTAAGCAGTTGTTTGGGTTCTTTTAGTTCTTTTCCTTATAAACTTAGTCTTTAACTTTAAGTATTTTATTAAACTGTTAGCATGGGAATCTGGGGACTGCCAAGTGGGAGCTGAAAATTATAGCAACTAACAGTAAAACAAGCACCTTTTCATTACTGGAGATGGAAAACACAATGTCAGATTCAACATGTTTACAAAAGAACCAACTATCCATCCAGCCAGCTAGCCAACCAGCTAGCAATCCATCAGCTTTTGCTTATCTGAGATCAGGTCAGTTGGGGAATAAGTCCATTGGGGAACCTAAACGTCCACGTCCCCAGCAACTGTTTAATTTCATTCTGAGGTTTCTTTAGGTGTTCCCAAACCACAAAGAACATATAGTCCCTACAGCTCTCTCTGGGTCTGTCCCTGGGTATCCTTCCAATGGAACATGCCTTGAACCTTCAAAAGGGGTACCCAGGAGCCTTCTTGAAAGTATGTATGCACCACCTCAAGCATCAGCTTTATACTCCCCCACCTGGATTACAGAACTCTGCACCCAATCTCCAAGGCAAACTACAGCCACCTTTTGAAGGAAGCTAATTTCAGCCACTACTATATAGAATCTCGATCTTTTGGTCATGACCCATATTGCATGATCATAGGTGGGAGCTGGATCTTAGACGTAAATTGAGAGCTCTGTTTTTGGCTCACCTTTTTCTTAACCACAACAGACTGGGTCAAACCTTCAGTAATGTAGATGGGGTGCTAATCAGTCCATCTATCTCCTGCTTGATCCCATCACCACTTGTGAACAAAACCAAGATATTTGAAGCAAAGACTAATGCCTAAACTGGAGGAAGGATCCATAGCCCCAGTCAGGGAATCTGACTCTCGTCTTGGCAACTGCAGACTTGGCTGCAAAGCACTCACAAACGCTTAAGGTCACAATCTGAAGATGCCAACAGAACCATTAAGCAAAATCCCATGATGGAACCCTGACATTGCCTAACCAGACACCCTTCTCTCCACAACTATGCTTTCAAATCCTGCCAATGAACACCACAAACATGATCTGTGCCAAGGGGCGACCCTGGTTGAAGCCAACCTGCACTTGAAACAAGCTTAACATTATGCGGATGATGCAGACACAGTTTTGGCTTTGATTGTGCAAGGCCCAGATAGCACTTAAAAGCAACCCTAGTACCCTGTACTCTAGCAGGACCCTTTACAAAATGGCTTGGAGAACATAGTTAAATGCCATGTGAAGATTCACAAAACACATCTGGACCAAACATCCAAACTCATCTTAACCCACTTAGTGATTCCAAAAGGGTTAATATCCAGGTCATTATTGCACAACTAGAAAAAAAGCCCCACTGACACTCATGAGTCCAAGATTCAGTCAGAGCTTCTTTTCAACATGACACGCAAAACGTTAACTCCCAGGAAGGGTGAAAAGTTTAAACATACTCCATATTCCCCTTTCTCAAAAAGTAGGATTCCATCCCAGTCTGCCACTTAATCCCACTCTTCCTAAGACATTGAAGAGGTCTGTCAACCATGGCATCACAATAATACGTAGACCTTTAGTATGCGGCTGAAGACCGTTTTAACTCCCTCAGCAACCTCAACATTGGTGAGGACACAGCAAGACTATTCATTTACCAACCCAAATAACAGATAGAGGTGGTATTTAGTTTCCTTTTTTAAATAAGCCAAACAGTTCTTCAATAACTTCTGCGAGACCAACTGCAATGCATCTTTGAATTCCTCGCAAACCTAGTTTTTCACTTTTGTGACCACAGAAATCACAGTTCTTCTGGTCATCCACTACCTGTCAACTGCTTTAGTAATCCAAAGAGCCAACAAAGTCCCAAAAGCTCAAGAATTGTGCTTTTTATGTGCATCCAATGTCTGGCAAAGAAGTCCAAAAGCAAAACACCGCTCGTATTGAGATGTGGGCAGTCAGTCCTCAGATTCACAGCCCTTCAAGTGTTACCATCGATACTAACATGGATACTGAAACCCCCCCAGGAGCACAACAGAATCCCCTAATTATACCCTTTGCAAAACACCATACAGAGATTTCATGTCAGTAAAAAATATAAATATTTACCTGTGTAATGTTGGACAGCCCAATAATGTAAGAAATAAGGCAGACGATAGCGATGAAGATTTCTCTACGTTTCCGGAGGATGTGAGGAAACTCATCAACCAGTGCAGTGATGAATCCTTCCACCGTGCAGAACTGCAGAGCCATTTCAAAACTGTGTTACTTAACACACTGCTGTCACAATAAAATAATTGCAACGATTTTAGTACACAAATTAAAACATTATAGCAAACTATTTAGTTTATAATTGAAAAGAATAGTGTTCTGTGAAAGGTCACGATCATTGTGAGTTAGAACTTTAAAAAATAATTTTAATCTAGTAGGTATTGCCATGGTCTCAAAAGCAGACCATGTTTACTGGATTATTTTCACCTGGCTGTCGATTCCCAGCATCAGCAGCATAGAGAAAAACAGTATAGCCCAGAGTGGAGAGATGGGGAGCTGGGTGACAGCTTCTGGATATGCCAGAAATGCCAGGCCAGGTCCTGAAATAGGATAAATTACCTTTAGCCCCAATCTGTGGTGGTAAAGGTATTAAACACGTGTATATTTGAATATCCATAAATAAATAAAATAATTGTATGTTTAAATTCAGAATTCACCAAAGGCTAAGTAATTGGAACAATGCAGAAAAAATACTGGAGAAAAAAGAAAAGACTGTGAAATATCTAAGACCAAGCTACCATTTAAACACAGGTGTATAACATTTTTTTTTACTTCATCTAGCAATAAACACAAAATGTGCCACTATTTTACTGAATTTCCTATTATGTTTTTTTGATGGCAGTGTAGCAAATACAATCAAATTAACAATTTATTTTCCCCATATATATGTAATAGCTTCTTCTTGTGTCTACTGCCCGTATTGAGCTCCAGCATTGATTGCAATTACCTGAGGCTGCCACATCAGCGATTGGCCTCTTTGTTACGTAAGACATGAATCCCACAATGGAAAAGATGACAAAGCCGGCGAACATACTGGTGAAGGAGTTGATGCAGCAGACAATGATAGAATCTCTGCAGGGGAGAGACAAAGACGGGCGGCCATTGTTACGCCTGTATCAATTCCTTATCATCCCGTCACACATTGGAGAGACGTAAGCAGGGGGGTGGGTTAAGCTGAAAGCCATTTTGCGTTTTTGTAGAACCACAGCAGCTGAATACACTTAGTGTTTACCTTTTTTTTAAATAGCAGTTGATGTTGATATTATTCAATATATGCACTTTTACCCCTGACTGTTTTTTACCCTTTCAGTTGACTGGGCATGAGACACTTAAAACATTACACATTGTTTGGGAATAAACAACCACCAAAATGGATAAACCGTTAATCCTGCGTGGTCAAAAGTTAAATTGTCCAAAAAAAGGTTTTAAATGTATCATTGACATAAAAGCAAAATTTCTATAAAAATGCTTTGTGGGTGATTGGAACAGTATGTCAACATTTCATTTGAACAGATACCTTCAGTTGCATATTTTTGTCGCCTACCTGTAGACGTTATTATTAAAGGGATTGTAGCTGCCAAGAGCAATCAAAGAGCCTAATCCCAAGCCATAGGAAAAGAAGATCTGTGTGGCAGCATCGAGCCATACCTGACACATGGGGATTAGAAAACATGTCAAAGTCACTACGTATAAATGAGTAAACTGTATACATTTCTGTTTGTGTTGAGACATTTTTCTAAAATTTTAACTATATGGATTGATATACAAATTTTTATCTATGTTTAAACATTAAACAGTAATAGGAAAGAAAATTATCTCCAATACTATCTAATTCACTCTTTTTAGATTGTTTCCCATTTATACCTGGTCTCATTTTCACAACAGTAAAAATGTAGTTTTACCTCATGTTCAATAGTGATGTTCAGGAGTGAATCAGTTCAAATATTGGCTGCATTTGTTTTTAATTTTGGCCAATGATTTTATCTGCCAAATTCTTTTTTATTCTCTTTTATAGTTAACCTTGGGTTGTATTGTATTGTATTTATCTGTATTCATAATGCTTTGGAAAATACTCACCACAAAAACAAACTTTATCTTTATCTAAGATTTATCTTTAACTTTAATGTATTTTACTAGGATTTTATATGAGAGAGTATTATACATTTTGAAACAACTATAATATGAAAGAAAAAGCATACAATGTTATTTTTTTTACAAATGAAAATCTAAAACAAATATGTTTGCATATGTATTAAACCTCCAGGCTAAGTACTTTGTAGAACCCTTATTTCACTGCTATTACATATGTTCTTCGTTTTGGTTAATGTCTCTACTAGATTCACAAAACTTTGAGCCAAACATTTCTGTTAAGCAGCTAACGTTTACGCAGCATCTCAGAACATAAATTTATCAAGTCATGCCACAAATACCCAGTTGGATTCAGCTCTGAAGTTGACTAGGCCATTGTAACACATACGTATGTTTTGATCTATCTACCCTGACCAGCTTTTCTGTGCCTTTATTGCCTTTTTTGTTTTGTTTTTTCCTGTGCCTTCTGGAGAACAGCATCCCCACAGCATACTGATGCCACTCCTGTTCCATTGTGGAGTTTTTGTATTTAGGGTGATCTATGGTAGTAGTTTTCTGTCCCACATAGCTTTTCACATGTATATCAAAATGTAGTTTGCTTTCATCTGAACAGAGCACCTTCTTCCACGTGTTTGCCTGCATCCCCAACTTGCATTGTGGTAAACTCTAAATGAGACTCATCTTGACTTTCTTGCAAGAATAGCTTTCTAGTTGTCACTCTTTCAAAATGTATGATTTGTGGTGTGCATTAATAATCTGCTGTCCTGTCATCAGATTCTTCGACCTAAACTACAGATATCTGCAGCTCCTCCAGAGCTTCTAGGCTGCTTCTCCCCGCCTGACCTGTAAGTTTAAGTGGATGACCATGTTTTGGAAGCTTTGCAGCTGTGTGAATATCTTACAAATTTCAGTTGATGGATTGAACAGTGCTCTATGAGATGTTCAATATGTTGTAGTATACAGTAACACAAATTATAAGACTGTCACGAGATTCTATTCCTGACGTGTCTACTATGTCTCTAGGTATGTTCCTAGGTGTTTACGATGCTGTTAGTTCACTGAAGTTCTCTAACCTAGCTCTAATGCCTTCACAGAAAAGCTGTATTTATCCTGAAGTCCACTAATTTGTAACCTCTGAAGTTAGCTGTTTGCACTTTATTTGAGGGACACAGTGTAAAGGGGAATAATAGAGATGCGGGTTATTTGTTAAAGGTTTCTTTTTGGAAAATATTTGGAAAACCATGTATGTAGTTGTACACAACAAAAATGTCAAATGTTTAATGTGAATTCTTTTATAGTATGCAATAGATATTTGCACTTTGAATGCTCTTCCATAAAGAGACCTGTAGAGTTGTATCCCTTTAATTTATCCACAAATCTGGCAACTTTACGCAAAAAAGTAAACGCATCCGATTTCTGGCACAGCTCCTCCTCTGGAACTACTTATGCTGTAGTTTATGTTATATAGCTGTGTTTCTTTCTGAGAGAAAAAAAAAACAATACCTCAAAAAGCTCACCTCAGACTCCTTGAGTTTCTGAAAGTCTGGTGTGATGTAGAAGCGAATCCCATCAAAAGCTCCAGGCAGAGTGACCCCACGGCAAAACAGGATGAACAGCATAAAGTAAGGGTATGTTGCCGAGAAGTAGACTACCTGTGAGAAACATTATTGTTAGAGTGATCTTTAAATTCTGTAAGCTATAGCTGACAGCTAAACGTTGCATTAGGTATATTTGCTCTCCAGGAAAGCTATGCAGCTCAGCATATCAATTTAACATGTTACTGTGGCACCATTCCCACAGCACTGCAGTGCCCCAGTCAGCCCTTCCTCTGAGGCAAAATGACCCCAGAATGAGTGGGTTCAGCGCACTCCCAGTGCACTCTCACCTTGTCATCTGAACCAGTTTTACACCTATGCCCTCAAAGTCAAATCTACTGAAGTCATTCAAGAGGAAACCAACTTAATAAGTCATTAAAATGGGAAGGACACTGATGTTTTTTTAAAATATGCAAATACACTCAATTCTTCAAATTCAAGAGTTTTCTTTATGTTGTTTCATATATTTTTGTGAAGAATAAGAACAGGAATTTGCAATAAAATTGTTTCTTGAACATATTTTGGGTGTAATCCAAGAACATATACAAATTAATGCGTACGTTCTTAAAAACTGAAGCACAAAGTGTCACTAATATTACCCACAAGATGGTCATGAGTCTTTTATTCATTGCATACTATAGTATTTCTAGAACTGTGTTTATATCTCCATCATCTTTGTCTACTCACTTTGCCTGTCCAGCTGACCCCTTTCCAGATACAGAAATAGACGAGCACCCATGCAATGGCAAGCGTGATAGCCAGTGGAATCCTGACCTCCCCGGGCTTCTCCAAACCGTCCGTCAGCTGGTGCATGTTACGTCTGCAGCAAAAAAGTAAAGTGGTCCTACTGTAATGCATGTGAGTAACATGAATTTCATACATGCAATGGGTGCATGCTAAAAAATATGCAAGCACTTGTCTAGATATTCACAAAAAGCTTTACTTTCTTCCCCTAAAGCATCGCAGAGGCCACATGATCAAGAGGAATCATGCTTCTCTTATCTTTATTTTTTGTTTTCGTCTGTCTCAGGTGATTTGTTGTATGTGCACTTTTATTTTTCATCACTTCTTGAAGCAAATTCCCTGTTGAAGGATTTGGCTCATCACATGTATATTGCCAAATGAACGATCTGACCTTTCCTCACCCTCACTGGCGGGGAAATTACCTTATCGGACGTAATCTGTTCATAACATTTCAGACTCAGGAGACTCAAATGTCAAACTTACTCCCAGAACTCCACCACAGCACTGGTGAGGTTTGTTGTGTCCGCAATGGTGTAGTTGGTGTAGCAGCGATCTGTGTTCCAGGGATTGCCACATGTCTTCCATGGCAGGTCCTGGAAATCAGGAAAAGAAAAAAAAAACACACACATAGAGAGAGGGAGACAGCTCTTTTTTTCCTCCAACCACTCTCCCACCACTGGGTCCCATTCTTTCAGGCTGTCAAGCAGCCAAGACCGTGATGCTCATTTGGGACATTGAGATTTCATGGTTTTCTCAGTGAAGTGAATGCTTCATCGCAGAATGCATTTATCAATACCTTGTGTGAGGCACTAATTATGCAGGAAAGGAAGTGATAAAAGTCATACTCTGTTAAAGGGTTGTTCAGCCTTACATAAGAGATTCTGGCAAGCAGCCTGCCAGATGAATAAAGTAAATTACAATGTGTAAAGATACATTAAAAAGAACAATTATGCTTTGAATTACAAAAGAGGTGGGGTGTTGTGAATTTACAGAGTGAATATACTCACAGCGGTGAAGGAGTTGTACAGATAGTAAATAGCCCAGGCAATGATTACAATGTAATAAATATTGAGCCAAAAAGACAGCACGGCAGCAGCCATACCCACACCTGCAACAATCAAAAAATAGAGGCACAATGTTAAATCTATGCTAAAAAGCAAATAAACAAAGAACAAATATTTGAAACGGTACATTTCTATTCTGACTCTGACAATTTAAATAAAAACTTTTTCAGCTTTGTCTCTTATCCATTTCCTTTTAGTGCATGCCACTCAGACAAAACCTGTATTCAGCCTAGTTAATTAAATTCCTTTCAACTCATTTTGTTTATACGGCCACAGATCACAACAAATGCCACCTCGAGGCACTTTACAAGGCAAACACGTCCAATTCAATTTATATACTCACATCAAACCAGTACGATACAATCATACAGATAGGTTTGGATTCAATTACTTTCTCAAAATTTTCTGTTGAGTCCTAGTTATAATAGAGTACAGTCAAATTGGTCCAGAATGTGAGTTGGTAAAAGGTTTTCTATCTAAGAACACAGCAGTAACGTGTATAATATAAACATCCAGCTAAGATTATTAATGTATTTTGTTACCTTTGAAAATTGGGGCCAACTTCCACACTCCCAGACCTCCAATAGAAGTGTACTGACCAAGAGCCGTCTCCAGAAAGAACAAGGGCATGCCAGCAAATACCAGCGTCAAAAAGTAGGGAATCAAGAAGGCCCCTGGATGAGAGGTGAGAAGCAAAGGTGTGTGAATCATGAAATCATCGGCCATTATTTTTCAAAATAATCCAACAAGTTACTTGGTAAAGGGAGTATTTGGTTTGAGGTTGCACCCAGAAAAACGCGCAGATTTTCTCTTATTTCTGCTCGGGCGCAATTACTCACGGCGTTGTTGTTGAGAAGATACATTTAAGAACTCATTTATTTCAAACTCTCCAGAATCAGACTCTCGACTTTTTGACCTTTACATTCCGTTTTGGTGTTTGTCGAAAATAGTGAAGAAGAAAAAAAATCCTGATTACCTCCGCCGTTTTTCCCACACAAGTAAGGAAATCTCCACACGTTTCCGAGTCCGATTGCGTATCCGACACAAGAGAGAAGAAAGTCAAATTTTCCACCCCACGTTTCTCTCTCGGGTATGTCCTTTTTCGTCTTCTGCACCTTCACCACCAGCGTTTTGGGTTTGTCGTTTGGCGTGGTGCTGGGCGCATCGTTCACCGTCTCGGTTAAGACGTGTCCGTCCGAGGCTTTGGTCCCGTTTGTGGCCATGATGACGGTCTGTGGCTGAAAGTCCTAAACGGCGGAAAGGTGGTGGTTTTAGCACCAGTCCAGGCAGAGCGCAGCGTATCCGTCCCGCACTAGTGGTCCCCAGAGAAAAGCCGAGAGAGGAGGGAAGATCGAGGGTCTGTGAATGATGATTAAGGACGACGTGTCAGAGACCCTGAAAACAAAGAGGTGGACAGGTCAAAATACTTTTAAAAACTACAAATTTAACAGGAAAATTGACAAATCAAGCATTTTCTGATGTTAGTCATAACTTATGTTTGGGTATCAAGGAAAGGCATTTTTTTTTTTAGAAGATCCTTTTCCCCTGTCCTTTTTTAAATCTGTGTCGCTTTTTAAAAATGCATTTATATCCCCCCCTGCTTTATAATTGACAGGGGATAAAATCATAGTTTTACGCTTTCAAAATGCATTATGCAAATATTAATTGTAATTTCTTCAGGGGGAAAATGCGACAAGCGGTAAGTGAACTACCCGAGATAAAAAAAAAAAAAAAAAATTCTCCCCAAGCAAGAATCACTTTTTATGGCCTGAAGTGAATCCGTGTTAGAAGAAATTTAGAGCCCTGCTCTTGTCCTTGATTCATTGTGCTCTACATTCAATGGCCCACTTCCCACTGCTCTGGTACGAGAGCAGAGCAATTAAACACATTTAGGAGTCGCAGTCGCAAAGCCCACGTCTACTTAATCACCTGGAGAGGCTAATAACTCTCTATAAAGACTGCACCTTTGACAGCCATCTTTTGTCCATCAACAACAATACAGGTTCATTCCGTAATTAATCAGTATAATTTACTAAAACTAACATCCGATCTTAAATTTCCAAAATATACGTTTGTTGATTTCAGTGTTAGATAAGATACTCGATTTTTGTATTCGAAACACATTTTCTTTGAAAAGTGAGTGGGAGAAAGACGGAGCGCTCTCAATTTGGTCTCCGCTTGGTGCGTAATTGGAGCGGCACGAAGCAAAGCAGGATCAAAAATGTTTCTGGTTGCCTTAGAAATATGCTTCATATGTATAATAACGTTTATGAAGCTAATGTAACTCAAAATGTGCGTAAAATGTGCATCTAAGACGCACACATGGGTTGTTCTCTAAACAAAGACATTACGTGCATTGCTTTTTTTGCGGAACACCCGGGTTTAATTTCATACTTGACGTTAGAAACATAGTTCATAAATTTACAAAAAGTAATAGTCCCTGTAAAATTTGTCTGCCTCGAAAGAAGAGCATCCGCAAATCTGCACGCCTTGCCAAATTTAGCGCATCTGGAGGTGGCGATGTCCTGATACACCTCGCTTTTGAATATCATTCCAATGAATACATATTTCCCCTGTTTTCTTAAAAAAAAAAAAACATTGTATACATAATAATATTCCACTTACAGTGAAATCACAGCTTGTTGGAGCGACCGTTTCCCGCCGGGAAAATATCCAATGTTTCCCCAAAAAAGTTACTTCCTTTTACTTGCAGTAGACAAAACCAAGGTGGAAACTTTGCATCCGTCGTCAAGGGGCAGACATTTGATCCTGAAGGAGGGAGATGGTGGTGGCCAAGTGCGTGCTTGAGAGTGAGGTGCTGTCCTTAAAGGAGTGGTGCTGAAAGAGAGGCAGGGAGAGAAGACCGGGAAAGGAGCTGCCGCCGTTTGAGTTGAAGCTTGCAGGGACGTAACATGGAGCGCAGGGTTCTCACTCTCATCTACATAGCGTCAATGTCACCTCAAAGTCGACCCACCCCAACTCCAACATATCCGCCACAGAGATGGCAGCGGGTTTGAGAGAGGAGCATCCTCTTGTCTCAAGGTTTTATATCCTTACTGATGCAACCTCTTTTTTTCCACACATAGGAATTTCTCTCTCTGTCCCACCCTCTCTCCTCCTTTCAGACTCTGTAGGGCCCAATTGATGCACTATAACGACTTTTAAGGTTGACATAGTACCTTTGCCCAAAATCCCCTCTGGTTATAAATAGAAAGTTTAAAGATATTACCAAGTGATATATTTTTTTCTTCAACAAATGCACACTATATTAGAAACACAGCTGGGTTATAACCTATTGATATCCACTGCAGGATTTCATTGTAATTAATAGTTTTTAAAACGCACACTGAGGAAATAAAATAGTGTCTAGTTTGTATTTAGTTTGATGACATCACAAGAGGCACAAAACACGCTGGAGTTTTAGCTGATTTACAAAGATATTCTAAAGCAATCAAGTTGCTTTTGGGTTGTAATTACAATACAAAATTACTAAAATTACATTTTTGAGACAAGGCTTAACTTGAAAGGACACCCATGTCCTAATGGATGCTGCTGTGGATGCTGGAGCTAATACAAATGGTTTTACTTTGATTATAACACCTTAAATGGTTATGTGAATTGTCTGTGAAGTGACACTTTTTCTTACTTCTTCCCTCTGATGTTGACTCGAACCAGTGATGGTTCTTGGATGAATGACAACATGGGTAAGCCTATTCTTCTCTGTCCCCTACTAAGCCCCCACTATCAGCCCACCACTACCCCTATAGTTTCCTCCATACTTTTAGCCTTTAACAAACATTTATTTTGTAGTAACCCCTGCAATTGAACTCAATTATTAGTCTTTCCTACCTTTCGATCATCTTTTAAACTTAAAACTTTTTTGCTTTCAGCTATTATTATTATTATTATTATTATTATTATTATTATTATTATTATTATTATTATTTGTGTTTTAAATAATACATACTCTATCTGCTAGAATTTAGTATTCTTGCCGAGTATACTAAGTATCTAAGTATACCAAGTGTCTTAGTATCTAAGTATTTTAGAATATAGGCTATGAATATCAAACGTTGCCCGGGCTTGTATCGAAACAGTGGAAACAAATTACACATTAAAAACTAGTTAATTTACCATTATCCATGTTTTCTTACTACTTAATCAACATAACAGCCACATAATGCTGATACTGTGCTGGAGGGAGCCCCTGACAGTTGCCCTGGTTAGTGAGTCATATCGTCCACATATAAAAACCATCACCCATCATGGTAGTGATGGTAAAAGCTGTACTGCACAATCTGGTGGGGATAACTGGTAGAACTAAGCTAATTGTTAATATTTTTTTTGCATAAACTGTGTTTAATTCAATAGTTCTGCTGGAAACATCGCTGGCCCTCATAAATGATCTAGATGCAGCAACTCAGCCAGACCACATAGTATTTATACCAACTTAGCTTGGAATGATCACTAAGATTTTTGAGAGTGAAATCTGGTTACTAACCCAGTAAGCCCTGGTCTTCTTTAAGAAACACTTCCATTGATTTTATCGTTGCCAAGTACTTTGGAATCCATATTGGGGCTTTCAAAACATAAAACATATTTTGCTGCAGGGCTACAGAATACATTTAAACAATCCCAAAGGGCAATTTGATTAAAAACAGGTAACAAGAATCAAAACAATACAATCTGATTTGTTGCCCGTTATGATGAAACCAGAAGTGTGTGCATGTGGCAGCTTGTTTTTGGTACGGTATATATTTTACTTAGAATAAATTATGTTTTAAATTACAGATTATCAAAGCAAATGGAAAAAAAAACTTTTTGTTTTATATATGACAAACTAAATTGAAGTGAGTTTGGTTAATTTTACAGAAAAGTCTGGGATGGGTGTAGCTTTAACTGCCTTTAATAACCCAAAACCACTCTTTGAGAGTTTCAACTTCCATCCATTTAAATTTTAAGTCATTCATAGGAAGAAAATCATTTAAAAAGGTCATATTTAGGGTAAAAATAATGCTGTACCCATTACAGCCACTGAGAGGAAGATGCCGGTGGCTTATGCTGCTCCTGGCAAAACATGATAAGAGGGTCCCAGCCAATAAAAACGAGACAGGGTGTGTGAGATAAATTGAAAACTGTGCTCATAATCTTCTTAGCCCGCTGTCTCCCAAAACGAAATACCCTTGTGGAACATCCCAAATGAGAAGACTTAATGCTGACTTTAACTCCTACATCGAGATAAAATATTGAGGTCTCAGAGGAAGATTAGACTCTCTTGTGGCTTAAGAGTTAAAGTTTACATCTTAAGAATAACTTATATTCAAAACAATGCTAAAACAAATATGACTGCTGAGCAGCCTTTGGGAATGTGACTCATATTGAACAAAACACCCATGTTGGATTTCTGGTTTTCATTGAAGTAAACATAAGTTGTTTTTGTCTCTCTGCTTTGGTTTAGAAACATGACCCTATTTTGGTATGTAAAAAAACACCGCAACCTCTTATCATTTAGGCCCATTGCAACAATAAATGCCAATGTATTTTATCAATCAATTAAATTTTATTTATATAGGGCCGATTCACAACCCGTCATCTAAAGGCACTTTACACAGTAAAATTCAATCAAATCATACAGATTGGTAAAAAAAAAAAATCCTATCCAAGGAAACCCAGTAGATTGCATCAAGTCTTGACAAGCAGCATTCACTCCTCCTGAAAGAGCGTAGAACTACAGTGGACAGTCGTCTGCATTGTCCATGGCTTTGCAGCAATCCCTCATACTGAGCATGCATGAAACGACAGTGGAGAGGAAAACTCCACTTTAACAGGGAGGAAAACCTCCAGCAGATCCAGGCTCAGTGTGAACGGTCATCTACCTCGACCTACTGGGGGTTAGAGAAGACAGAGCAGAGACACAAAAGCACAGAAGCACACATTGATCCAAGAATCCTTTCTATGTTACATGGTAATAGCGGGTGATCTGTCTTCCCTGGATGATGTTGCAGCTAACAGAGAGCCAGACCAGGTGTACCTACTACAAAGAGAGCAAAAAGTTAAAAGTTTAAATAAACGCAAATTGGAGAACAGTAGGAGAACTCAGCAGAGTGAGAAAACTAGACCTGGATGTCCTACAGCAGCCTAAGCCTACAGCAGCATAACTAAAGAAAAAGCTCAAGGTAACCTAAGCCACTCTAACTATAAGCTTTGTCAAAAAGTAAAGTTTTAAGCCTAGTCTTAAAAGTAGACAGGGTGTCTGCCTCATTGACCATAATTGGGAGTTTGTTCCACAGGAGATGAGCCTGATAACTAAAGGATCTGCCTCCCATTCTACTTTCGAGACTCTAGGAACCACCAGCAGACCTGCAGTCTGAGAGCGAAGTGCTCTGTTAGGAACATACGGGGTAATCAGAGCTCTGATATATGATGGAGCTTGATTATTAAGGGCTTTATATGTGAGAAGGAGAATTTAAAATTCTATTCTTGATTTAACAGGAAGCCAATGAAGGCAAGCTAAAATTGGAGAAATATGATCCCTCTTGTTGATTTTCATCAGAACTCTTGCTGCAGCATTTTTGATTTGTGGACTTCCTGAGAGTAAAGAATTACAATAGTCCAGCCTTGAAGTAACAAATGCATGGAGTAGTTTTTCAGCATCACAGTATTTCTAACTGTGGCAATATTCCGGAGGTGAAAATAGGGATCCATGGAAACCTATTTAATATGGGATTTAAATGACATGTCTTGGTAAAAATAACACCCAGTTTTTGTTTTTCTACTTTATTACCAGATGCCAATTTAATGCCATCTAGATTAGGTGATTTATTAAGAGGTTTATTTTTTGACGACTCTGGTCCAAAGATCACAACTGCTGCCTTGTCAGAACTTAAAAGCAGAACATTTAAACTCATCCAGGTTTTGATGTCATCAAGACATGGTGACTATTAATTGGCCTGGGACTAAATAATAAATCAGACTGAAAGATGGTTGCTACTCCTCCTTCTTGAATGTGGAAATTTAAATAATTAGGGGGAGTTGACTCATTCATACTAACGTAGTCCTCTTGCAACCAGGTTTCTTTGAGACAAAAATCAATCTGATTATCAGAAATTAATTCATTAAATAAAGTCTTTGGGGGAGAGATCAATATATTTAATAAACCGCATTTAATTGTTTTATTTTTTGGTTCAAGTTGAGTCGTATTGATTCTCATGAGATTTTTATGATTTGCTTCTTTTTAGATCAGTTTTTAATCTTTTTAGTTTTGGCCGTGGGAAAGACACTGTCTCAATGGGGTAATGGGTGGGTAACAGTACAGAAGCTGCAGAGAGGTGTTTTAAACTACGGCTCTGCTTCCTGATCTGGACTCTGGTTTGTCGGCATTTTGGAGAACTAATAAATCTGGCCAGATTCCTAGAAAGAACAGCTGCACCATCCAAAGATGGATGGATGCCATGTCTATGGATCAGACCAAGTTTTCCCCAGAAAGTTCACCAGTTATCAATGTGGCCCAAGTCGTTTTCGGGACACCACCTAGACAATCAGCTGTTGAATGATGAGATGCGGCTAAACATGTCATCACAGGTCAGATCAGGCAGGAGACCAGAGAAAATTACGGAGTCCGACATTCTTTTAGCAAACTTACACACCGAAGCGAGACTAACTTTGGTGACCTATTAGCGTAATTGGGTGTCATTAAAAAGCGTGAATAAAAATTTTACTGTATTTATGCGTATTGTTAGCAAGCAGTTTCAGGTAGAATTTGATGTCGTCCGTTCTGGCCCCTGGCAGGCATTTGACTATGGTCCCTGGTGTTTCTAGTGCAATGTTTCAGACTATGGAGCTGCCAATTACCAAAGTCCCTTTTCTCAGTGGGTGTGTCGCTGAGTGGGGGAAATCTGTTAGAAACACAAACGGGTTGGAATCTAGAGCTATGCTAGCTAGGATAAATTAGGTATTTATCCTGTAAAGTAGAATACAGATAATACATGGTTTTCTACATTTCTTTACTTTAAATGTCATGTAAACTGAGGTGGGCATTTGTATTCACACATCTGGGATAACACTTTATAGAACCACATTTTGTTGCATACAGCTCTAAGTCTGTCTTTATCTTTAGATCAAATTTTCTTTTACCCATTCACGTTAGGAACCATGGGTGTTTGCTTTTGGTCTGTGTTTTGATAATTTCTATGTCAATTTTTGCTCTTTAGGTGCAGTCATTTTAGTTTATTTTGTGTTTTGTTTAGTTCCCAGTCATTCAATGCCTTTATAGGTTTGTAGTTGAGCCATACTCTTTCTTTCCTTGGGTAATGGAACTGAGCAGTGCTTTGTGGGATTTTTAAAGCTTTCGACATTGTGTTATAACCTAACCCTACTTTAAACATCTTCACCACTTTATCTCTGCCTTGTCTGCTGTGTTCTTTTACATGATGCACTTTTTCTATAATGTTCCCTAAAAGACCTTTGAGGCCTTCGCAGAACAGTTGTATTTACACAGAAATTATAATACACAAATATGGATACTATTTACTAATTAGTGAACTTCTTGAAAAAATTTCTTATATTACATTTTTCTAAGGCTATAATTTTGAAGTGGGTTCAATACAAATGGCAGCCCTGCATCTTTTTCACAAAAATGTTGAAAACTTTATTTTAAAAAATATATTCAAAATTATGCATAACTTTGTATTGTCTATCCCGTAACATCTCAATAAAATCTGTAAAGCTTGTGACTTTAACATGAGAAATATTTAATGTTCAGGGGGAAATAATCTTTTTGCACTGAATCATAGCTTCTCTTTTTAATTTTTTTGGCTACAACTCTGTTTGATCTTAACACTACGTGACATGTCTGCCCTGTCATGGTGCAGTGTCATAATAAACTGCACTAAAAACATAGAAAAAAGTGAGCCTTTTTTACAGTCCACTATGAAATCTGGCTATCTCCTTTTCTTCCTTTGCTTGCATCCCTCTACTCACCTGTTCCGCATCTTTCATCTGACACAGGGCAAAAAAACAAACAGAAAAAATAGAAGGGAAAGGAAAGAATGCTCAGATGGTGAACCACTTATTGGTGAGCTAACATTTAAATATGAAACTAAATGTAATATTTCTAAGTCCATCTTGCTGGTTAGCCTGCAGGCCATGGCCCCTCTGAAGTGCAAAATGCTTCCCTTCGGACTGTAGCTTTCACATGGGGGGAGATTGAAAATGCCTCACTGAAGAGAGGGCTGGTGGGTCTGTGCTTGTGGCCCTGGCCCCACCTGATGGTGAGCTTGTGTGCACTGAGGCTTGTAATTACAGAAGGAGGTGGTAGTAATAGAGAGTAGAGCAGGGAGGCAAACAAACAGGCTGACAGCTGGCCTCCTGTCGATTTTGCTACTATGGCACAGGGGACAAAAGTGATGCTCTGAAGCTATACAGCAAATTTCTCTTCATGCGGAAAAGACAAAAGGGTGATACACATTGTGACAGCGCAAATACAGACTGTAGTGTTTTGTAATCATGCACATCTATAACACATTTTATTCACATATCCTATGCCGGTTTAGAATCTCATAAAAAGCTTTGCAAAGAATTTTATTTTGCATTAGTTGTGCATTTCACAAGTGTCTAAGAGGCAAATAAATATATCTAAATCTTAACTAAGTTTTCATTATTGAGATAAATGTAATGCATTTGTCATAAAAACTAGTGAGTCAGTGAGTGTGATTCACCAATTTGCACACACATCCATACATACACAGATCGGTGGGCAACATGCGGTCAAGTGCCTTGCCCAGGGGCACATCAACATGTGGCAAGACGAAGCTGGAATCAAACCTACAACCTTCCAATTGCAAGACAACTACTCTAGCGACTGAGCCACAGTTACCCTGGCAAGAATGGGGACAGATGGACCCAGTATTCAGGCTGGACAAAACGAATGATATTTTAAGGAATTTATTAAAGGCTGTCTGGTAAGACAGGGACAGGCAGGCTCAGTGGTCAGAGTACAATCCAAGGTCGGTACACAGTTCAGCAGACAACGCAGGCAGGGATCAGGCAAGCTCAAAAATCCAATAAGAGAAACAGGTCAGGTAAAACAAGCCGGCAGTCAGAACAGGGCAGGAAAAAACAGGTACAGGGTTCAGGCTGGCTCAGAAATCCGGAGGCAATTGGGTCAGGTCAACAGGCAAACAATACAGAGATCAGGGACTGCTGGACTAGACTCACCAATAGGCACGGAAAGACAATGATCTGGCAGAGTGCAGGAGACAGAGGTAGGTATAAGTAGAGGAGTGAGCAGGTGAATGGAGTGAAACTAATTACCAGAATGGGTGGAGCTGATCAGGAGGGAAAAAGTGGCTGGAAGTAAACTGAAGCTGATTGGTTGGTGACTGGTGAAGGGGAGTGACAGGCAAACAGACAGGATGTTACTTAGATGTGAAACTGAATGACTGGCAGGTATAAAACAGATAAAGTCAAGCAGATTGAGGACAAACCCAAACTAAAAACAGAAACTAAACCTATGACAGAATTGGTTAAATAAAGAGAATCACTAAACCAACACAGAAACATAAACTAGACTAATCAGAGTTATAAAAACACTATATGACCCTTCTAAACAACAA
This sequence comes from Fundulus heteroclitus, assembly GCF_011125445.2. Taxonomy (NCBI): domain Eukaryota; kingdom Metazoa; phylum Chordata; class Actinopteri; order Cyprinodontiformes; family Fundulidae; genus Fundulus; species Fundulus heteroclitus. Next base: position 16,466,001 of record NC_046380.1, on the reverse strand, counting down.
TCTATCAACACCCTATAAAAACTGAAATGAATGATCAGCACACTGTATCTATACGTACTTATTGGAACAACCAAACATTTGCACAAAAAATGGCTGGACATGAAATTATTACAAAAAAAAAATGCTTTCTCCTGTGGACATGGATTGTCCATTATTTCGAGGCATGCCTTCAAATATTTGATAAGAAAGCTTTAACTATTGATGAGCTTATAAGCAAATGGTATAGACAAACCACAATTCAATGGGGTAGTTCACATCTATGGCAACAAAGCACCACTTGATTCTGTGAGGATTCCTGAAAGGATGACTGCTGCAAACAGTAAAAGCATCCTAAAATATCACAAGCACATCATGTTATGGAAAGAGGTTTATTTTGAGAAAGATGCTTGTTTCTGACTAAACTGTTGGTTTGTTTCAAATTTATCCTAAAATCCCGCTTGAATGGGTTCATAGTCACCTAGTGACAAGTTGATGTAAAGCTGTGTGTCATCTGCGTAGTTATCGTAACTGATGTTGCTGGTGGGAATGTTCACATTTTGGACAAAGAAGACAGATAGTTTGAAAGGGGTGTGAAGGAAGCCGTCCACCAGGTTCTGCAAAAGCTTTTTCCCTGCTGCCATCAGACTGTTGAACTGCTGAAGTATAAAAACGGACTGTGTACCACACTCGACCCGCTAATTTGCACATTTGTATGTATCCTTCAATGTCGCTGCTGCACTTTTTCAATCTATGTTAAGAGAGAAAAAAGAACCTTAAACAGAGGAGGTGGCCTTAGGTTCCAACTCTCAAAAACTTACAATACAGCTATAGGGTTAATTCCGGCCAATCATCACCTCATTTCTCACCCTCGTATCAAAACATCGTTCCTTTAAGCCAGGCCAATAACAACACTAACGACTCCTCGTTACAGAGGAGTGGACCAGTTTCGGTTCAGTCTGCTGGCTTAATGGCTTTAACAACCGCCCATTACTAAGGAGTGGACCTGTTTCGGTTGTATTTACATGTTATCTAAGCCATTACAAGGCCTTTGTTTGGGCAGTAGTATAAAGCTAGGTACTCCACATTACTCCAGACTTTTTGAAGACAGCTCGCCCGCTATTACCATCTAATGTAGAACAGATTACTGGATCAATGTGTGCTTCTGTGCTTTTTTGTCTCTCTTGTTGTGTCTCTGCTCTGTCTTCTGTAACCCCCAGTCGGTCGAGGCAGATCACCGTTCATACTGAGCCCGGTTCTGTCGGAGGTTTTCTTTCCCACTGTCGCTTCATGCTTGCTCAGTATGAGGGATTGCAGCAAAGCCATGTACAATGCAGATGACTCTCCCTGTGGCTCTACGCTTCTCCAGGAGTGAATGCTTCTTGTCCGGACTTTGATGCAATCAACTGGTTCCCTTATATAGGAATTTTTTTTACCAATCTGTATAATCTGACCCAATCTGTATAATATGATTGAATTTGACTTTGTAAAGTGCCTTGAGATAACATGTTTCATGAATTGGCGCTATTTAAATAAAATTGAATTGAATTGAATTGAATTGAATTGAATTGAATTGAATTGAATTGAATTGAATTGAATTGAATTGAATTGAGAAAGCTTCCTGGAGAGGAAGCGAAACATCTTCAACTATGGAAAACAAGTCCAGTTGCTTTGTTTTTTACTTTCTTTTGGGTAACTGATGTTATTGGGTTTTTTTTTTTTTGGGTTTTTTGAGCGAGAGGGAGCATGTAGATATTGAATAGGAGGGGACCCAGGATGGACCGTCATATTGTCCTATTCATTGATATTTGCCGTCTCTGATGTAACTTTACCTACTGACACAAAAAAGTCCCTGTCCTTAAATTAGGATTTAAACCAGTCGAGCGCTGTACCATAAAGGCCGACCCAGTTTTCCAGCTGCTCTAACAGAATAGAGTGATCGAGGGTATCAAATGCTGCACAGAGGACCAATAGTACCAGCACTGTGGTTCTTCCACAATCTGATGTGTGGAACTAACTGTAAATGAAATTAACTTAGTCAACTATAAAGTAGCCAATTATGGCTTAAGGTACTATGTACCTGAGAAAAGAATGCTGCCACTATTTGGGTGCTGAAGCCTTTAGGAGTCCAGCAGGTTCGATGATTTTGTAAGATTGTTAATGGCTGGCACAGATCTCCAAGATGGAGCAGACCTGCTAGAGGACCTGTCCAGCGAGGGATCAAAGCAGCAATAACAGTCCATGCCATTGATTATGTTGTGACTCTTATATTGAGCAACAAGACTGAAAACTTTATGGAATAACTCTGCGATTCGGGCATACAGGCTTAAAGTACTAGAGAAATGGCATTAACTCACCTGGCTCCATGGACATGGAATTGAATACAAATGCATGTTTCTTTGGATGAGAATAGCAACCTCTCTGGCCTTAAAGAGAAGTCGGATTAGTAGACATGTGCCACCCAAGAGAATCTAAGATGCTTCTGCTCTGTCGGCTGACTATGGGTCTCCTGTAGGAAAAGGCTATCATCTGAGACCTTAAAGCAGCAATAAGCACATTTTTATTATTTTAGATAGAAAGAACAAAAAAAAAATAGATTTGTGAAGAACTAAAGATATCTTTTTAGATGGAGTATGAATCAAGCACCATCTCTCTGCATTTTTCTCCAGTCTCTTGTTTACAAAGCCAAGTACGTACATCTGAACAGCTGCCAGACACTGCAACCCCTTAAAATGCTAACACACCTGCAGACGATCAGGGCCGATTCAGTGTAATGCTACAATAGTGACATGTGGGTTAATTGTTCGAGTTTGACCAGCAATGGGCCAAGCGTTACTGTTGTGTAAGGTGAGTAACTGGTAGCCCAGCTAACACAGTTAGCATTGTTAGCATTGCAGCCCAGTGGGCTTGTGAGCTGCCCACCGTGATCCTCGCGTAGATTCAGGGAATTATTTTTTGACAAAGAGTATAAAATTTAATCGGATAGCTTGTCTGGTGCTTGGCTTTTGAAGGGGGGGGGGGGGTGGCTTGCCACACATATTGTGTTTGCCACACATCAATGCATGGCATAAAGAAATGGGACACAGGCAGTTTGTCACAAACAAATAAAATCTCCTCGAACTGTGGTGAGGCTGGACGATTATCTAAAACAAGCCAGGAAGTCCAACTCTGAATGACACGCAAAAACAACCACAGTTTTGGAGTGACCTGATGAAAGACCATATTTAAATAGGACTGAGATACTTTGTCATCATTTTAAACACAATATGCTGAAAAACTCTCCTGTGAGGCTGAATTAAAACAGTTCTGCAAACAAAGTGGGTTGCATTCCTCCAGTTACTACGAACACTTAAGGGCAGTTGTTGCCAGCAAGGGTGTCAAAACCTGTTATTAGGTTTAGGGGAGATGTACTTTTTCATATAGGGCCAGGTTGGTTTGGATTGTGTTTTTTTTTCTTCAATAAATGAAAATAATTTAACACCTTTTCATGTTTTCTCTGGTTATTGCTGTTCGATATTAAAACTGGTTTGAGATCTGAAACTTGTGAACTGGTAAACTTCCTTCTATTTCCTTTAAATTGCCACATCACTGTGAGTGAATGACTAAAGGCATTGAAGGGTGGTCGAATATCTTTATGCAGCTGAAGTTGTGTTTTCTGTGGTTGTTTATAAGTTGATGTGGAGGACCAAGGCTTGATTGTCAGCTTGGTGCAGATAAGTAGGTAGACTACTCAAGTGAAGACCCTGGCGTGGGCAGATTGTTATTGGCGAGATGGGAAGCTTGAAATCAAGGAAGTAATCCGTAAGTGGCAGTTTCATGAAAAACAACAGGAGCAGAAATCACTCTATCTGCCGTTTGCTGCAGGTAAGACTGACTGCTTGTGTCCATCCCCAAAATACCTCTTTAAGGGAAAAAAACAGAATAACAGCTTGAGATTTGAATATTTAAGCAAAACTATTTAACCATTGTCATACTACATCAGATATTTAAACAGATTTAAGTTAAACCATGCCATTGTTGGAAGTTTTTTTTTTTTTTTCAATTTCTTACACCAAATAAGCATATTAGTTGAATAACCCTATGAAAACAGTTTTCACATTGTTATCAAGAGAGTATTACTATTTAATTTCACTATTGAGAGGATTGAACTTGCAAAACTTTTCAGCTGTGAAGAGAAATTGATGTTTCTCTTTAGAATTAAACTGAAAAATAAAAGCTCCCGAAGCAGACGGATAGAGCAGGGACCCTGCACGATAGCTTTTTAGTCTGTCCCGATAAAGCTCAGCTGATTTTGGGTGGTGCAGAGAAGGAGGGACTAGTTGTCAGGCACTGTTATGTGCAACACTGCAGGCCCCATTTTGCATGCTGGCTATTAATTGGTAAGACAGTCAGGTAGGATGCCACTTGGCCTCCACAGAAGAGCCTCGGTGTGATGTTTCCGTTTGCTCTAAAAAGATGGAGACAAAGTAATGCGTCTGTTGCCCAGCGATACACACAAGGAGCATTGGGTGCATTTTTAGAGAAGGGAGCGTGAAAGCACAGCAGCAAAGTAAAACAAATATTGGCCTGCTTCTCTGCCTCCCACACTCCCCTCGTAGCTGGGGTGGAATTTAGAAGTCGCTGAGGAGAGCAGGAAAAGTAACGCAAGACACATTGTTCAAACAATTTAAGTTTATTTCGCATCTTTAAGAACTACCACACTTATAAAATAGTCAAGGCTCAAAATAATCACTCATCCTAAATGGTAGCAGAATAACAGATGACTGTTTTAACAAGTTATGTTTATGAAACTTTGGAGTCATTAAAACAATAGACTTTGCAATAAACTAAAAAAAAGCTATTTTCAGTTTAGCCAGTGGGAAAGAAGAATAAAAGTATTTTTAATTACTGTAAAAATAATCCAATTTATTTAAACATTCAAATAAAATAACCCTTTATTTTTGTTATAATGGATCCTACATTGCAGGTTTATTAGCTCAAATATTTGTATATATTTGTTTTTCTCTTTGCGTTTTTTTTAATGCCTAGATGTTTATGCCATCAAAATAATTGAATACATTTTGATATCAGATGAAAAGAACCACGGTAAACATAAAAAGCAGTTTTAAAATATTTTTTTAATAAGCGAAACAGAATATCTACACCAACTTGGTCCTATGTGGACCAGGTTTTCTGCCACCATAAATGACAAAACAGCGTACAAGCATTTGTGATAAGCCATCCCAATGGTTTATCGCAAATTAGGCTTTTACGTCCCAATAGTGGGATTCTGGCCCATTCTCCTTTGCAGAATTAATGTAACTGGTCCTTTTAAGGTCATGCCACAGTGTTTCAATCAGATTTAAGTCCAGACTCTATGTCACAATCCTAAGATGTTTGGTTATTTATTAGTTATTAGGTTCCTTGGATTGTGCATCTTTCAGTCAGTGTTTGTTTTGTGTAGTTTACCTGTGTTTCATGTCCTTCTAGTTTCCCACCCTAGTTGCCTTCCCACTGCATTTATTTCTGGTGATTATCCCGCACCTGTTTATTATCCAGATGGTTATTGCCCAGCATATTTAAGTTCCTGGTTTCTGTTCAGTCATCGCTGGATCCTTTGTTAACCCTAGCTAATCCTTTGCTTTAGCTGGTCTGTGACCTTTCCCGAAGTTTTGTACATGTCCATTGAAGTTACTTAACTTTATGATGGCTCTGTGTCGCCTTAGCTGCATTTGTGGTCCTCGACAACTACAAGTCACGACAGACTAGACCGCTTCAAAATTTTAATTTTGAGACAATTATTCTCTGTAACCTAAGCGGCTTTAAGATTTACTGATGATGGGACGATTTGCTATAGAACAGAGCTCTTGGTTCCCTCAGTTGCAGTAAGTTGCCCAGTTCCTCATGCAGCAAACCATCCCATCTCACACTATGACCATCACTGACAGCCATCATTATGTTCTTTTTGTAAAATGAATTATCAATGTGGTCTTGGAATATTATTTTGGTGGATGTCAGTATTTTGCCCGATCAGTCATCATGCATCAGTTTATTTCTCTTGGTACTCTTGATGAAATAATAATAATAATAATAATAATAATAATAATAATAATAATAATAATAATAATAATAATAATAATAATAATTATTATTATTATTATTATTATTATTATTATTATTATTATTATTATTATTATACAATAAAAAGGTTTGGATGAATTGACTCATATGAGATACAACAGGTTATGGCTCCTGATTAAGCCAAAATATATATGAGCAACCCACTAAAGGCCGATATAAATAATTGGACCTACATATAAACATAACCATATAATATAGTATTGTATATGAATAGATTTTAGTAGTTAACTTTATTCAATGAGTCAGATAGGTTATGGCATAACCCAATTGCAAGATTGAGGGATGGTGTGTAAAGGATCAGTGACAAGCATTTCCGTGGTGTGTAAAGATCAAAACTACTGCTTTTAGCCCCTTTCCCACTTCATGGACAAAGTGGCAAAAGGGCAAAAAGTAATGCTGGAGGGGAGAACACACAGCTTGCAAGCCGCATGTGGCTCTTCTGCTTGTCCCGTGCAGCTCACAGCGACTTGACTGAACTGCAGTTTGTGGAGAGATTTTTTTTTATGATTTATTTTGGACGACACATTTTACTTCTGCCTGCATTCCACTTCCACTTCTTTATCCAGCAAAAAGGCTTTACACATTCATCTTTGTTGCAGTTACTTCAATGATCCACAGTTAAACCAAAAGGTTCTCTCACCTCATAACAAGTTATTTTACTAACAGTCTTAAAAACAGCTTCTTTCCCAAAGCTATGAAGGCTATATCGCCCTCTGCTGAGAATCAATTAAACCACAAGCCTGGTTCAATTTCACATGTTTATAAACATACTACAGGTTCCACATGTTCTTGATCTGATGAGAATTATTTCCACTGTCTCTCATATGTTGCACACTTTAGTTTCTCAAGGAATGTTTATTTGGCAACTCAGTCTCACTGAAAAATGTGTAATAGCTACATTGGTCCACAGGGGGAAACATAATACTGTTACAATTTAGCTCTTCAATGTGTTTTAGTCCTACCCTTTATTAGGCCTATTCATTCCCATTGGCTTGCAACCAGGTCACGTGACAACCAAGTTTCCCCCAGAATAAAAAGAACATGGCAACCGTTGCCTGTAGTTTATGTGGAAAACTCAATATTTAAAGAAAACAGAGTTTATGTGCATTTTGATGATATTTCTAGCCAGAAGTATGTATATTATTTTCATACTCTTCGCTCAGGGAAAGTAGGAAATCTTTCCTTTGTTAGTTCCCTTAGGAAATAGTAGTACACTTGAATTTTAGTCTGTTCTCAGAAAGACGTGAGATAATTACATTTTCATATGCTGCTATAGTGGATGCTACAGACGTAGGGTTCTATGGCACAAACTTGCGGCAACATTTAAGTACATAAAAAGCAACATTTAAGGAAAGAATCTGCTGCTATTACTTAGTTATTAAACTTATTTACCAAGAAAGATGGATGTCTAGTCAGTTGTAAGACTGAAGCAGACTTGCCACCAGTAAATATTAAAAACCTTTAAATTTGAACCATTAATCATTAATTAATTAATTAATAAGTTTAATAATTAAGTAATAGCAGCAGATTATTTCCTTAAATGTTGTTTTTTATGTACTTAAATCCATCCATCCATTTTCTGACCTGCTTAATCCCTCATGGGGTCGCGGGGGGTGCTGGTGCCTATCTCCAGCGTTCACCGGTGTTATAACAAATTTTAATTCTGACTCAAAATTTATTCATTCTTTTGCACAATTTTGCACATTATCATTATCACTATATTTTAGATCTGTATATCTATATTAGATCTGTATATATATATATATATATATATATATATATAGTTACATATGAATATATTGATATTTTTTGTGTGGAATGTTGTTTGTATATCTGGAGCGTCTAACAAAAATTACTTCCCTCTGGGATTATTAAAGTATTTCTGATTCTGATTCTGATCTGATTAACCACAAGCAAAGGAAAACAATGTCTCTTCTGTATTTGTATTGTTAATCAAAAAGGGATGATTCATACTCAAGACAATTCGATCACTGATATAAATATCACAAACAACCACAGTTAAACTATTTAAAAAAATTCAACCAATAATTCCCTGTTACAGAAATTATTATGTTTAATACTAATACTACTTGAAACTACTAAATACACACTTTTAACATAAAAGATAAAAATAAAGCAATAACAACCAGCAATGTGATGAAACTTGGATGTAGGAGCCTTTAGCTTTACATAACTCTCAACTCTCACGCATTGACCGTGTGACACACGCATTTCATCAATTGCACACGCTCACACGCATTACTTTGAAAATCTCAATCTTACAATGAAAATCTCACTCTTGAAACGCACGCGTACGGACGCTTCACGTCATGGCGGAACCAATTTGCGGTACAATGGTTTCCGCACGTCCAGTAGTAGCGGTAACACAGCTGCAAGTACCGGCGCCGCGCAAACAAGGTTCCCTCATCCAAAGAGAAACACTTCTACGGTCCGTGTTGTGTGCGAATTAAATGGTAAGTCGGCATGTGTTATTAAAGTCCGTGTAAAATAGTGACCGTCTTGAATCGAACAACAGAAACCCACCACCCCCCCCCCCCCCCCCCCCGTTGGACCGTCTTCAATCGAACAACAGCCCCCCCCCCCCTTGGACCGTCTTCAATCGACCAACAGCACCCCCCCCCCCCCCCCCGTCAACAATCTCACTCTCAACAATCGTCAAAAGTTGAGAGGTATGAGCTTTATGTAACTTTCTAACTTGAAATAAGCCTTAATTCAACATTAAATAATCACCATTAAGACAAGCAAGTGATGTAACAGAATTGAAATGGATTTGGGTTGATGTGATGGTGCCTTAAAGTAAGTCCTACTACTTGCCGAGTGGCTACAATGAGCTAGCTGTAGCTGCTAAGCTACCAGCCCCAAATGGCTACGGCTTATGCCCCAACTAACCACAAGCTAGAGTTGAGAAGCCACCAGCACGTGGTGTCACACAGGGGCAGCTAACTCAACACAAAGGCCACTAGCTGACCCAATGAACGCTTATTATCATCCCTATCATCTTCCCTACGCTTACAGCATGAACTGCCTCATGCTTCTGAGCTCATTAACGACCCTGTCTCGCCCAAGAACGCCCGAGATCCTGCCTTGTCCTTAGAAGAACAGAGATTGTGCATCGTCCGAGAGTGTCGCTTGTCCTGTTCTTGTATCCAAGGGTCGAGGGGACCCTTCAGGTGCAGTTTAGGTTAGACCCATTTTATTAAATGCTAAGGACTTTTTGCACACTTTAAGCTTCTCAGGAAGTGTTATTGGTGCAACCAAAAGCAAAAAAGAAAACCTCATGTCTTGTTGTGTCTGTGTGTTACGTGTAACCTATGAGTATTCTGAGCCAGTGTCGTTCCAAAATGTCATTCTGGTAACACAAAGGGATTATAAAGACCCTTGTGTCTTGATTTCAGTTACCCTGCCCCCCGCCCTGCCACACAACACTGCTCCTCTACTGAGATCTACCAATCTACTTTAAACTAGTTTTGTAAGATTGAGTCAAAATTAAGGTCACAGTAAGTGGTTTGTAATTAATCACATTATTATTTCATTACCTGTGTGGGAGCACATAATCAGATTGACCCTCAGGAGGCACTGCCCAACATGTTACTGGTTTCCTAATGGAATAAGAAAATGATGTAAAAATGTTAAAAACTGTTTGGGTTTATGTTATAAGAAATTTGAGTAATTAAATGCAATCAAGTGGGTTCCCTTAGATAGAAAATTGTTTTACCAATCTGTACAATCTGACCCAATCTGTATAATCTGATTGAATTTGATTTTGGAAAGTGCCTTGAGATGACATGTTTCATGAATTGCCGCTATATAAATAAAATTTAATTGAATTTAATTAAATACATGTGGGAATTTTGTTGCAATGCTGCAGAATTTTATTCTGGCTCTTGCTCAACTGGATGGCCACCCTTCATTTAGATTATACAACATCAGATGTTGAGTTAGAATACATAGATCTAGTCAGGACATTGATGTTTTTGATGCAGGAAACAGTAGAAAAGACTTCTTTCGGAACCTGTTGCTATGCGCCGGTAAAAAGAAACTGTGATTTCTGTCCAGTTCCAGCATAGCAGTTTATTTAGATTTAATGTGTCTGGCCTTTAAATGGGTAAAAATAAATTTGGCTTTAGAGGTGACCACTAAGGGATTTCCATTCAACATATATAGGTGTTGTCCTGCTCTAAGGAAAGAAATGTATGATTTAACCGATCAGTGTGAAACCATTGAAGTTCCAGGATCATTGACAAGGTTCTTTAAAATAAATGGCTAATGGACCCCTTTGCCATGCAATTACAGTACAATGCATGATCATTTTTAACTATATAAAAAAACGTTTTTTAATATCATAGAAATCTCTTTATTGGCCAAATTCAACTTTTTTCCACCTAATCATTTATCATATCATTTATCAGTGTCCATCAGTGAGACATTATCCAGTAGAGGTTAATCAAGACACATTATTAGATCCCATGCAGGTTATCTTTCAATCAGCTTTGACATTGTTTTGATTCCTGTCATGATTTATTACATCATTTATGATGGTTATTTCAAGACAAGGTTTATCCTCCTGTGAGATTAAATTAGTCTTTATTGAAAAAGGCATTTTCTTCCTTGACCTACAATAAAAAAATAATGTTTCATAAAAAAAATTATTGTATTATAGCATTGAGAACATGCACCCCAGGAAATGACTACTTTATTTGGGTAAGCGGTTGTATAAATTAACTAAATATTCAATCTTGAAATAATTACTCTATAATTTTATTTCATACCATTTAGCTTTGAAAATATCCCATACAACGAGAAATGCATATTTGCTTGCAAAGAAACGTCTCGTTATTGCCTTTGCCTGCTTTAAATACTATATTATGCTGCTTTCACAAACCCTATGGAGTGGAAAGTCAGAATTTCTTTATCAGTAAAGAATCTGTAATCATACGTCATTTAAAGTAAGAAGAATATGGCACTGCACAAATTCACAAAAGAAACGAAAACAGCTAACCTAACAAATAAATCTAATTTCCTAAGCTATAATTGATTGAAAACCCAAATTATTATTATGGTACATTCTTTATAAAAATGTTGAATAGATACACAGTTGTATCAGGTTCTAGATTAGCTGCGGTTGTTTTGTTTTGATGCCTGCATCGTTTTTTTATCTCAATTCACAGTGACATAAGAACGATAAAGATAAAGGAACGTCTCTTTCGTTTCCACTTTGTTATGGGCTTCAACTCTGTTCCCCAAACTGTCTTTGCTGCCTCTAGTCAGGGTAATTGAGGCAGACAGAAAGCCATCCGGGACTCAGAACTGATATTTAGACTTAATGGCTTTCAGAGAATCTGCATCTGCTGCCATCTGCACCCTCGACACATGCCTGGCTGATGCTCATACCACTGAGAGAAAGGAATGCATCAGGAGTATTTTGTTGTACAATCGCCTCTGCTTTTTGTTCTTATCTCTACTGGGAAGTTTGAAAGATTTCAGTAGTTATTTGACAGAGGCATCAGAAAGCATTGGGAGGTTCAGGTTAAATAATCAATAACTATCAGAAAAAAGGTAAACATTGCAGATATATTCTTTAATTATAAAATATAGAAATATAATGGAATTTTGCTTGGGCTGGAAAGGGTTTTATATAAAGGTCACTAATAGAAAGGTGGGTGTAAAGCAATAAGCTGGGACTATAGCTTTTTTAATAAGTTGCATTTAACTGCTACAAAGATCCTTGTGACCATATAGTAGGCTTGGCAGCTAAACTGAAGGAAGCAGATAAAGCTTTTGCCTCAATGAGGCTCCAATATTTTCAGAAGGTGATGGCTGAGATAGAGGATCAGAGTCCAACGCTTCAGTCTGTCTGTCTTGCTGCCTTGCTCTTCCAACTCCTGCAGGCTGCTATTGTAGCAGCCTCATTAAGTTTTATAGAATCCCTATTATGGGTCCTCAGCTGAGGTTCCAGGGGGTTAATTTAAATTTGGTTTTCTTTCATCAAATGCTTTATGGCTTTTTGCAGCTCTAGCCCTGTGGGCTTTCACGGTTAATGATTGCTGCTATAACCATGCTCTGTATGCTATCCAAACAGTCTGACAATCATTCAGACTTGTTTACAGCTGCTACATAAAACGTGAATGATTCAATTTTAAAAGAACAGAATTCCAAAACTGCATATATTTAAATACATGGAGTTCAGTTTTTTTAGCAGTTCTGACAGCTTCAAAGAGATGGCAACCAAAGAGAATGTAAACAGCATTTACTTGTATTAAATTAGATAACTCGAGCTTAGCAGTGTTTTGATCCATTACATCATTATTGTCCATGAGATAACACACTGTTTTCAGTATGTTAAATGTTTATCTTTACAAACTAATTTAGCTTTATTCAGTTCACTTTTGCGACTTTGTATCTACTTGATTTAGAATCACTTGTCAGGTTTACTGGGATGGCATTTATTTATAAGCAGCAGTGAATAGTTTTTATTTTATTTTATTACCCAACACAGTCTTTATATGGTGAAAGGATGGAGAGCTTTTTGTGGACACATTTCTCCAGTCATCTTTGGTTGCCATTTATATTTGACATTTCAAGAGAAATGTTTCACTCGGTACCCTTAAGGGAGAAAGATCCACAACAAGACATACATGCATTTTTTTTCTACACTGTAAAAATGTATCTCCCATGGATTCCCTTTGGTAATCTAAATGTATGCATATTGTGACAAACAAAATAAATTAATATGAAGGAACATAAAATACAGCATGATTTTCTTCCTAGTGTGGTCATAGGGTTCACTGCTTAGATTACTCCTTTAAGTTACTTCAGCATAATTGGCTAAGTAATGATCCAATCACACACCTTCTACACCAGACTCAGTCCTCCAAGGAAGGCTCAGAGCCCTTTTTCCTTCAGTAACGCTTAATTAAACCTGTTAAAAGATAATGTATAGAGTACAGTCACTTTGAGTTTAACAATTTTATGTTTTATGTCAGATGAGTGATGTTGGCTGCCTGTAATTAGGGATCAAATAATCAGCTTTGATACAAGTATATGTGCTTGCTTGTCCTCTCATAGCCATGCAAATTAGTTCAATGTGTTGAGTTATGTTTTGCTTAATAGACAAACAACATTGTCTCCAGCATCTAAGCAACATCTTAGTCTAAACAGTCTTCCTGAGCCTTCTTCCTTATTTAAATCAATGAAAGTGCTGACTGCAGAATTTCTCATTGTTCATAGATTTGTTAATTGAAAATCACGGGCACTTCTGAATTATGATTTAAAACTAAAATACTGTGCTTCACCATAATATTATTTTATTGCTTTACAGTAACAGACTTCAATGTATATAATTTATGTTTTATCTCACAGACCAACATAAATTGGTGCATAACTGCTCTGTGGAAGAAAATTAATGCTCTTATCAAACTTTTTTGCAAACAAAATTTTAAAAGGACTGTTAGTGATGTCCATTTCCGTAGAAGAGTAAGTCTGCCTCTTTGATACGGGGGACGCATATCAAGCTGTAATGACCTGCTGTGGTGACCCCTGAATAAGGGCCGAAAAGACTCACTCAGGATGACTATTTGCATTCAGCTGAAGAATTGCATTTCCTCATCATGATCCTGCCATCGAGCTTCAGAGTTTTTAATTGTGTGTTTGGGGTATTAGTCACTCTTAGTTTTTAACCTCACTGTAAAAAGTTGGCATGTTTTAAAACACATGCAAACAATTTAATGTGTGCATACGTCATGATTTGGTTAAGGATCCAGGCACAGATGATGCTAATGCAGCCATAATTATTTAATAAAGTTTTAAAGGGCACTTAAAAAGAATGAATCAGCCCGAAAACTCAAAAATACAGTCAGGGAAACTTGGGCAGGGAACCATAAGTTGAGCAGACGAACCAGCACTGAGTGAAAGGAAGTCAGAAGTATAAATACACAGGGTAGAGCGAGCTGATAAGAGAGAAGCCAGGTGAAAAGGCAGATGTAATTGGGAGCAGGTGTGATCAATGTAGGTAGGGAACAGAGAGAGCAATGGAATGGCAAAGGACAAGGAGTAAAACAGAACGTAACCCAAATGCAAAACCTACACTGGATAAGCCGACTCTAAAAAACAAACAACTAACTGGAAATAAAAGACAAGCATGCAAACAAAGAGCTAACAGGAACAAGAGTGAAGTAGCTAAATCCACAAACAATGCAAACCTAACGAAAGCATGATCCCAAAAGATAACTAAGTTCAAATACAAACACTTGACAGCATAGCTCAGTTTCATACCAGGAGCAGAGCAATTTTTGTGTGTGGAACGAGCAGAACAGCAGGTGCAACAAAAATTTGTGAGTGCCTTCATTAATATGCAGATCATATCATGCTGATGACCAAACCCTTCAAATATATTTTAAAAGGATATGCAAATAAATACTTCCCACCCCCAAAGTGAATCATAAGAGCTGTAATCGATTGCGGGTGCAGTTTTTGTGTTTATACTCGGCAAAACGGCTTATTTATTATTTAGCAAAAGGGATATTTTTCCTCCCTTAATGTACTTTTACGGGCTTCGTATGAAGCACAGTTATGTAGTATCAGATTATTATGAACCTACCTTGGTTTGGAATATTTTGGGTCTAGGGGTGGTTGTGAGGAGTTGGTGGAGGTAAATCCAGCTGTGTAGAGGTTAATCTCGCTATAAGGCTGATCTTAAGGCTCCAGATGGGGGTCAGGGAGGAGCTGACAAAGTCTTTTCCAGGTTTTATGACTGATTTGTAATCCAATAAATGTAACTATTATTTGTATGTTTTAATTTTTTTTCACTTTTGTTTGTAGCCCGTTTAGTTTCTTAAAATGTACTAGAAATAATAATATCATTATCAATGTTATTTTTTTAAATAATTATTATCAATATTACTTCCAACTTCATTGTTTAGAACTTCATCTTTCTTTTACGGCCACTCTTGAACTTCCAGTAGCACATGCAATTTACTCATTTAAAGGGGGCAGAATCAGTAGGTTTTGCATGTCTTATCTTCAATCTATGTGCTCCACATTCTTAGTCACTAATACTAAGAAAGTAGAGCATATCACCCCACTTCTATAGTCCTTAAACTGGCTCCCTGTATCTCAGAGAATAACTAAAATACTAGTCTATAAATCCCTGAATGGCTTTGCACCAAAATACATCACAGACTTGTTGTCGGTGCATCAACCCTCCAGACCACTCAGGTCTTCTGATTGAAATCTAATCTGCATCCCGAGAACCAGAACCAGAACCAGACACAGAAATGGAGCATTTAGTTTTTATGCGCCACTGATTTGGAACAAACTCCCAGAAGACTGTAAAAATGTTGAAACCCTGATTTCCTTTACATCAAGGTTAAACTTCTGTTTGTTTAAAGTTGCCTTGGAATATTAATGTTGAAGTTTGTAGTCCAACTTGTCTTGACTTGCTGCTTTGCTGCTTTTATTCAGTTTTTTTCCCTCCTGTATTTTAATCAATTAAAGCACTTTGCATTGTCGCTTTACTGAAATGTGCTATACAAATAAATTTGCCTTGCCTTACTATTCCGCTGCGATGCCCTTTCCTCTGTAATGTTTTCTTTTCTTATTTTTCTGTTCATGTAGAGCACTTTGAATTGCCTTATTACTGAAATGTGCTATAAAACAAACTTGCCTTGCATTTGTAGATCACCCACATCATGCCCACTTATTGCCACTTATTGCTCGCATAACTTGTTTGCCCCTTCATGTTTTGTGCCAAACTGCTAGTAGGACTTCTCATGGCTTTTTTCAACAATGATTTATATCTTGCCGCTCTTCCATAGAGGCCAGAAGGATGAACCTACCTGAGCTTTGGATATCTGTAGCTAGTTATAAACTATCCCTGTTTTAATTATCATATTAACAGTTTTGATTTGAACAGATAAATACAGGCCTATATTTTTTGGACTTTCCCCCAGGTTTTGTGGAACATTTGGGACAGTTCAGCATTAGTAAAGTGGATTGTAAAGTGGATAACGGTTTAATAGAGTTTTGCTGTTTTACACAGCTTTATCTCCAGAGTGTGCTTTCTGATAGCGTGTGTGCACATTTACATAACGCACAACTGCTTGTGAGAAATTTTTACAGTATATGCGTGTATAATGATAGGAAAGGAAGGAGAGCAGGTGTCAGCAATCTCGCCATGCTTTCCCACTTATCCCCTATTCACCCAGGCCGTTTCTATGGAAACCAATGAATGGCTTGCCACATGGATGATTGGTGCCAATCCACCAGTCATTGGTCTCATAATGGACACCCACTCAGGAAAATAATAGCAAGTTAACACTGAGAAAAGCATTTTATGAAATACATGACTGTGTGAGATTATTTCTCCAGTTTATCTATATTATTTTAAACCTTTATTTAAATCCATTCATTTCCTGCATTCTGATCATGAGGTCATAGACCTTTTAAATGATATGGGTAATAATTAGTTTTTTTAAATCTCAATTAATAAAGCAACCACTAAGTTACCAAATTTGCTAAAAGGTCTATAATAACAAAATACATTTTGTTAATATAGACCTCTCTGCCACTGTATCAGATATTTTAAATGTGTCTGTTCTTTAGCTCTACATTCCATACAAGACTCCCACGTCTGTATAAAGAACAGTGAATTGTAGGTTTACGTTTCTGGAGAAAATCACTGTCCTTACTGTGACAACTGCAAACTGTCAACATATGTGACAATTAGAGTGAAGACTTGAGACACTCCCATGACTGATAACCATGTAAAGATGTCTATTAGACCAGAACATACAATCTTGACGATCTATCAGCAGCACAAAACCTGAACTTATAAACAAGTGACCAACAAAGAAGATGACTATTATTTAAAAAGAGGAAAACATAGCATTCTTTATAAAAAAAAATATACAAAATACTAAAAAATCAATTACCATTAAACCAAATAGCTATATGGATTAAATCAAATTGGAGTTCAGCTATCTTGTGGTGTGAAAGACTATTGATCTTCTATGTGCATACTACTCATTATATACCTTCAGATGTTAATAGCTGTTGTCAGCTGGGAATCTATAAAGCATGCCTGTTTTAATGGACATTTTTAATTGAAAGCTGTCAAATGGGGATTTATCTGACATCTATGTGTGACAATTCAAATATTTTCTGTGAAAAATGCGGCCATAAACATGTAAATCATCAAAGGCTTCAATAATGCTGGTTCTTAAAGGGAAAAAAAACTCTGTAGTTAATGGTTTTATTCTTTATGGTCATATGCGATGAGTATACAGAGTCAGGAAATGTGAAAAATGCTTTAATTGATTTATTCAACAATATTTTGATGTTTGTGTGAAAACACTTAAAATCTGCTATAGTTCATCTTTATTTAACCATATTTATGGGTTATTATGTCTATAGTTATATAGCATCCTAATAACTTGTAGTAGCCCTGGTTTGAACTGTGGAAATCCTTAAATAAATCTATCTTTTATTGCAGGAACATTATATTGCAATGAAAAATGTAGAAGAATACAACCATGAATCTGAATATGTTTATTTGGTGGATAAAAAAAAGTCCTGTTTAAAAAACTGTACATTACTATAAAAGATTATCTGCCCATATGCAGATTTTGTCTGTTTTTGCTTTTTTGTCACAGTTAAATATTTCAGGGTATGATAAAGAACTATTTCAGACAAATATAGCCCATATAAATATGAAAAGCAGCTCCTATTTGTTGATTTCACTGTATATTTCACTGCTGATGTTTAACCACTAATTACATATTTTTGTTCAATGTCACTCACCACATTCGCGCCTCAATCACCCAAACATAACCCGTCTGACAGCATGGAGTACGCTAAAATATCTCAAAAAGCTTGACATACCTCAATCTGAGGAAATTCAACAACGATAAGAAACAATGACTTTCAGTCTAGAAAGGTTACAAAGCCATTTCTAAGCAATTAGAACTCCATGGAGAGCCATTATCCACAATGGAGAAAACATGAATCAGTGGTGAACTTTCCCAGGAGTTCATAACAGAATAAGCATTTAAATCACTGCAGGCCTCACTTCCCTCAGTTAACCCCTAACCCTCAGTGTTCATGATTCATCAATGAGAAAGAGACTGGCTTAAAATGGTATCCACTGAAGAATACCAATGTCAAAATGACTGACAACCACAAAGAATAAAAAGGCCCATCTCACAAAAATACCTTGTGAACTGATGAGACAAATGTGAAACTTTATGAAAGTTGCTCCACCTGTTACTGCTGCTGTAAAACTATTAAAGCTATAATTGGTAATCCTGTTCAAAAACTTTTTTGCTATACTGGGTGAGATGGTCCTGCCATCCTGACAATAGTCAACACAATATGTATTCAGAAAAAGGAAGAAAAAAAATTAGGCCTCAGTGAGAGCTGTAGGCCTGTAATAACGCTGACCAATCCTGCCATTCGGTCAGAATGGAAAGAACCAATCAGGTGCCTTCATGTCTTATCCTGCCCATGACTCATTCTTTCCCTCCTCCTCCCCGTGCACATTCGTCACGTTTCATAAATATTCAGCACACCCCTCCCCAGAAACAGCGTAGTAGCAGAAGAAGAAGAGAGAAGAGGAGAAGAACAAGTTTACTTACAGGTTAATGAGACATAACATAGTTTAGTTGATGTCCAAAATGTCCTAAAATGGCTGAGTCAGCTCTTTTCTGCTCTGCTGAGTTTTGCTGTCAGATGTGCGTTCACATTACCAACTATAGCTTTAAAGAACCTCAGAAAGAGAACATCATACAAACAGTCTGTCATGGTGGTGGTGATGGTGTGATGGTTGGAGTCTTATAAGGAAAAAAAAAGTCTGTTAACCTTGGTGAGGAAATGTGCATGTTGGGGGATTTTATTAAGAATAGATATTTAAAAATTGGGGGGAACAAGTGCAGTATTTCTGTTCACTGAGAGAGGATAAGATTTAAGGGGAGTTATTTCCTCAGATTTGTTTAGCAGACAATTTTACGATGTGTTGCAATTTGTTGGTTTATATGACAGCATGTTTCCAAAGATGAAAATTTTAAACTCAACTTATCTGGTTGTTTTCTAGGAGAGGTTAACTAACATATATGCTGGGAAAGAGGAATTGAGGGCTGAAGAAAATTATTGAATTTTAAATCTTGACAGTTACATAATCATTTTGTGATACATATAAAGATACACTTTGATAAGTGGTGAGGAAGTGTTTCTTTTTTCTAGATAAAATTTTTGGGATGTAGAAAAATGACAATCCAAAGTTATCCCCAGATCAATCTAATCCACAATTCAGAATAAACATTCCTGTTTAGAAAACTGAAAATTAAACAAACAACAAAAAAAAAATCTAATTAAAGTTTAAACATATGTTTTTACACAAGTCTAGCTCATGCACTGGTGTTGACCTTTCGCTTCACCCACTTCAACTTGAATGTCTGATATATCCCTCTCAGACAGGATGCAAGACTGTCAGACTGAAAAGAGAACAGCAAAGACATGACAATTGCAGCTACCCATCAAAACATGCTTGCTCATTTTGCCTGAAATGATGTTAGTGTGTTACATGTAATTCTTTTGATTGATTTGTTTTAATACTATTGTTTTGATGCACAATAGAGTTAATAAGTCTTAAAAGCCAAACCAATCCTGCTATCTTGTGTTTGTTTGTTTAATTGTTTGTTTTGCATCTTTGCCAGACATTAACGGCGTGTCTGTTTGTCCTTAGAGTAGCTCTGTGTTAGAAAATGAAGTAAAACCATTAGAAACTGTTGTTTGGATTCTAAATCCAAATCTGAAGACCAAGGCTCTGATTTGGGGTTTTGACTTTTATAGACATGCACCTGCGCTGATAAAAAAAAAAAGGTAAATATACAGTGTAGTACTTGTAAAATTTCCATAACTGCTATTAAACATTCTCAGTGTTTGCCACAGGATTCATTAAGTGAAACAATAATTTATTTGCTTTGCATACAAATATCTTTGGGAGAGTTGTTGTTATTAAATGTTCAAATGTTTTGAATTATTTTTGCCACATTTGGAAATATTTCAAGAAGCAGGAATGGTCATAATGCCAGCTTAAATCTTGTAACAGCTTAGATTTCTGATCTGGCAGTATGCGTTAAGGCTCATTGTAGCCCTATGGCTACAGATGCTGTCCTCATCCAGATCCCTTCCAAAAGACAATCACAAAACCTTTGTCAGTGGCTCTATAATCTGTTTCCCTCTGCTGCATTATCTATGAGTTGTCCTGAAGAACAGGCAGGCATGTCTTCATCTCAGAGCTTCTAAAAAGACGTTTAGCATGAGGAGCAGATGGATTATGACATGGCTCTGTCACGGCTATCTATTTGGCCAACTTGTGATGTAGACCAGCAATGACAAGTGCAAAGGTTCCAGCGGCTGTTTTTTTGGCTGAGCCACCCGCTGAAGGACAACGGAAATGGAGCAGGGATAACCTTGCCTTAAGAAAATACAAGCTTATAAAGTGCTTTCTAATTATTAAACTGAACCCTAACATTAATTTGGAATCGATAACTGAGCAAGTAAACATTGCTTGGAATAAATATAAATACGACACAATCTATAAAACAGAGTGATCACTAAAGAGCAAATTTGACCTGAGAGTTCTCAAGATAGTAGAAACTGTTCTCTTTTTTTTAAGCCATCAGCTGATAGGAGCAGAATACTGCTGCATAATAAAGTTTAGGGGAATAAATATGTCTGGGACAGATATGTAGAAGAACTGGGCAGTTAGGAAGTGATTGGAGGAAATGAGGCACAAAAGATGAACACAAGCTGGCTTAGAGCAGGATGCAAGGTTGGAAGGGTAGAGCCAGTTTAAAAATCATCAAGAGCCGGGCAGCGCTGCTGGCTCAACTATTACAGTCTTCATCAGTGAAAGGTTACCATGAACAGTCCTGACAGATCTGCCTACCAGCCTCTAACTGGCATGTTCTACTCATCAGACAGGAAGGAGGAGGAGAGGGGAGAGGGAACAACTTCCTAAATGAAGACAAGGTGAAGGGACGGCAAAGAAAAAACAAACAAACTACAAAGCACAAGTGACAGAGTGGAAAGAAGGGAGGGGAAGGAAGAACACAGACAGGAGTAGGGGATTGAATGTGAAGATGAGTGGAGGGGGAAAAAAATCAAAGAGCAAGAAATGCAAGAGAGACCTTAAATAAGCACAGATAAATGCGTCATGCTGAATCATTGGTCCTGGAGTAAAATCTGTCTTCAAGGCAACTTTGGGGTAAAATGACAATTTGGCCGTCTTACAAAGACAGAACACTCTTCGTCTGTATGCATAGTTTTGTTTTTGCCTCCTTTTTGCCTTCTGATTCTAAAAGTTTGACATTTAGGTTTGTCCTGTGGGAATAACATCTCAAAACTGCAAATATGAAACTAAATTATCTCCAACCACATTTCTGTATATGACATTCAACTATTTTGATACCATTACAGAATCACAAATATATTCTGTTTGTAAAAAATATCTGAATCACTCCACTTCAATCATGCAGAACATTATGACCATTTAAAGGTAAAGTGAACTGCAGACACACTGTGAAGGTTACACCACTGGGTCAGAGCATTTCCAAAACTGCAGTTCTTGTGGAGTGCTCCTAGTGTGCTGTGGTTAGTTTTTTAGAACTGGTCTTTGGAAAGAACAGGGTTATAAAAGCCACAGGCTCATTAGTGCATGTGAGGAGTCCAGGGTGGCCTGTGTGGTCATATCCAACTGTCCAACTGACTGTACTTCAAATTGCTGATCAAGTTAATGCTGGTTCTGATGCCAAAATACACAGTGAATTATTTTGTTGTTGAAGCTGCATAACAGCAGATCAGTAAGATTAGAAAGTACTCCTGAGGGTTGAATAATATGTGGGGATTAGTTTTGAGGGGTGAGTTGCCTTTCATATTGCCCAGATCTGAGTCCAAATGTGCTCCTTCCAAAGGATCTGCTCGTAACATGTTGATGACAGATACATTTTCACATCTTCAAAGGTTTAGTGGACTCCACGGCCCAATGGATAATCATAGCATTATGGCTGATCTGTGTATATCATTTAAAATCGTTGTTGTTCTAGCGTTAATGGTACATTATGCAAGTTGTGCACATTTTCACGTTAAATATTTTCTTTCACATAAATCTCCTTACAGTTGCCTGACATAAAATTAATTATCTTCTATTTACTGCAGTTGCCTCTCAGTTTGAGAGAGAGATTTGGGCCGAATTGTGTGTGAAGCGCTGCACTCTCTCGTTCAAATGGTCCGAACTGTTGTTCAACTGTTGCTTTGTTGAGTCTCCGCTGTCACCGAGGCGTTAGAGAACACCGACTGTTTATGGAAGATGGACGAAAAAAGACCAGCAACTAGCTCGAGTGAGCCAGCGCATGAAGGCAGTCATGTTTTTTGGACTGTGGGAGGAAAC
This sequence comes from Fundulus heteroclitus, assembly GCF_011125445.2. Lineage (NCBI taxonomy): Eukaryota > Metazoa > Chordata > Actinopteri > Cyprinodontiformes > Fundulidae > Fundulus > Fundulus heteroclitus. The sequence continues at coordinate 16,443,440 of NC_046380.1, read as the reverse complement.
CAGAGTACCTGGAGAGAACACACGCATGCACAGGGAGAACATGCAAACTTCATGCAGAAAGACCCAGGGTTGGATTTGAACCCAGAACCTTCTTGCTGCAAGGCAACAGTGCTAGCCACTGTGCAGCCCCATAAAATTATTTCATAAAACAAAAATATTTAATTGAAAAGGAGTTGACACTATAAAATGTTCTAAACCATTTTGTTTTGTATTAAATATATGTGTCCATCTATGCTCTGAATACAGGCTGTTGTTTTTAGAAATCAGTTGAAGGATTCATATATAATAACAGTCTTACCTCGGTCCAAGGAATTTGTTTTTGTATGCATGAAATATTTGTTTTGCCCATAGCCCTTAAACTGACTGAAACTTCTAAAAAAATTGGTATAGCACAGATATTTAATATGGATATTGTACCGAGACCCTTTTAAGTAATAAATGAGGGCATTCAAAGGCAATTTTATTCTTGTTTAAACTCTGCTGTACACAAAGGTTGCAGATGCCAAATAGCATTTTATTTTGCAATTATGAAACTCAAATTTCTATTCTGATATATGTTGTTATATAAGATGGAAAGGGTGGACATTTTGAATCGCAACCTACTGATTTGTTGTTGTTTCAACCTATTGCCACTTTGTACAGTCTTTAGAAAAGCACATAAGTTTGTGTTGTTGTGAAAAGGGCCATGTAAGGTTATTTCCAGTGCAAAGGTTAATTAGAGGAACATTTTTGCTTCTGTGAGATGTAATAAGAAAAGGATCCCAACGCAAGATGTTTCCTGACCTTTTTTTACTGAAATCTGCAGCTAGATCACCATGCTGGAGCTTGGAGCGACAAGATAATGAAACTTCTTCTTGTTAGTTGAATTGTAGCCTCTAGCCTCTAAAATAGGAATAGGCTAAAATCCTATTTTACAGTCTCTGCTTTGGCAGTTTATCAATTCCTTTCTACTTATTTCTGTTGATTGAAAATGGATTGAGGATGTTTGACCTTGATCTCAGGAGGGATTTATTTCCACTTTTATGATGAATAAATATCAAAGTAATTATAGAATGTGAAACTGAAAATCAATTTTATGCTTCAGAAAGTAATTTATGATTCAATGCATTTAAAAAAAATTATTAAATAGGTTCTTCACTGATTTTATTTAAAAAAAAATAGACATTTTGTTTCTGGGTGAGGCGAGGAAACGCTTCATCTACAAATGGATCATAGTAAAAAAAAAACGTATAGACAGAATTGTGTTTTTTTGGGGGTAAATTTTTAAAAAAGTCATCAAATAAACAATCATGAATCTTTACTTTCACCATCTGTGATACCATATTTATTTAGTCAGACACTGGTTTACAATGCACATAGATAACATGCAGACACAACAAGGCATAATATTTCTACACATTTTTATTTTCAATAGAAATTAAATCAACAGACTTCCTGAGAAGCTTAAACTGTGCAAAAAGTAAAGATACGACATTACATAGCATTTTGTTCCACATTTCACTGCAAAAACAGAACTAGAAATACATAAAATGTTCTTAAAATGAGTGTATTTGTCTTTGATTTGAGCAGGTAAATAAGATTATCTGCGAATGGAAAGAGTAATTTTACCACTAAAATAAGATAATTAGATATAATGCACTTGAAATAAGTTGATGGAGATGCGTTCTTCCTATTTTAAGTGCAAAAATCTTATTCCATTGGCAGATTATCTTATTTCTCTACTCAAATAAAGTACAAATACACTAATTTCAAGAAAATGTTAACTTATTTTTGGTTAAGTTTAGTCTGTTTTTGCAGTGTTCTGCTTGTACCGTCATGAAATTTAGTTTAAAAAAAAGAAAAGAACAATTAACCGAAAGCTTTCGAAGCGCGGTATCCAACAGTAGTACTGTACAACACTCATTCTAGGCAACTAGATCAAAAGTAAATGGATCAAAACATCAATAAAGTTTTGCGTTGTAAGGGTTGTATGGTATGTGATGGAAACTGCTCAATTTAAATGATTTTAATGAATTAAAATATAGAAATTCTACTAAAAAAGGAAGATTTAGGCGATGACATGTTCCCGTTAGCCTAAAATGAATCAAACAGTACTGCAGACCTGCACTTTACTCTAATAGGAATAAAAAAAAAAAAAAACTAGGATGCAACATCTCATATCACAAATATAGGACATAAATGTTAATAGTATGCTCTACAATTGAGCAATATCTTTTCTACCAGCTGGGTGAATCTGATAGAAAGTGAAGCTCACACCGTGTGCATGTAATCTAAAATAGCTTACCACCATATGCACTCACAATAGAGGAGAGGCACTTCATACATACAGCACAAAGAACAAAACGAATAAGATCGCCTTGGGCACTGAATTATCGGACTGAATTAGCCTCCTCCTCTCTCCCCTTATGTTATTTCTGTGCAGCCACTCATGGAATGGTAAACCAAATAATCCACTCGTTGCACGGCTCATCATTAAATGATAATAGCCTATCCTTGATGACACACCATCAGGCAGAGGGAATAATGTGCTTTAAGATCGTTTGTGGATTCGTTTCCTTTCCATCTCACTGTGCATACTATAGAGTTTACAGTGACATAATGAAGACTGATGTTGAAGGATACGTTTTAAACAAAAATATGTTGTGGAGACTAAGTTAAAATCACTATTATGCATCATCACTCTAATTAATGATAATAGTCAGATCTGATATAACAGGACACTACTAATAAGGCACATTTGAATAATGAAATTTACAATAGTATATCTTACCAGAACAAAGAAATAATGAAACGATAAGGGAACAATATAGTTCAATTCAATTCAATTCAATTCAATTTTATTTATATAGCGCCAAATCATGAAACATGTCATCTCAAGGCACTTTACAAAGTCAAGTTCAATCATATTATACAGATTGGGTCAGATTATACAGATTGGTCAAAAATTTCCTATATAAGGAAACCAGTTGATTGCATCAAAGTCCCGACAAGCAGCATTCACTCCTGGGGAACCGTAGAGCCACAGGAAGAGTCATCTGCATTGTACATGGCTTTGCTGCAATCCCTCATACTGAGCAAGCATGAAGCGACAGTGGGAAGAAAAACCACCCATTAACGGGAAAAAAAACCTCCGGCAGAACCGGGCTCAGTATGAAAAAAGAAAAGAAAACCTTTGCTAACAATGTGACTTCCTCATTGCGTTCTGCATTAGACAATGTAGCTCCCTTGAAAAAGAAGGTGATTATTCACAGGAAGCTGGCTCCTTGGTTTAATTCAGAGCTGCGTTCCTTGAAGCACAATGTTAGGAAATTGGAGAGAAAATGGCGCTCTACACACCAAGAGGAATCCTACTTAATCTGGAGGGACAGACTATTGTTGTATAACAAGACCCTCCGCAGAGTTAGAGTAGCATATTTTTCATCATTAATTGAAGAGAATAAAAATAATCCTAGATTTCTCTTTAGTACAGTTGCCAAACTTACCCAGAGCCACAGCTCTGTTGATCCATCCATTCCCTTAGCTCTTAGTAGTAATGATTTTATGGGATTCTTCATAAATAAAATTGATGCCATTAAAAATAAAATAATTGGCATCCTCCCAAACATGATTACCTCGTCCTCAGTAAGTGAGGCAGCATTGGAGGAATCTTTAGAATCTGCGCAGTGTTTGAACTGTTTAGAAGCAGTAGAGCTTTCTGAGCTATCTAAAATTTTAGCTTCATCTAAACCTTCTACCTGTATGTTAGACCCAATCCCAACCAAGTTGTTTAAGGAGATATTCCCTTTGATCAGTGGCACTATTTTAGACATGATTAATCTATCCTTAGTAAATGGATATGTACCACAGGTTTTGAAAGTAGCTGTTATTAAACCTTTACTTAAGAAACCTTCTCTTGATCAAGATGAGTTAGTAAATTACAGACCTATATCTAATCTTCTTTTCTTATCTAAAATTCTTGAGAAAGTAGTTGCTAATCAACTTTGTGAACATTTACAAAGTAATGACCTACTTGAGGAGTTTCAGTCAGGCTTCAGAGCTCATCATAGCACTGAAACAGCTCTGGTGAAGGTCACTAATGATATTCTCATGGCCTCAGATAATGGACTTGTGTCTATACTTGTCCTGTTAGATCTCAGTGCTGCGTTTGATACAGTTGATCACAATATTCTCCTACAAAGACTTGAACATACTGTAGGGATTAAGGGGAAAGCATTAGGCTGGTTTAAATCTTATCTGTCAGACAGATTCCAATTTGTTCATGTTAATAATAAATCTTCCTCAAACTCTAGGGTCACCTGTGGAGTACCACAGGGTTCAGTCCTTGGACCAATTCTCTTTACTATATATATGCTTCCGATTGGCAAAATTATCAGACAGCATGGGATTAATTTCCACTGTTATGCTGATGATACTCAGCTATATTTATCCATAAATCCTGATGAATCCAATCAATTACTTCGACTGCAGTCATGTCTTGATGACATCAAAAGCTGGATGACTTTAAATTTCCTGCATCTAAATTCTGACAAGACCGAAGTTTTAATCTTTGGGCCAGAGTCCTCAAAAAATAAACTTCTTAACCAATCACTTAATCTGGGTGGCATTAACCTGGCCTCTGGTAATAAAGTAAAAAATCTTGGTGTTATTTTTGACCAAGACATGTCATTTAAATCCCATATTAAACAGGTTTCCAGAGTTTCTTTTTTTCACCTCTGGAATATCGCCAAAATTAGAAACATTCTGTCCAGGAGTGATGCTGAAAAACTGGTCCATGCATTTGTTACTTCAAGGCTGGACTATTGTAATTCTTTACTATCAGGAAGTCCACAAAATGCAGTTCAAAGCCTTCAGCTGATCCAAAATGCTGCAGCAAGAGTTCTGATGAAAATCAACAAGAGGGATCATATTTCTCCAATTTTAGCTTCCCTTCATTGGCTTCCTGTTAAATCAAGAATAGAATTTAAAATTCTTCTTCTAACGTATAAAGCCCTTAATAATCAAGCTCCATCATATATCAGAGCTCTGATTACCCCGTATGTTCCTAACAGAGCACTTCGCTCTCAGACTGCAGGTCTGCTGGTGGTTCCTAGAGTCTCTAAAAGTAGAATGGGAGGCAGATCCTTTAGCTATCAGGCTCCTCTCCTGTGGAACCAACTCCCAGTTTTGGTCCGTGAGGCAGACACCCTGTCTACTTTTAAGACTAGGCTTAAAACTTTTCTTTTTGACAAAAATTATAACTAGTGACTCATGTTACTCTCAGCTACCTTTATAGTTTTACTGCTATAGGCTTAGGTTACTGGAGTATATCAGGATCTAATTTTCTCACTATATTGAGTTCTACTGTTCTTCAATTATGCATTATGTGTTGTCATTTCTGCTTTAACTTTCTGTTCTCTCTCTTTTCTCTTCATAGTAGGTACACCTGGTCTGGCGTTCTGTTAACTTTGACATCATCCAGAGAAGACGACTCACCTGCTACTACCATCTAATGTAGAACAGATTACTAGATCAATGTGTGCTTCTGTGCTTTTTTTGTTTCTCTTGTTGTGTCTCTGTTCTGTCTTCTGTAACCCCAGTATAGTTGAGAGTGATAATGAGAAAGACCAGTGAAGGATGGCACAAATGAATAATAGGAGACCAACTCTGAGAGGGCTAGCTAAAAAGGAGGAAAAAAGGAAATGGACTGAAAGCAAAATTAACTTGTGGAGGAATTCAAAGAACGATGTTGGCTTTGAAGCTATCGGTCCGATAAAGCAGGCAGTTCAAAGACATATCTGTACACGCTGCTGACACTGGTGTCACCCTTGACCTTCTTTTTCAGCAACCTGCATAACAGCATCAAAACTTATCTTTAGAAAGTGAGGGGAAAAACATATATAATCCAGAATCGGCTGGAGTTGAAAAACTTAAAGCATGAGGGGAAGATTAAGATGGATTTAAATGATGTATTATAGGTTCTATTCTAATTTGGCAAACGCCCAGTCACTTTGAAGCCGGAATGTATTTAAATTAGCTTTTCTGATGTTTGAAAAACTAATTCCAGCTCTCATGAGCCAAAATTGTGGCTTGCCCTAAGAAAACAAACTGAGGCTTGTCTGCAGTTTTAAAGTCTCTCCACATATTTTTGCAGTAATAGATGTCTCATTTATTGTACCCTAACAACTCTCATACAATAAAGGTAACCTTAGTAATTTAATTGACTTAACATTTTAAAGTTAAAGTCTATGAATTTCTAATGTGTAATTAAGAGCTTCCCGTTTTCTTGGAGTATAAATATGATGTGACACTGATGCCTGTCTATTGCAGCCACTCAAAGAGGGAAAGACAAGGGAAACTACAGCAAAAAAGTAAATGTGTGCAAATTTTTCACCAGACAGAGATTATCTACAAAAAATATCTAATATTTCTAACGTCAAAGCAATAAACAAGATGCTTCCATAGGTAAATATGGAGGGCGCTGTATATGTTACATTTCTGCAGAACACAGACTACATTTTAAGACTACTGTTTTAATCTGTTTACATTCAGATTTGAACCATCTTTCTTTCAGTTTTGCAGTTTACAGCACATTTATGCATAAATACTGGTTGGAGAAAAGGCTTCTGTCTTGAACTGACCCGCAATTTATAATTCTGGATTTCAAAGGACAATTTTGTAGTAATTTTAAACACCTCATATGCATTGAAGAGTCTTGTACTTCTCATATTACATTCAATTTGTGCTTCCTGCATTGTAGTCTAACATAGTACCCAGTAAAGGTAATCATTTTAAAAGGTATTGATAGTTTTTCACACTGTTTATGCGCAAAAAATGTTTTGTTTCTCTTAGATCTGTGTTAAGGGCATATTATTTCTTGTAAGTCATGAATGTATGAAGCTTAGTGCTGATCATCACATTGCCCGATGCTCCAGGGAACTGTTTTCCTTCAGATTTATTTTATATCACACTTTACCGGGAGAAAAGGAGCAACACAGAGAGAAGGAGATATAAATAAAGTGAAACTACCGAGCCTGACAAGGGCCCAAGTGGGTCAAATGAAAACAGACGACAGAAAAATGTAACTTCCTCAGTTTGATAAACCAAACTACAAAGATTTGGCCTAAATTTGGTACTTGCAGGGTTGTTTTTTTCTAAAGGACTGATGAAGTTGCTTTGGGAATGGGAAAATGGGAAAACTATGTAAATACACTAGAATTGAAAAAACATCACAACATCTAGCTTTAATATTCAAAAACATAAAAAATGTGGTCTGTAGTGTAACTAAAATTACATCTTCTTGTCAGTAATTAAGGCTTCGGGTTTCCTTTTCATAAAGATCTAAGTTAGTTGAGAATCATGTATGTTTAAGAAATTATACTAGAGATTTCTCTCCTTGTTGCTTTCATTGTTCCCAAATTCTCATTCTACGATGTAAATGGCATGCTTTATTATTAAATTATACATGTGTATTATGCATATTTATCCTTTTTAATAGAGGGGATGTATGTGGTTCTTCATTGGTGTGTTTATAAATCATTGATTGTGGAAGTGAGGATTTGTTCAGCTCCATTTCAACTGAACTTTAACAATGATCTGTTTCCAGTTTTCAGACAATGAATTGCTCATTTGTGCAACATCCTAAACTTGTAGAAACATTTTGCATCTGGTGTTTTCATTTAGACACTGAAAAATTAGTAAAATAATATAACAGTGGAGGGAAATGCAAGGCAAAGGGAAAACAATATATTTAAATGTTAAAATGTCCCAAAGTTCACAGCCAAGTCTAATTGAAAATCTGTGGCAAGACTTGAAAAATTATGCTCACAAATTATATCGTTCCTCATTTCACAAACCTGCATGCCCAGTATATGTATACTAAACCTCAGGCTAAATGTCAGAGGAGGAAAAATTCCTTTATGTTTTTCCATCGCTGCATCTACAGAGTAACCTTTAGAGTTGTAGGTGTGGAGCGTGGGGACAGAAGTGACTCACGGGGAAGTGTTTCTGCCTGCAGCTAAACTTATCGACATGCATGTTTAAGTCTCTTGACTCCAGAGGTGTCCAGTGAGTGAGAGTGACGCTTGAACTTTCTGCAACACATTCATTTCAGGTTATTTTTGCTTTTCTTTGGCTATGTTCTGAAGGTGTGAACAATCCCTGCTGTTTCATTACGCCAGATGTGGTTTTGTTGGATCCACTGGGCTTCAGTTCCCAGTTCCATATGATCTTGAGAATGGGTTGCTGTATTTTTGGGAAGAAGACAATCAGAAAGAAGTTGGTTGGTAAGTGTGAACAGATTCAGGCATAAAGATGTACTGAAAAATATCTTTATACTCTGAGATGCTTTCTGCAGAGTGTACAGAAAGCAGAGGAATTTCTTTTTATATCTATTAACTTCATTGGTTTCTTTCTATTTTCGTCATGATGTTCATTCACTGCCGTCTTTCACATAGGTAATAATGTGTTTAGATCTATTTAGGCTTTTGGTTAATATTTAAGACTAGTGTTTTTGTTTTTATTTCCACAGTTTAACTGGAAATCCTACAAAAGAGCATTGCAAATCTGATAAAGATTTTTAACCTTTAATTGCTCTGCTCTTTAAATAAAGGACACGGGGAACATCATTGTGACACTGGCAAGGTGTGATCTTGGGATGGCATCTCTCTTATATACAGTTTTATAATTTTTCACTGTTCACTACCATTCAAACGAAAAGGCAGACTAGTAAAACCACATTCCAAAACTTGAACAAATTTGAAAAAAGTAGGACTCAAGATATGTGTCTGTGTTGCCTTTGGCCTCACTTGGTCGATTGAACAAACTTTAATTAAACCCAATACCCACAAAGGATAAACCACAGTCATGTAGCACCATAAATGTACTGTAGAATATGACATGGGAGGGGGGGGGGGTCATAGATTAGCAGGGGCCTGAATCTTCTTCTGCTCTAATTCTTTAAGTGAACAATTAGACTTAGACAACTTTATTTGTCATTTTGTATGCACAGAGTGCGTACAGAACGAAATTTCTTTTGCACACAGCTTGAAAATTACAGTGAATTGCAGTAGATTTCAGGATGAAGTAAATTACAGGATAAAATTACAGGATAAAGTGCAGCAGTGATTTCACAGTATTTCATTAGAATTACCAATCTAATGAAATAACAACAAAATGAAAAAGCAGAAAGTTGGGAGATGACTGTAGGAAAATGTTTCCGGTCAGAATAAACAGCTAAAGCTTGGTGAATGACAACCACTAAGGAAGTAAAACATATTTGTTTTTGTTTGTTTGTTTGTCTGTTTGTTTGTTTGTTTTAAAGGTGTGCTGTCTGGCAGTAAACTGATGCTCGGCAGATGGATTTGGTTAGCTCCACATGAGCTCCACACACATCCACGATGTATCTCCAGGGGTCATTGGGTGAGAGGCATTAACGTTATTAACGTTGGTGTCATACAGGTAAAAATTATAAATCCCAAATTTACAATGTACAAAATTTTGCACATAAGAAGAAATCATTTATTGGAGGATTAGCTAAGAAACGCTTGCATTTTAAATTGTGACAACATTTGCTACTTGTCTTAAAAGCAACATTGGAAAATACTACACCAAAAGATTGACACAATACAGAAAATACAGAAATCTCAAATTAGTGAATTATTCTTGCTGAATTGTTTTATTTATATTATAATTATCTTGTGCTTTAAATCTGATGAACAACTTTTAATAATGAACACAAACAAACATATAGACTAGGCAAAATGTACAGAAACCACAAAAACAACAAGTTCATGAAATAAATTAGGGAGCATGAGTCATTTCACTAAGCAATACCTGAATGAAGTACAAAACCAAAACACACAAAATCAATAAAACCACAACTTCAAGGCCAAATTAAAAAAAAAGTACTGAAAACATCCATGATGACCAGGAGATGCTGAACACCTCAGAACTAAATTGGTCACATATGACTTAGGTCATTCTCCAGTGTTTGATTTCAAAAGGCACCAGGGTTCTTTAAGAAGGTGTTGGAACCGAGCTCGATTAGACGCAGCCCTTAAAAGCCTGTGACTGTATTTAAAAGGTTCAACTACCATATGGACAAGCTATTCAGTTAGGGTCTTCTGTTTAGCTAATTTATGATTTCATTGTTCTCAGTGGGTCAGACACTATATTTTTCAATATAATTATGTAATTATGGGGATTAAGAAATGTTTCTCTCTTTGGAGATATTTTGGGGTTGTGCAATACAATTATGTATCATAATAAATCAAAAATTACAAAACTGAAAGTTGTTTTATGTTCTGTATTTCCTGTAATGAAACAGAAATTCTTAGATCTCCTTGCAGAGCATGATAAAAATAAATTAACAATTAGTTTAAAAGGACCAATAAGAGAAATGTCATTATTTTAGATAGAAATAACTAAAAAATTGTTTTGTGAAGAACTGAAGGTATCCTTTTAGATGGATTATGGGATGAGGTCACACACCGTCTCTCCGTGTTGTTCTCCAGTCTCTTTTATAAAGCTGGGCTGGCTGCACATGTGAACAGCTGCCACTCAGGGATTAGTCTCTCCATGCCCATAAAATGCCACCATCAGAGCAGTGTGGCGTAGGAGCAAAATGGAGGAGAGCACGTCCAGCGGATCAAAACGTGCTCTTGCTAACATCATTATAAAGTTATGAGTTACTTACTTCTTCACTAAACATATTTCTCCAAAAGGTGATGCTGTTTTGCTGTGAATGTATTGTTTGCAGACATGTGCAGAGGAGTCAATGGCTGACAAAGGGAGGGGAAAGGTGGGTGGAGGTAGAGAGTTATGGCTTGTCACACATCTTATTTTGGTCTACAGACGATGCTCAACAGCCCACCTAGGGGTAAAATATGTCTATATAATAAAGCTCTGCCAACTAAAATGAGGTTCTTGTAGTTTACCTGATAATAGGACAATCTGTGAGATTAGACAACTGAGCACATTGCATGTATTTATTAAGCAACAGATTAGAATACACAAACATCAGTTTGCTTTGCAGCAGAAAAAGCTTTGTTTGTAACTCCCAGGAAATCATTAAAGCTGTTATTGTTTCCTTGCTGTGTATTGTGTTATGTTGAAAAATGCATTATGTAGGTTTGAACCTGGGGGAAATTAGGTTTGTCTTTTTTATATATATGTGTCACTTTTGAAACACCTCTATTTTGAATAGTGCATGTTGGGATGAAAGTTATAGAAATAAGTGTTCTGTGCATGAGGACAAGGTACAGTACTTGTGGAATAACCTCATTATCTTGCTTTATTATTTTATTTTCCTGTTTAAGAATCACTGTGATAACTTTCTGCCTGGGAACTAAATTCTAATGTTCTGTCGGTGCCTTCCAAGTAGTCAAAAAGTGTTGAACACATTAATGCTGTGATATTGTATAAATGTTGTAGTAGTGGCTCATGTGCAGTATTCATGCCAGTGAAGAGCTGTGGTCTTCATGCCAACTAATTATTTTACAAATCCAAGAAAAAGCCTGGCTTAATTGGGGTTCAATTATATATGCTACAGGAACATGGTGGTAAAGTGTTACTTATCTGGTAGGTTTTATATAGTGAACATTGAATAACTTGCTTTTCTACTAGCCATGTTTTGAGCAGTATACTGTATTAGTTTGGTCTGTATATATATCCTCCTTCCTCCCTCAAAGCTCTATGCACTTAGGCTGCCAATCTTCAGTGTTGCTTTCCTGGGTTCAGCCTCCAGCTTGGGCCATTTTCTGCATTTCTTGTTCACTTTCAAGCCCGGCGGTGTCTGACAATTGTCAAATAACAGCCTGTAGTGCCAGACAGGCTTTAAAAAAAAAGGAAAACACTGACATCTGTTTACAATAGATTAGATATCGACTACACATACTTGTTCCACAGATTCTCACTTCAAATAAGAAATAAGTCTTTAAGAGGTCAGCCAGTTAATAGTCATCTGCTCTCTTTGGTGTTTCTTTTTTTAAATACTTCAGAGCAGGTGTCCTAACTAACCAGTGACCCATTGTACCACATTACTCAGCAGTGAAATTGGGAGCACTGTCTTCTTCTGGTCTCTGCAAGGTGATGTGACCCAGCTCTAACTAAGTCGATATGCATGCATGTGTTTGTATAGATGGTGGGGTGTTGATGTAGAAATGTGCAGTGCAGCTTAAATGTTTGTGCTTTGTTCCCAGCATCGCTGCTTTGTGTGTGTTACAAAGGCTCCTGTGTTGAAGATGAAGATTTTTCCAAGGTCAGGAGGAAATAAGTAGAAATTACACAGCTGCCAGAATCCATTACAGCAGAATCATAGAGCACTGGGCCTGTCCAATGAGCATGCACCACTCAATGAATCTGCCCAGGAAGTCCACATGTACGCTGCACATATGCACGAGCATGTACACAGTGTTCTCACACAAGGAAACAAATAATCACAAAATAACAGGCATACAGGCCAATGCAAAAATATTCTCACCTAAATGTGCCACATTCTGTTTGTGTGGATGTCCTCATCTGTGGTTTACACACACTACTGAGTGATTTAATATAAAAAAGACAAAGAACAAACAAGAAACCCCTTACAGATCAAACTGAATCAACCTCAGTTGTTAATGTGAGCTTTTCACTGAAAAGTAAAATTAAATTAACTTCTGGCAGGTTTTAGCAAGTCAGGAAAATCCAAAGCTCTCAAGATGTGTGCCTTTGAGTCATGCTTCTGCTAAACAGCTGTGTTTGACCTTTTCCAGCCAACTCTTGTGGTAGTTTTCACACTAATTTAGCAGCAAAAAGGTAAAAAAAAATCTGTCCCAGGTTTTGGTGATTCATCTATAAACATAAGAATTGCACTGGTTTGGTTAAATAATGGTTCCCCACCAAGTGTAACAAACATCCTGGTAATGACCATGGTAGATTGGAATAATTTGTTCCCTTATGAATATTTTGGACTACTGTTATTTGCTGGCTGCTGCAGAGGATGGGGAGGGTAGCAGAGAGGAAGGCAGATGGTTGGAGTGCCCCCAGATGTCTTCATTTGTGAACCATTAACTTCTACCGTTGTGACTCTCTATTTTGTAACTTGCAACCCAGTCTTCACATATCAAAGTCTCCCTGAAACATATTCACAAAGTGATGTGATGCTCTAATATGTCTATACATGTGAAACACTGGAAAGTGCATGAAATCAACCACAAAGACTAATAGTGACTATTGATGATGTCAGTGAAAATATATTGGAGCAAGGATGAAATTTACCTCAATTTAAAAGATTTCTGAGATTAGTTCCAGCACTGTGGCTAAAATAGGATGGATGCTTTAACTTTAACATTAAAGCTGTTATGTCACCAATGGACAAACAGGGAAAACATTTACTTTTACATACTTTAAAATTTAAGATTTTTTTAAAGAACAATTTTTGCTCACTTGTTTATTCTTTTTTTTTGGGGGGGGGGTTCCAGAAATATGCTAAAATGTGTTTGTTTTTAGATCCATTAGTATCAGCAGCATGTTGAACCGCTATACTTCCTGGTGTCAGTTTACATAATAGACAGATTACATGTACAAAAAAAAAATCTTATTAAAAGATGAAATATTAAAATAACACGTTTTCTCTACTTTTAAATAAAAACACAGAGTTCTAAAATACAGAAATATTTTAGATTTCTCTTACATAAATATATATAATAAATCTATGCCTTCGTATAATATGTAGTCTATTTTGTCCTATACTGTGATACTCTCGTACTTGTACAATAACATATTTACTTTCGCAAATGCATAAACACGCACATGCATATTACATTAATAATTGTTTTATAGTATATTTTCAGTTGCTTCTGAAAACTGTAAGCAGTATTTTTTTTGTTTGATGTTTTGTGGCAGTAAGTTTCATTCCTGCATTGCTCTAAACATCACAGCATGCTGGCTAAAACTTGTTTTACATTTTTCCAGATTGAAACAGTCTAACTGTGTGCCTTGTTGAGTAATCATGGATATTTTTTGCTAAATGGTCATTTTTGGTAAAACATAGATGCTGTTTTTTTACAATAATTATGTTATTTAGAAAGTTTATTAGTGCATACAACCCTCTATCCTCCATCAATAACCAGGAAAGCTGCATTTTAGCAACATTCATCCTAATACCATCTTTTAGAGCCACACATGCTGCTTTATTTTGCACCTGCTGTAATTTTGTTTTTATTTTGCTTAATGATGTATTGGACCAAACAATAAACCTGACACTCACCAGATGAATGTAGTTCTGCCAAGCTCCACATGACTCCACAAATACACATTCATTCATACATACACATTCGTTGAAAAGTTCTGGAAGATGGTCAATTAAAGGGACAATGTCATTCTTTTGCTCTTCTGATAAATGTGAGAGCTGATTAGGCAGCATCTTCAACATCTCAGAGTTTGGCAGTTGTGGAGTTTGGTAAGAAATGGAACACAGTTTCAAACCATCTTAAGCTTTGGAGGAACTTGTTACAATCAGTGCTGAGGAACCAGTGGATGGCAGTGGTGGATTATCAAGTAGTTTTCGGCTTATATTTTGGCCTCGGGCATTGTAAGGCTTTAATATGTTGATATGACATACCCGAGTCTTCCTCCTCTGTTCAGGAGCGCCAATAACATAATCTGTGTCACTTAGTTTGTCACGAACTTCATAAGGTCCAGAAAACTTGGCAGCCAGTGCGGAACAAGGAACAGGTGGGGAGGTGTTACAAAAACTGAACAATGTCAAACTGAGCCATTTTAAATCAATAGCGCAAACTTTACAGGTGCACCTTAAACAGAAACAACTTAGATTGTAGTCAAAGGATTGTCTTAATTCATCTCCCGGACGAGCCCCCATTAAATGTTACGACCCAACTCGTCTAGGGGAAGGGGAAGCAGCATTTAAAATCAAAAGCAGGAAGGTTTTTAAAAAAAAAAAGTAATGATTTATTGTCCAGTTTGGGTTATGAATAAATACACCTCTAAGGGACACAACACAAATAACAATAGAAAGCACATCACTAGAAGGTGCACCAGTGTGCAAATCTTACACACTGCGGTTCTAAGAGCTTTATGTATTCATTGAAAATACATTTTGTACTTATTCTCTGCAGGATGCCCCAAAAAATTAGCATAGCTTATGTTTAACTAAAGCAACATCTATCCATTTTCCATACCTGCTTTTCTGTGCAGGCTTGTGGGGGCGCTGGTCCCCATCTTCAGCGGTCAGTGGGCGAGAGGCGGGGTACACCCTGGGCAGGCCGCTAGTTCATCACTGACTGAAGCAGCATCTGTAGTTATTTTTATTCCTGATAAAGGGGAGTTTTTCTTTCCACTGTTTCTACAATCATAATCAGATTGCTTAAAAGCCAACGACGTAATCCAAGGGATTTTCAGCAGGAGTGAATGCTGTTAGTCAATGACTCATTGCAATCCGCATGGTTTCCTTCAATTTTTTTTTTTTTTTTTTTACCAATCAGTCTGTACGATTTGATAAAAGTGCCTTGAGATGACATGTTGCAAATTGGGGCATCATAAATAAAAATTAACTGAATTGAATTGAATAGTTAAATGTTCGATTTGTTACCGATATAAAGCAGCTAAAGTTGCTGGAATTTTATGACTATTCAACAATTTATTTTCAAACTAGTATGTTTCATAAAAATGTATGTGGTTGGCTAAAAAAAAATAACTTTTTCCTTTAAAAAAATCCTTTTAATGGTACACATCTGGACATGCAAATTCATCTCTGTTATTAATCATGTCTAAAAAAAAAAATCAGAATCTGCCGTTAAATCTTGTCTGCAAGGGTCTTTCTGGAGTTTGCTTGTACAGGTTTTACCATCAGCCCCAGTTTTCAACCCCTCATCAGAAAACAGCATTGATGTTTGGTCTGTTGGTGATTATAAAATTAATTGATGACAGAGTTAGAGCACAGATTTTCATCTCATGTTCCTCTGGGTCTTGTGTTCCCATTAAATGTTGGACCAAGAAAAATCTTATTTGGAGGAGTGTTTAGTTGTAACTAGGTTTGATAAATGTAATTATTTTTGGTTGTTGACAGTTCTGACGCTGCTAATATCTAATGGTAAATCTTCCATTTGTAGGAGAGATGCCTCAGAAAAACAACATAGGGATGCAGACATTGCCAGGCACTTTTATAAAAAAAGCTAATGAACATAGTTGCCATTTTGACTAAAAACTCTCCAAGCTCTGTCCTGTCCACCCTCATCAATAACAGGAAAGCTTTATATTACCAAATAACTCAGTTAACTACCCTCTCTCTTTATTTTCACCTTGCTGCAATTCTCATTTTTTTTACTTTTGTCTTTGCCACAGCTGATCCTAAAACTTGTGATATGGAACCTGAGTATTTCGGGCTCTGGCAGGAAATGGTTTAACACAACTTAAAAACCCAACATGTGCATACAAGTAAAACATGTTTTTTTATTTATTCATTATATGTTGTATTCTTTTTTCATTTATGTCATTGTTGTAGTTGTAAGGTTTTTGCATTCAGCATGACATTTAAATTATTTCTCTTCCATGTTAAAGGTAAAGGTAAACATGGTATCTCAGACAGCAGAGGTACAATTGTAACAGGCATCCTTCACAGTTCCAGCAAAGAACAGAATGTACAATCATTTTACCTGAAGCTGAAGCCTCTTCAGACAGGTAGTTTGGAATTTGCTGCCCCCTACTGAAAAATAATCTCAGGTGTCAGAACATCTTAGAAGCACAAACTGGCATTTTGTGCAGAAAAATTGTTTTACATCGAAGATACAAAAACAAAAAATCATTTTTTTAACAGTTCTTTATTGTGGGCTTAGTTGATTTTGTCACTTCTATCTAAATGTTTGATTGAAATCAAACATTTATTAGTATTGATGTCAACTATGGATTTATTATTACATGTTTTGCACTTTCAACATCCTTTCTTATTTCCCATTTCAAGAACAGGATAAAAATATGAGGCTGCTAAGATCTTTGGGCAAGAGTGACTTTTGGCCGCTGCATGTTGAATTTTTCTGTGGCAGCTTTGTCCTGAAGCGCTGCCCCAGAACGTTGTGCATGACTCAACTAATCTGCTCTCCATAAGAATAATGAGAGCAAGAAAGCCGCATCTCTGTAGTCCCTATTTACAGGCTTCCTGTCTGATCTCTTACATCTTCAGCCTTCATCTGGGCTGTAAAATTGTATCTGTTATTACAGTGTCATTGCTGTATTAATGTAATGGAATGTGTTTATTTGTCTTTCATCATATTTGCTTTCTTCTTTTGTCCCATTTTGCCTCCCAAGTGTCATTAAAGCACATTATTCTTTCTCCCCCATGCATAGCAGTATTTGTTTGTGTGTCAGCCTACCTTTGTTAGCCTCTTTGTATTTACCTGACTCCGCCAGATAGATTTGCTCCGCATATCCATCTGGAAACCTTCCGTTGAAGTAATTTTGGGAAGGGGCGAAAATTCTGGTTAGCTGATTGGCCTATGTTGGTGATAGACGGGCCAAATAAACCAATCAGATTCGTCGTCGCTCGTAACAGAGCGACGACGAAAACACAACCACAAGACAAGCTACTCTTGCTGCTGCAGGTAAAGGCTCGTTAGCTCAGCAAATAAATACTCTGTAATTCCAATAAAACTTGCTCGATAGCCACGCTAACGCTAGTTTCATCGGCTGAAGCCGCCATGTTCTTTAGACTGAACTGACGCGCTTCCCGTTGCGTCACACCTCAACCCGCCTCAAAGCCAACGCTGATTGGACGTTCGTTTGGTGAACGGCTCCAAATTTTCTTCAACGGAGAGTAGCCAGACTGATCTGCGAGTGAAACCTTGAAAGCTCGCGAGATCAGGATGGTCTCACGAGGCTATCTTTGTATGGGATCACAAGTTGAAACCAAATCTTTGGAGTCCCTAAACCTAAAAATTTGGGGAGCTGCTTATTTACTTCTTTCGGTTTGGTGTTTGTTTTCAAAGCTTAACTGTTTAAGGTTTACTTTCATGTTTTTTGTATCTCTCTTGGTTATGTCTGAACTTGTGCGGTTCTCAAACCGTGTGCCACCAGTTGCAAAGTTTGCAACCAACTAGCAAAAGGTTAACAATTAAAGTCTGAAAGAACTGTACCTAGAGTGAAAACTATCATATAAATTGAAGGTAAATGAAGATAATCTTGAGACATGTGCCCAGCCACACATGGCACTTCATTTAGCTAATCTGACAAGACCATCTTCTCCTGTATATTTGCTGTGTCCCCTACATCGATTATGGGGAACCCAAATAGGGCCTCTGGGTTTTCTAATAACAATGGCAACAATTGCTGCTTTTCCAGGACCATATTTGTAGAGGTCACAACAAATGGTTGTCTTATCCACGGGCCTCTTAGCTGCTTCTGTGGCCACCCTAGTTCGACAAAATGTTCTTAAAATGTTGCCTTTTATCTTTCCAATTTTGGACTATGGATTAAACAGTGGCATGGGGGATGATAAAAACTTGGGATATAAACCAATTGGTTGATCAATAGTTGTTTTTTATTGAGCACTATAAAATTAAAAGAAAAAAAGCTAAAGACCTCTGATGTCAACATTTTTAGATTTAAAAAAAAGTGAAACAGTGTACTATTTCCCTGTCATTTCACAATTGTGCACTACATTTTGTTAGTCTGTTTTGTAAAATTCTAATAAAATATACTGAAGTTTGTGTAGTTAGAAAGTGTCCAAGATATGAATCCTTTTGCAAGGCGGTGAATATTTTTATACTATGGTTCTCTTATAATGGCAATTGAAACTTCTCTACCAATGACAGCCGACATACAGTATAATTATTCTCTAAATGCCTGCTTCCTTTCTTATTTTTTCCTCATTTTTGAACATTGTCACATTTCTAATCATTACACAACAGAGAGACAAAAATCAAGGCCACTTGTGAATTTTCTTTCAGCAGTTTCCATCACACATTCCTCAGTCTGCTTATCTTTTTTGGGTGCTGTTTAACCCCTAAAAAGTAAAGCAAAGAGGAAAGTTTTCAGCACATGAAAGGGACAGATTTGCACTTTAAAAAGCCATGTGGTGCCAAATAAAATTATTTTTATTTGAAAGGCATTCACTCTGTTGCTGAATCCAGAAAGCTCACAATAGATTCTTAGAAGTTTTTAAAGCAACAATGGGACATATAATATTTCTCTTCCATCAGCCGGCCATCTCTTTGGAAACCTTGGCTTTGTAAAAGCAATGGCATAAGAGTTTATAATCTATTCAGAATTTGTTGTTCTAAGACCAGAAAAATACCCAATGAGAGAAAAGGATATCTTGACATAAAAGGGACGTTTTAATTTAGGGAGTCAGAAGTAAAGTTATAATGAAGCCATTGATCCAATGGAGAGTAAGGGATGATTTTATCCTCAACTTTACAATGAAACAAAGACAAACAAATATAATGTGCAAGAAAAATAGAAACAAAGAACAGCAAGATTCGGATCAAAACCAAAATAAGATGGGATTTGATAGGAAACGTGTAAAACTACACGCCCAAATTTCAGAAGATCAAGAGGAAAAGCTCAGAAGGGTGAAAAAAGATCAAGAAAATCATTGTGACATCACATTTATTACAAAGCAAAAAAGTTGCTTGTACATAGATAGATAGATAGATAGATAGATAGATAGATAGATAGATAGATAGATAGATAGATAGATAGATAGATAGATAGATAGATAGATAGATAGATAGATAGATAGATAGATAGATAGATAGATAGATAGATAGAAAGCAAGGTAATGCAACATTACTCAGTATAAATATGAAAGCTAGCTGATATAGCTGTTAGGTGTTATTCTAAAAACACAACACAAATCAATGAAAAGTGCAGCTTGCGCCTGCGCTAAGCTCATACTATACCTTTTTTTTAACTGTTTCTTTTATTAAACATTTTTAATGACCAACCATTGAGACATTTGGAGGTCAAATTAATGGTAAATGATAAAAGGCTTGTACTTGTATAGTGCTATAACAAGTCAGACGATCCCAAAGCGCTTTACACTAATCAATCATTCACTCGTTCACACACACATTCACACCCTGACAGTGGTGAGCTGTGTTAATAGCCACAGCTGCCCTGGGGCAGACAGACAAAGGCGAATGAACATACAGTAAACAGTAGATATTTTTATTGGAAGTATTTTCCACTGTTCTAACAAACTGTATATACATTAATAGCTGTTCAATATCTCAAGTTTAATGTTGAAAAAAAAAAATTAGAAGTGTTTATTTTGTCTTTAGTATATCTTTTGTATTTAAAATACCAGAATTTGAACATTTGAACCTTTTATTTTTGTCTGTCCGATTACAATATTTTGAAATATTAAATCATCAGATGTTATCATTAGCTACTCAGTACTTGTGTAGCCTTCTTACTGCATACTTTTTTACTCTTGAGTGGTTACTTGGTTCACAGCGTTTTACTTTTACTCGAGTACAAATGTGTTGAATTAGTGCTACTGTTAGTTGAGTACAATTTTTGGCTACTCTACCCACCTCTGCACACAAGAACCCATCTTGTACCACTCCCGCTTCAACCGTTCGTGACCAAACCAAAAACAGTTTGGGCCAATCACGTTGCAGTATTATCGTTTAAGGCAGCACAAAAGCAAGAACTGCTGAGCCCACAGCCCAACCAAAATAAACAATGGCAGCACAAGAGGACGCACTTGTAGCTGCTGCTATCATCTGTTTTGTAATCCATGATTTAAACTTTGAAAGAAGAACAGCAAGCAGTGCCTTGACTAGCTTACCTTGTTGTGGTTTCTCATGGCACTTGCTGCTTACATTTTCATTTGATGCCGTGATTGGCTAAAACCAACCTTTGGTAGGCGGGCACTAGGTGTTGCTTCATCCAATCAGCTCGGAAAAGTTTTGCTGAATTTCCCTCCTTTACCCAAACGGATTCGAGGGGAGCAGTCCCAGATTGATAATGTGCAGAACATAGAGTACTACACATCATCAATTTGGCTGGCCTGGTTATATGATATGTCCAAAAAAGGGTAAATGCATAAAACAAATAGACTTCAGTTCCATGGGAAAAGACGTTTCACTCATCATCCGAAATTATTTTTTAATTCAAAGCAAGAGAAGCTCCAAGCTTTATACCTGCATGAGTTATGCAATTTAAAACCACATGCAGATTAAGCTCCCTTAACAAAGGGACTTGTTAGGGCCCTTGTTTGCCTGGTTCACTAAGAGATGAATGTTATCTGCATGAAGATGCGAATAGCTTGAAACTGGGTGGATATCAAGCTTAATGCTGAATGGTAGGATTTTGAAAGCTGGAATATGAAGCCTCCTCCTCTGCAGAGATGGCTTCTTTTCTATGACTTAAACATTTTCCTTCATATCCACATGTTTGAATAGCTTTTTAGACATGCTCCTGTTCCTTTTCTTTCCCTTTTGACTTTGTGGGGACATGTTTGACCCAATGGTATAAAGTTCTGATGACGGAAAGCTTGTGTGGGTGATGAGAGTCATATAGGATGTAGTGTGTGATAAATGTTGAGGCTTCTATCGCCTTTCATGTGCATTAAACCATCCAAAAAAGGGAAGCTTGTTGCTCTTAGCATCCTCTTTGGTCTCCCGCTTTCAAAGACTTGGAGCTCTTTCCCGATGTCAAATTGGAAAAATACTGTTGTAAACATGTAAAAAGCTGGTCAAAAATTAGAAGATTTCATTGCTATAATGTTAATGACAGGAGTGTAAATAGTTTTCGATGTGCTATTTTTCCTAATAAAATTTAAATAGAAACTGATTTTCCCTCTTTTTGCATTGCTTTCATTCCTTTAGAAAGATCTCTGTCTCATTTCCTATCAGAAAAAAAAACTAGATTGAATGAAAACTTTAAATCAAAATCTCCCAGGGGAATCAATAACTTTGGACTTAGCATGCCAAAATGTGGTTTGTGTCCTACCATTACAAATGTTAACTGGAACCGAGTGGTTTGGTTAGATTAAAATCAAACTAACCATTTTGGCAGCAAATACTCCAGGTAGATATGATGTGAAACAAAGGATTAAAATGTGAGAAATAAAACACCCCTAATGCTCACTGTTGAGTAAGGTAGCGGATTTGTGATGCAGTGGGTCTGTTACTCTGCCAAAAGCCATAGAGGCCTTGTTCAAGTGCATCGCACCTTAAACTCCTTTGGATACCAGGGCATTTTAAATAAAAATATGCCAGAATACTTAATAAAAGTCGTCACAGGGTCCCAGAAACAGACACAAAATCCTCATGATGGATTGAAGTGTCTTTTACATTAAGAAAATAGAACTTATGTCATTGCACTGAAAGAAACTAGTCATAAGAGTGGAATATAAAAGGCCACAATCAGGAATAAACTTTTTTCCATATTTATTTTTAAAAATGACTAAGCAGACAGTTCATGTGTTCAGTGAATACCAAAACCTGTGTAGAGCAGTACTGAACAGTATTTAACACTTTTCATTATATCTCTATTACAGATTCTGTTGAGCATATCAAAAGATGAAATATTGTCTTTTTTATTATAACAGTTCTTTTTAAACACTTTTCATCAGTCAAGGAGTAAACCAACGATTACAGCAGTGTGATCAGTATTAACAGCACGCTAAAAAGGTTTTGGTGCACACAACTACTACCTTGCAGAAACATCAGTGATGTGGCGATAACGTTAAATGCACCCACATCTAGAGGACCGATTAGTTGCTTAGGAGAATGTCACAGCTAAAAGGAGGCGCCTCAAACAATAAACACTTCCTCAGTTTCTTTCATTTCCAACATGATCACAAACTTCCTCCTCTCGCAAATCCCTTAATTCTTCAATTGCTTCTTGCCCCCCTCCCTAAAAACAGTGAGAATTTGAATTTGAATGTGAATTTCCTCAGATGCTCTCCTCTGGTAGCATTTTCATCAGAAAACATAAGAAAAACAGAAAGTGAATGCATTTTCAGTGCCTGTAGGATATTTGACTGATTTGAACAATGAGACCGGCTCATTGCCTCCCACTACAGAAGACAAGAACAGCTCGTTCACCTTCGCACTGGCTCAGACAGGAAAAAAAAAAAAAGAAAACCTTAAGGTTCCCAGTTTCAGGCTAAAAAGGTCCAAGTAATTCAACAGAATCAATGGAAAAAATATTGCTGAGGCATAAATGCGTGATAAAATGCAAAGTATTATATTTCATTCATATGAGACTGGTGTAATTATTCAAGCCAGCCGTGCGATGAAAGGGAGCGGAAAAGAAGCAGAATAGAGGAAAGAAGAAAACACTGAAAGAGGAAGAGAGGAAGAGGCTGAGGTTGAAAAGGGAGAACAGTGGGGAAAAAGAGCCCAAAGATGAGGAGAAAGAGTGAAAATAAGAGGACAGATGAGGTTTGAAATGCTCATCTGATGCGTGTCCATCTTCTTCTCTACAGGCGGAGCAGGAAATAAAAATGAAGGGTTGGAGGCACGTCTATCTGTCAGTCTCTGTTAGGCTCAGCATAATTACTGTGAAATGACAGATATCCATAACTTTAAGGAGGGCGGCTAGAGGAGAAAGAGGTGTGTTTCTGACTCAGCCTGCGAGTCACAAACATCTATTTGTAGCCATGTGAAGAACCATGGCGTAAACCTCAAAATAAAAGATTTGTCTTTTTAAGCAACAAGATTGTTTTTGTGCTGTTTGAACCCTCGGTTGTTTAATTGTCTTTCTGTTATACTGTAAACCTCCAAAACATGGACGTTTATTTAGAGGTTTAGTTGCTTCTTTGTTTTCATGTTGGTCTAAAACTCCTTAAATTTTAGCGTCCTCACAGTTTAAGATCTTACATTTCAATGGTAAATTTAAAGTTTTACCTGCAAGGTTGTGAAGCCCACACATGCAGGTTGAGCATGAATATATATTCAAAATAGTCCTCGAGCTGCTACATCTCATAGTCTCATTCGGGTACTTTGTACCTTACATAGGAGCGCAGCAAATTGCCAATACTTGTAGAGAGTATGCCTTATACAACACACTGTCATTGTCCTAAAGGCACAGACACAAGTGAGACCATTACTGACAAATTACCAAGATAGGTTTTTACCACTTAACACACAAAATCAAGCACATCTTTAAATTATTAATGGCTAAAAATGAGGAAAGAGCTGCTTTAGCTTGAATGTTAAGACAACAATTGTGTTATTTAAAGGCTGTGCAAAAACAGAAGCAGACTAGTGTCATCATCATCTTTTTAGACTCTTTTCTTTACAAAACAAAACCAGCACACTGAGTTGTTTGTTCCATTTTCTGTTTTGTGTAGCGGCCTGTAATGCTGTGATGGTTTTTATTTTTGTTGGACTGGTCCTTTAAGACAGCTGGCAGCTCGGTCGGTCACCGGGTCAATTAGAAATGTGTCTCCTTCTCTGAAATGGTGGATATCTTGCCGTCTGCTTTAAGTTTGGCATCATTGACAGCGTAAGGACTGAGGGCAGCGAGTTTGCCTCTCATTTTTAGGTCGGGGCTGGGGGTGGTCAGCTTCTTCATTCTCTGCAGAGTCAGAAAAAAAAGAATAGATAAGTTACCTTATATAGCAAGATGTTCAAGGCATAAAGTCTAGTCCTTATGGAAGCTGAAAATACATAAATCTTTGGATTGAGGATTCTTAAAGTCCACTTATCATAATTTACCATAGTACCCATTTAGTGCCGTTAGTACTGTTGATATTGCTGTTAATTTCACACAACTTTACAAATTTTGTAGTAAAAGCACCATGTGGAAACGCAGATATTTCTATTACATAGTAAAAATATTGCCATAAATTGCTTAAAAAAATAAATGAATTGTTTTTAATAGCAAAATTTCTTGTGAAATTTTATAGAAGTAGACAAAATACTTTCTATTGGCAAGAGGAGGTTGAAAAAAGTATTTTTCAGAGTGATATGTGTATCAATAATAATGACAGTGAACAATGAACAGTGAACAACGGTGAATTTCTGGTGAAGATTTGTCTAGTGTGTGTGTTTTGTCACCTCAGAAAAGGTTCCAGGAGTCTTCCAGATCATCCAGATTATGCCCACTGGGATGCACACCATGGAGGACATGGCCATTAGCCAGCCGATGCCGTAGCCCCAGTCAGGATAGGTGTACACGTTGTTGTACTTTAAAGGTTTGTATTTAATCAGGAAGAACAGGAAAATCCCCTGCATCAAAAAGAAACACTTTATTTGCAAGTGTTATTGTTTAAATGAAGATGTGAAGGATGAAAATACATCCTTTTTGACCCAAGAATGGGCTGTAAACTGTTTATAAAGGAAACAAATACCGTGTGTTTTAAGCAACAAGATAATACACTGGGAGCCTTTATAATTTTAATGCAATCATATACGTAGTTCTTAGTGATATACCTGCCGGTTTGGCCACCATTTTTATAGATTAATAGGAAACATGCAATTTTAATATTTGATATGTGACGCATGAGTTGTCCAATGATTGCAATGATTATTTGTGATAATTATCACGGTATACATCCAGCCGGTAGCTAATATAAAACTAGCTCTGGAGCAGCTTCACTGCTATGTTACCGGCTAAATGAACAATAACCCAGAGGCCGCTGTGATCATTGCTGGGGACTTTAACCATGTTCATTTAAAGTCTGTGCTCCCCAAATTCCATAAATTCATTAAGATCCCAACCGGAGAAAATAATACATTAGATCAAGTTTACTGTAATATTCCCAGAGCATACAGAGCTGTTGCAGCCCCACACATTGGTTCATCAGATCAAGTCTCTGTGGGCCTGATTCCTTCCTACAAGCCGCTGACCTGCAGAACCAGACCGGTGATAAAAAAAAACGTCCGGGTTTGGACAGAAGAGGCCTGCTCAGCTCTACAGGACTGTTTTGTTAACACTGACTGGGATATATTTAAATAGGGTGCTGACTTAGAAAGCTACACATCATCTGTGCTTTCTTGCATTCACTTCTGCACTGATGCTGTCCTACACACGAAAACACCACGAAAAGTGTTTCCTGACCAGAGACGCTAGGTGGACAGCTCGGTGCGGTCCCTGCTGAAGGCCTGGGATGCAGCGCTCAGATCTGGTGACAAACTGGCCTACAGCTGGGCTAGAAGCGAACTTAAAAAAGGCATCCAGAAGGCCAAGCAAAGGTACAAGCAGCACATCGAGCACCATTTCAGCAGCAACAATCCACGCAACATTCCCCTGCCAGAGGAGCACCATCAGCCTCTCGTCCTGCAGATGCACCAAGTGACCTCTTCCCTGAAGAAGGTGAACACCAACAAGGTCCAGACATGGTGTCAGCCCAGACGCTTAAATCGTGTGCTGACCAGCTAGCTGGGGTCTTTCATCTTCAACCTCTCCCTGCAGCTCTCCACGGCCCCTGCCTGTCTGAAATCATCCGTTATCGTGCCTGTCTCCAAGAAACCGACCATCACCTGCCTCAATGATTATTGCCCTGTTGCTCTGACCCCCGTCATCATGAAGTGCTTTGGAGAGGATCCTCCCAAAGTACATCAAGGACACCATCCCTGCTGGCCTGGACAGCCTGCAGTTTGCCTACAGGGAGAATCGCTCCACGGAGGACGCTGTCTCATTAGCACTTCACTCAGCTCTGACTCATCTGCAGCATCCCAACACCTATGGTAGGAAGTTCTTCATGGTCTTCAGCTCAGCATTCAACACTGTGCTCCCAAACATCCTGGCTCTGAAGCACCACACCATGGATTATCCACACCTCTCTGCTCCTGGATCAGGGACTTCCTCACCAACAGACCCCAGGTGGTGAGATAGGGAAACACACATCTGCTCCACAACGCAGGAACGCTGCAGGGTTGTGTCCTCAGCCCTGCTCTCTTCACCCTTTTCACCCAGGACTGTTCTGCTGTCCACCCCACAAACACAGTGGGGAGGTTTGTGGATGACACCACTGTAGTGGGTCTCATTTCCAACAATGACGAGTCCCACTACAGGGATGAGGTCAGCAGTCTCACACAGTGGTGCTCCAAGAACAACCTGATCCTGAACACGAGTAAGACCAAGGAGGTAATAACAGACCACAGGAGGTACAGGAGGAATGAATACGCTCCTCTATACATACAGGAGGAGGTGGTGGAATGAGTGGACAGCATTAGATTCCTGGGCTTTCACATCTCCTCTGACCTCTCTTAGTCTGCAAACACCTCCCACCTCAGCAAACTGAAAAGGTCTGGACTGCTAAAGAACTTCTATTGAGTTACTATACAGAGTGTTTTATGTATCAGCATAACTGTGTGGTATGGGAGCTGCACACTTCAGGAGAAGAAGGACTTAGCACAGGTGGTGAGAACAGCGCAGGGGATTCTGGGATGCCGTCTGCAGGATCTAGACTCAATTTATGCAGAAGGAGTCCAAAGAAGGGCCAGACTCATCTTCATTGATCCCACCCACCCAGGCAATGCGCTGTTAGACCCTCTCCCATTAGGTAAATGCTTCAGAAGCAATAAATCCAAAACAAATAAGCTTAAAAAACAGCTTCTTTCCTAAGAGCTGTGAGGGTAATCGCCCCCTGATGGGAGACTGCAGTCCAACACGTTAAAAATCACCCCACTGTTACTAGCCCATCATCACATTAATGTATTAATGTTGTTGCCTATTTGCACACTATTATCTCAGCATATATAAACGCGCATCTCTGTAAATAAAGCCTAAAATCATTGCACAAAGGCACCTTATTACCACATTATTCGTTATCTTTGACTCATGAAGGACAACTAGTTCATACAAACTTTCAAATCTTCATCTATTCAATTTTGTTATCTTTTGAATGCTATAATGGGAAAGAAACATTGTAACCCTTGTTCATCGCCTGTTTGTTTGTTTGTTTGTTTGTTTGTTTGTTTGTTTGTTTGTTTGTTTGTCTTTATGTGTTTGCCTAGCCAGAGTGACCAAAAAGAAATTTCACCACAGTAACATGCGGCAACAATAAAGAATCTTTGAATCTTTGGATGAGTTGTTTGACATTATGCACTTAAGATTGCTTTTAGTTTGAGCTGCAATTTCTTGCTGCTGTTCTTCAGCACATAAAATAACTATATTTGGATATAACTTGGTACTAATGCAGAGCAGAGAAGGAAGTGTATAGGGTTACATTTACAAAAAGCCTATACCATATGCTGGATGGTAAAATCTATGGCATCATGGGTTGAAGTGATAATGTATACATTTGAAAGAGCGACCAACAGTAAATCAAAACAATGTGTAATGTTCAGAAAACACTTACAATGACTTTAGATGCATTCAAAAGTATTACCAACACCTATTTAGGTGGGTTTATGGTTTATGCCTGTGAAAACTATTGTATTTAACTTTTATTTAACATGGTAGAAACCTGATTGAGAAAATAAAATCTTTTTCAAGAGTGACCTGGCCAGGCAGCATCTTTATACTTACAGTGAGGTTGGTGACAGCATCGACTATCATTACAAATTACCAAACTACTTTTCAAAAAGTTTTCATAGTAGCTGCTGCTACCATGGCAAAATTTACAGCCAATTTGCCCAAAATGTTTTTCCTCTAGTCCATCTTTGGTGATTGTAACTGGGTGAGGTGTCATCAAAAATGCAAAGCTTGTGCATCTAGTGCAAAGCAGTGTGTTGTGTTTCTACTGCCGCAGGGTCCGGCTCTGACATTGATCAACAGATTCGTTTTTAGCACCAACTAGGAGCTGTGCCAAAGGACAAAAAAGCACTTTCATTAGTAGCTTGAGAGAGGCTTAATTTTACCGTATTAGCTCAATATTTGAATTCAGATGTTAGTTGTGCTTTTGATCAGACTAATTTGACACAAAATAAACTGTAATAACTCAGCACTTCGGTCTTAACAAAAAGTTCCATCAACATTGGAGTGCCATGAGCTCACTGCCTCTGACCTCCTGACAGTTCATTTTGATTTCACTATTCATAGAGTTTAGATCGGTCGGCGCGTCACACAGAACTCAGCTGCCTTCAACAAGCTGAATCCAATAATGCCAGTTCCCACTTAGATCCAAAACCCTGTCAGTCTTTCTAATGTCTCCAGACGACGCTCATGCAGATTCTGCTGAACACTGTTTAACTCCTTTCACCAGTCACATAAGAAGTCAGCTGGCCAGGATTGTGATATGTTAATAGTGACACAATGACTTGGTTGTCAGGGTGTGGAAAAGCAAGCTAGTTAAAAACTGGTTCAAACATCAACTTTTGTCCAACACTGGAAAAATTCTGTCTAAAGTATCTGCAGGGCATCCTGTGTGTATGCTGATCTTTACTCACTGTTATCAGATGCCTTTGCATTTACCTGTAACCCTATTTCTCAACTGAAGATGATAAATGCTATGTCCTCTGATGCCTTTCTTTATATCCTACATCTTATGTGCAAATGTGTCCATTCCTACTTCAAGTTTCATGTAACAAACAAAATCCTCATCTTAGGGTACACCTGCAGCCCGATCTTGGAAATTACTTTTAACATGTCGTGTATATGTACTTATACAGTATAATACAGCAAAAATATAAAACCTATTTTAATTAGAATAGCAGACCTTATTTTCAACCAAAAACATTTTACGCTTAAAGAAAAACAAATCACAATTGTGTGTTAACACAAATCATAATGGTACAATTACTTACATTGAAGGAAAGCTGAATAAAAAATCCACTGAAATGAAAGTGGAGTTAAAGACTGATGGCTTTATACCTATTCTTTCCTTGGTGTTTCATCATTGTTCTCAGTGTGTTTTTTATAGCTAGCATTTTGTTTCCCTACCAACCGTTACCTCTCTAAGAGGTTTATATAAAGTGAATGCAGCAGTTCCTCTCCAGCTACTATGTGTCAAGTGAAACAATGTGGTTTTTACTTGATTTCAGTTCAGTCTACAGTTATGGCGATGGCACAGTGTGGCTACAGAATTGAAAAAAAATACAAATATTTCCTTTAAAAATTAGCCAGCTGCAGTTTTTCCACTAATTTTATCACCTGAATTTTAGCATAAGTTTTATTTTCAAAATAACTGCCCTCCCTTGAAACACATGTTCCAGGCAAGCCAAGATAAGAAGAAAAAAAAATCTAAATAATCTGGATGAGTCTGTCGCTCATCCCTTGCATGCTCATCTATGTGTCATCTGCTCTTAGTCATGCTTCTGTGTCAGCGTCGGACTCACAGCACAGATGCCCGGGGTCAGGATCATCCAGCACCATTTGATGAGGAAGAAAGGTTTGTATCCAATCATGTCCTCGATATTTAGGTAGAATCTGTCGCCGCCTGCAAGCAAACAAGTCTCACTCAGGATTTTCTGCATGCATCATCAATATAACGACATGACTGATGCCTTTTGACAGTTCATAGTTGTGTAACGCAATGTTTCTGACTTGATCTGGACAAAATGTTTTGCTTTTTTTTTTTTTAAGTTACCATGAAGAGAGCCAGAGGCCTGTTGTTATGTAACAGCATAATATTTAGTCATATTTTCTCATAAATTCTGTGGGTCCACAATAATTTTGAAATACCAAAATTAAATATATAACATATAATATATATGTGCATATTTTCTTATCAGTGATAATGTTTTTTTCTACTCAGTGTTAGAGAAACTTAGGTAAGATAAACACAAAGAACATTTACATGTAAAATTGTAAATTCTTCCTTATATCTTCATGAACTGATTTATGTGCCCTGTACATTATTAAAAGAACGCTGCATGTGCTTCTGAGCATTATCCAGCAGAGGGCAGAAAAACAATATTCTTTCAGTAAGAACGGTGAATTCATGTTGCAACACTTGCTTTGCTCAAATCTGTATAAGCTGACAAAAAAATAAAAAAATCTGCAGCAAGATCCTGTGAAAATCATCATTATCATTTAAAATGTCTACTTGTGTTTTAACTTTAAACTATCATCTTACCATACACCCAGCCGATACATATGGACTCAAATATGGCCACAAACAGCAAACACATCCCGCTAGCTGCATACGCGTCAAACAGCTGGAAGACGTACATTCCTCCCTAATGGAAGGAGACAGGTGTCAGTTTTTCACACGAACATCAGCTGAGTGATACAGCAGGACTCAGATGACCGCGGTGATGTGGGTCTACAGAACATTTCATACTTTGTGAAATATTAAATCCACTTTAGTGACATGGAGTCACTGTACAAATTGTTTTACAATAGCACAACAGGTCACGGCCTACATGTGTTGAAGTTATAGATAGAGCCCAAAACCCATGTATATTACTAAGAAATTTGCTTTGCTTTTTTTGTCTGTTTTCCACAAATAATGTTTCAAATGGATAATTTCTGTCACCTCTCCCCTTTCTGTCAGTTGGAGCTCTTTCTGTTTCTGGTGTAACTTGCTTGACCTTGTTTAAATGGGTGACTATTAAGACTCATCTACATTGAGTAAAGATAATAATTTTGCCTTTCATACTAAAATCCAAATGCTCATGTTCTCCGATTTGTGCACAACTGGCTATATAAACATAACAGCTAGGAGTTTTTAAAAGCCTTATCATGAAAACTGAAACTGAGCTCATCTGATTTCCATTGATCATCCTTGAGATGTTTCCAGAGATTAGATCTGCTTGTCAGAGTAATCAGGGAGGAAGGGTCTTGGCCATAGAGGTGATCAGGAACTAATGGTCACTTAAAAAACACCAACCAGAAGGTAAAACTTCACTTATGCGCTCCATCAACCAGGCCTTCAAAGTGGAGTGGCCAGACGGACGTTGCAGCCAGCTTGAATTTGGCTTAATTTTACCTTAAAGATTGTCAGGCCAGAGGAAACAAAGTTCTCCAGACTGATAAAACTAAAAAAATAAAAATAAAATAAATGTTTGTTGTGAACTTCAAGCACCATATCAGGTGCTGCTCAATACTTGGCTATCATTAGCTCTACTGTCAAGCATGGAGGTGGCAGTATCATACGCAGTGGGAATGTGAGGTTTTCACCACCAACTGTGTGTGTGCCTAGTCCTCATAGAGGATAAGAGGACAGCGGCAAAAAATTAAAAAAAATAAATCTTTAAGAAAACCTGTTTTAAAAAGCTCTGAATTTTGTGCTGTTAATTCTTTTAAAACAACAATGACCCAAACCACAAAGCCAAGATAACATAAATATTCTAATGCTGGACTTGAATCCAATTGACCTTCTCTATAAAAGACCAGAAATGACCTCTGACCATCCAACCTGAGAAGAACGCTAGAAAACACCCCAAAACAGGAGTGGCCTGCATTTGGAGACATGCCTAAGAAAACTGGCTGTAGCTGCTGTCAAAGGTGATTTGAAAATACCGCTTGTGGGTTAAATTCTTATGTAATTATTATTATTAATTATTTATCAATTCAAAAAAAAAATCTGAAAATATCATAAGCTACTTTTTTTTCCTTTGTGGGCAATTTTATTTAGAAATACACTCTATAATAAGGGAAACTGTACTGAAATAGATTGTACAGTATATCTGCAACATAACAAAAATTTAATAAAGTGGAGGTGAACACTTTCAGCTTTTTCTGTAATTTAACATGTGAAGAGGTTAGTTGTGAATAAAACTGTTAGTTCTGAAATACTGAGCTGTCCTAAAACAATCTCCACAAATTAAAGATTAAAGATTGCCCATAGTAAATTTTTACCACAACAGCTCCAAACACAACAGCTAAAAAATAACACAAATGATAAAAATGGTACATATAATTGCTTGTATTGTTATTCTCTTATTTAATTGCTCATTAGCATCATCATGTGACAGTCAGCTTGCACCTCTCTGCCTTTGTTATTTTGAGCTTTGGAAGCAGAGAAGTGTGAGAACCTCTAGTTTAATTATGAAGACAAAATAAGTCATGGGTGAAATAAGAGTCTAAAGATCTTAATCTTACTTCATCGTTTATGTGTTCAATTCGTCCTCTGTAGTCATAATTTATAAGGAAATTTCAACTGTAACGGCCTCTAAAGTCTGAATTAAGAGTCGGAAAGTCGGTGCAACAGGACGGTACCAGGCTTCTGCATTCATGATGGCTGCCACTCCCAGTAACATTGAGTAAAACTTCATACTTTGACTGACTAAATGTTAAATAAAAAAAAAAACAGAAAACTGCTAAAAACATTCAAACAGCTACTACTTTTCAAAGTTCGTAAGAAGGGATGTTTCGGTGCTGTTTATATGCACAACATACAACGTGGAACAGCGTTACGCCATTTTGCAGTACAATAGGACTTTAAAACTTATTTCTGAGACTCGGGTTGGTTGTATTTATACATAAATACATAAATAATGGCTTTTGTGCAACCGTTTCTCCTACTGTCCAACAAGAGGGAAAATGGAACAGAAAAAAGGTAAAGATGTTGTAATCTACGACTTGTTGGTTCCAAGTTCTGAGGCAAAAGGAAAGCACCATAATTCCCCCTCACAGATGCACTTCTGTTCTTCCTTATTTTTAGATCCTCTGTTGCAGGATGCCGCCTGGATGGGATCAGGATTGTCCGAGGTATTTGTCTGCAAAGCCAGAAAGTTATCCACTGTCTACTTCTTCATGGACCATCATCCCACAGAACCCGTCAGAGATGAGCCTCGGGTCTCACCGTAATCCTGTTTTCCTCATCTTACTGATAAACTAAGGCTGTTGTAGCTTTTTCTTTATATATCAGTGCATTCTACCTGTAAGCGGTTGTGTCTTACCTCCATACACATGATGAGTCCTATGAGGAAGGAAACTATGGACATGCAAAGAATAAGCAGCTCTCTGCGGTAGCCCTTTCTGAAGGTTTCTGGGTACATGTCCACCACAGCTGTCACTAAACTCTCCACACAAACAAACTGAAAAACAAACAAATCAATAGAGATATTTACATGTGCAGCAGATACAGTGATTTATTTTTTTAACTGAATTAGGACACCGTTTGTTTTGTGGCACAATACACAATCTGTTAAGTGTATGATGATGTAGTTATAAATAAATAATACCATAAAACATTACATGCATACATGATTTATAAGCCAGATACATAATTAACACAGCAAATTAAAATTTAATGGAAGGATTCAATATATAAGAAAAACCTGAAGGTGCTTGTGACTTCTTTGAGGTAAGAGTTAACACTTAAGATATTAACTGTTACAGTTAATATCTTAAGTGATACAATTTAAAAAAAAAAAAGATAAACTGGAAAGACATCAATACATAAACTAATATAAATGATTGAGTTTGAGATTTTAACATTGTGGCCGTTAGTGCCAGCCTGGGTCATTTTGAGTCAATAAATCTGAAGATATAATTAGCTTTGTGTGAATATTTTATCATGTTCTTTCATTACACATAATTTATACTAAAATGACATAAACTAATTAATTATATTAAGAAAAAAAGGAGAAATAATCTTATTTTACATTTACAGCCTTTATTTTCTAAACATTATGCTTAAGGATTACACCCAAACCCTACTTTATTTAATTGATTTACAATTTTACTTCTTGCAGTGGATGTAACATTGGGAGATTTATTGTTTTTTTTTTTGTTGTTGTTGTTGTTGAAGCTAAAGCTATAGTTAGTAATCCTGTTCAGAAACACGTTTTGTAAAACTGGGTAAAATGGTTCTTCCATCCTGAAAGTAATTAATAAATCCAGCGACTAAGCAGATGCCTCCACCAGTTATGGTTTCTTCTCCCTAAAAGCCAAATTACACCGAATAAAGATTCTGATAAAGACTCTGATGTCAAAATTAGCCTGAATGTGGACCATATTTTCAGAGGCTTTCCTGGGTTTTCTTGGTCGTATTTGGACTGTAATTGGACGGTTTGTTATTAGTGGAACATCTGCTGCGTGCATCCTGTCCCACCATCTCTCTTGGTTCATTTAATAGGATCACGCCACACTTTCTGCATTCTGTTCCGAATACTGGAACAGAAACCGTAACTGATTGGTCCCTTGGGCCCATTTATTTTTTTTACCTTTACATTTTTAGCATTCAACAATAATTTTAAAACTAATGTGTTTCACTTTTGGCTTCAGTCGTAATGAGACAGAATCACGGTTTTTAGGGGTCTGCAACATGCCTTTTCAGAGCCACAAGTGGCTCTTTGGCTCACTTAATACACTTAATATATGAAACGATTACATTTAGCCCTGTCTTTCCTGGCTGAATTATTTTGTTCTATGTCCCAATTTAAAAAAAACACTGGCCTCACCCTGGTAAATGTGGTCTAGAACTGTCACTGGGTTTGTAGCATGTAGTTGAGTCATGCTAAAGGAAGGTTTTAAACAACAATGCCTTCCTGGACATACAGTAGGTAATAGGTTTATCGTGGGAATGTGCTCCAGTTGTGATAATGTAGGCTATATGAAAGTCTTGAGTCAAAAAATAGCAACCAAGGAATATTTGCAGAGGGCAGCAATAGCAATGTTGCCTTAAAACTGAAGGTTTTCCCCAAGATGAGAATGTACTGACCACTATCTACCAAGTAAGATTCTGATTTCTCATAAACAATCTACTGAGACTTTAAATAAAGCTTTTGATTAAAGTAATATGTATAATTTCTGTGGAGGAATACATTCAGCCTTGTCTCATTAGTAAGGTTTTAGATTCAGCACGCTGATCCTCCTGCAATCAGAAGATTTATTCTTACCTGACTGTCCAAGCCCAGGAAGATGAGCATCATAAAGAAGAGACAAGCCCAAAGTGGAGACAGAGGCATCATAGTTACAGCTTTGGGGTATGCAATGAATGCAAGTCCAGGACCTGAAAGAAAAAGACCCAAATATTCACTGTCAGCGGGTTTCTGACAGAACACAGAGTAAGTTCTGCTTGTTCTTTGCTGTATTTAGTATCTAATGTTGTTCACAGGCTTGATAGTATTTCCTAACTTTTGATTGAGATACTCAAGCTTGAAATTCTTTGTATTCTATTTACTGTACGAGTAAATAGAAAACAAAGTTTGTGTCCTACCTTCAGAGTATGTGTGTAATTTTTGATACACTCCAGCTTGGAAGGATAGGGTCGTTACT
This sequence comes from Fundulus heteroclitus, assembly GCF_011125445.2. Classification (NCBI taxonomy): domain Eukaryota; kingdom Metazoa; phylum Chordata; class Actinopteri; order Cyprinodontiformes; family Fundulidae; genus Fundulus; species Fundulus heteroclitus. The sequence goes on along the minus strand of NC_046380.1, from coordinate 16,407,455 downwards.
TTTCCCTTGACTTAATTCATTATTTTAACAATTTTTTGTTGAAAGTTCCCCCTAAGTGGTCAGATAATCATTTGCCGAAATGAATCATTAAGTAGGTGAAGTCGTCGGGTGCATAAGCTGGGATGCTGAGGTGAGTGAATCTTTATCAGCCCAGATGTCACTGTGTTGCGTGAAACGAACTGATGCTGCTATTGCTGCAGTATTTGATTACGATCAAAACAAGTAAAACTCACTTTAAAACCTCAGGTAATAAAATCAGCTTGAAGAAGGAAGGGCAAAATGTGTCTCTTATAGGAGCTGAATTCACTTTTAGTCGATTGACAAAAAATAAATGTCCTTTAGAAAACTCCTGTATCCTTGCTGCATCCTAAGACAAACATCTCAGTTCTGCTCTGCTCTGTCTCATCCTTTAAATCATTTATGATGAGCTGAAAAGACCAAAATGCAACATTTTAAAATCCTAAGTGAGAAGTACTGAGTTATGTAGCTGTGGAAGGTTTATCTATTTTAGCACAAAAATCATACATGAGCCTCAAGACTCTCAGAAAAAGAGCCTAAAGACTCTGAGGTCTGAGGTCTACAGTATCAACAGACTCCCATTAGACTCCTGAAAGTTTGTGCTAGTTTTTATTTAGTAGTAAATTACTTTAAGTTCTCTCACCAGATTCAGCTACAGCCTCGATGGGAACATTTTGTTCATAGGCCATGAAGCCCAGAACGGAGAAGATGGCAAAACCTGCCACAAAGCTGGTACCGCTGTTCAGACAGCACAGCATGATGCAGTCCCTGAGAAGTGGGGCACAGAGAGATGGAGAAGCTGATGAAAATATTGGAAAAACAGCAAAGTTTTTATTCACTCGTTCAGTCCCATGTTGGGCTTTTTCAACTTCACATTTAGCCAGATGAACATCGTTACCTGTAGCAGTTGTTGTTGTAGGAATTGTAACTTCCAAGAGCAGTGAGACAGCCCAGGCAGATGGCATAGGAGAAGAAAATTTGGGTCCCTGCATCCACCCACACCTGTCGTAATAGTAAAAGTAAAAGAAACAGCATAAAGACACACTGAGCACATTGTAGATTGTTTCACCGTGTTGCTGATAAAGTCCTCTATAGTTGGACTTAAATCCATTTGATTTTCAGTTAACATTATAAATGTTTTGAGGAAAATAATATATGAAAACAAAAGAGTATACAGGAAGATGTGATATACTTTATTATTTTTCCAAAAAAGTCATTACAATGTCAGGCCCAGCTCCTGATGCACATGACGTCCGACCTCTTCTGGTTTCAGTGGTGTACATGAATTCACCCAAACGGGAGCATTCAGGGGCGCAAACTCACAAACAGTGAAGATAAACATTGGCTTAAAGCCGACACATTCTCCACAATAACATAGAAATTAATTCTCTCTGCCAAAGCTCCAAGAACTAGAACCAAGTTCTTTCTGGCCATAACATTTCATAACATCATAAGAACTTAAGTGAAGTTTGTCCACTTCAGTATTTTTATATTGTTTCTGTTGTTGGACACGACACAAACAAAGTTTCTGCCCAGATAATGTGTCAAGAACAAGCAACAAGAAAACCAGGGTTGCAAGAACAGAATAACGCACATGCATTTTCCCTAAAGGACCAGGTCTGATCATCATCTGTTTGTGCCGTGCAGTCAGCGTGATTGACCCAAAATTCATTATTCACATCTTTATTTAGCTCCATAACAAAGATGGCCTGCTGTTGCTCAAATCCTGTTTATATTGAAGATCCATTGGTGCTAAAACTTCATACGGAGATAAACTTTACATCCTAGACCCTGCAGCCCCCTCATACAGTAGATGCCTTATCCAGCATGAATGATGTGGTCATGCAAGTACAGCAGAAAAAAAAAATACGTCAAGGGAAAAAAACATTGGGACATTCTGCCAATGGCAACTTTGACTTCAGTTTACTACAAATGAGATTTATTTATTTATTTATTTAAATCAGGGTTTTATTATAGAGGGCATTCCAACTTTCAGTGCTTTGAAAGTGATCATGATAAACTTCATTGGCCACTTTTCCGACAGTAAGCTAAGCTGTTTTTGACAATCAGAAAAAAATCACTTTGTGGGAAGAGCGTTATTGTGAATTTAATAACAATATAATAATGTAAACACTGAGACAAAGAAAGAAGTGAACACATGTATGTAAATAAGGAGGCAGAGGCTAGACTGTGAATACTATCAGATGATAAACAATATGATCTGGGACCTTTAATATTATATATTTTAGAAGACTTTTCCACTGAAAAATGAATATGAATTTGTGTATATTAGAATAGTATATTAAGGTCAGAGCAGTAAACTATGAATATAAATGAATCCAGCTTTAATTGGTATAAACTGAATTTAGATCTGGGACAGCCACGTCTTGTCTGTACATCTACGATATAAAAAGGTTTAAACCTCCAGAAACCATCGCTCTCATTGGCTGCTAATTTCTAAATCCATCTCATGGTTTAATGACCATAACATCAAAGTTCCCCAGAGTATAAATAACAAGTACCTTTCCATCTCTGGTCTACTTATAAAATATTAAACCACAAAAGTATCATATTACTCATTAACAATTGATTGTCATGAAATATCTTCTTAATCTTCACAAGAGAAATTTGACAGCTTTTTTCACTCCATATCTGTAGCTGTTTTCATTCTGGCAGTGATAATAATAAAATAATTACTTTTTCCTTTTTGATGGACACAAAAAGCATCTTCATGAATCATGGATTAAAATATTACACAAAGTCAAACTCTTTTAGTGGATAAAAATACACGTGTCACTTCAATATAACCCTATCCTTTATTCTCCTTGAGGAGATTGATTTTGAAGAGCAATGGTGAACTTTTAATATTGTATTAAATATGTTTTCCTCTTTCAGAATCTTGCTTTACTCACAAGTGAAATATGTTGAATTTTGTTAAAGATGCTATTTGTTTCATAATAGAAACTGTTTCAGTGAACAAGTTATACTAAAAACTAAAAACTGAGAAATTGCTTATCCAAAAACTTATTTTTGATATGATTTAAGCTGATTAAACACCTAAAGTGGATCAAGATCCTGTTTATCTCTCACATGTCAAGAGGAAGATTGTTTTGAGGGCGTAATTCTGAGCACTAAAAGCTGACGGTAATTTGAAAACGAAAAGTTGAAAGATCCAGAAATTCAAGAGAAACCACCAGAATTCACATTAAAATCTACTCAGGACAAAACAGGAAAATGCCTTCTGGGTCCATCACAAGCTGCAGCAGTCGATGATCACATCTGCATCCCCAGATACGCCGCTTTAATGACCGTCTCTTTGGCTTGGAGACTCATCTGAACACAGAGGACAGCACTGCTTATGTCGGCCCACTGAGGACCCTTTAAACAGGCAGGCGGCTGTTGGTCTGCCAGGCGATTTTTTACTTTGGACTCAGAACTGGATGACTTAAAGAAAGTTACCAGGCGATGCTTATCACAATGGAGATGTGCAAGGCAACACAAATAAAACAAACGTTGCAGAACGACTAACAGTGGCGTACTATGCAAAACAAAGATTGTCCATGTCCTGGTGACTTGGTCGGGTCCGGTTTATTGCTTAGATAGATTTCGTCCTAACTAAAATAAACTGCTAAATCAAGAATCAAGAATATTTTATTTGTCACCACAAATGTTGTGTTGATTGTGTAAATGTTCTTTTACACGATCAAAGTTGTTGTTGGTTTTTTTTTTTTTACCATACAAAATCTTGTTAAAGGATCAAAGCTGTTATGCATTCATGGCAAACATTCATCATCAAACCTTATGATGACTTCTGAGTAATTTTAACAAAAAGGAAATAAGACAAGAATAAATATGATGATAACCTTCATGATCCCTTCAAGTAAAGGAGCCTGATGCAGTTGCAGATGGATTTCATACAAAGAGAACGATACTAATAGTTGCTTTCGCCACAAAATCATCCATTATTCTAACAGACTAGCTAAAAATGTTTGGATGAAGATGTTTTATTTTGACCAAACTTACATGTAATTAGCTCAATAATAAAATGTAGCCGACCAGCTAAAGTGGGCAGTAAAGTTAAACACTTTACTGGAGGAAAAGTCCAAATCAAAGGCTGGGTCAGGCACTACTGACTATTTTTTCACTTAAGTAAATTGTTCATTTTGTACACACATGAGATTCACATCTTATACTAATAGCAACTCATCATACAGAGCAATATATTTACATAATTATCACATGATGTTAAAGATAATTGATGGTCATCTATGTTAAAAAGCTCCAATGCGGTGCTCATAAACCTTTCTACATCGATGCAGATTTAGCTGTGTAGACGCTGTAGACCCGTGTGGATTTGGTCCATCAACAACACAGAAATGTACGCACGTAAGATAGCTCAGCGGACATAGAAATGTGCATTGTGAAACTGATTTTTGGAGCGGCGCGGCACCCAGGACCCACAGGATAGCATGGGGTGCTAGCAAATTCAAACTTAATGCAGCATGACTCTTTGAAAACTCTCTCACATCACCATTCAGCAACTAATCTCATTTCCCCACAGAAAAACAATTAACAAACGCAAGGTCTTTGCTCCCTCCTGGGAGTAACCAGGGTAACTTCTGTGACCTCACAAACACAGGACTGTTCCTGTGGAAGAACGGGCTTTTCTCTCCTAATGTTCATTAATGTTCCCTTTAGTTCACCCTCGGCTGATGGCCGCACAGCGCAGTGAAACCTTAAAGGCCCAGGCTCAGGGAGAATCGCTTGTTGATGTTGTGCCTAATTTGGCCTTCTTGTGTTTGGTTATGTTGAGACTGCGGCTCCAGGAAACTATTCCTGATGCATGAATGGCGAAGAGTAAAGAACGAGCAAAGAATGAATTAAACCAGGGATGATCACGCTGAACGAACGCAAGAGTTCGTAAAGTAGGAAAGAAATCTAAGAAAACACCTAAAGTTTGGTAAAACTTTGGTGCAGATACTCAATCCTCCACTTCGCGGTGACCCTACGCTCATGCTTGCCATCTCTAGCCTTATATTTGTTTATTTGTTTAGGGAAAAAAACTTCTAGAACAATGATGGAGGTCCAGCTCCTCCCCTATTCAACATCTTCACCCTTAATGCTTCTCTGCATTCATTGTTTCCATGTAGCCCTTCCCTCAGTATGACCGTCCTCCATATAACATCCAGTACCAAGCTGTGCTATTCAAACACAATCCCCTTCTCAAATATTTGCAGTACTCATAAAGAGGTATCAAAATCCTTCTGAAATTCATTTTCTTTTGAAACAGCAGCATCTAATACTCAAAAATATTCATTGCTCAACAGAGATCTTGGGAGCTTTTTTATCCCTGACCTCAGTGTGTGGTGGACGTACCCATTTACAGTTTTTGACTTTTAATTATTACCCTTAGTCCACATATTGGGTGATTTTAGGATAGTAGATATTTTCTTAAAGCAATTTTCTGAAATGTGAAGCTTAGCACACCTGCAATACTTAAACAGCATGTTCTCCTGACTTTTCCAATTTGAAGAGCAGCCAGAATTTACACTAGTTGTGTAAAACACAACTAGTACTAACCAGACAATCCCGTAGCTCAGTGAGTATAATTATCAGAACCAGTTTCTATCTCCTTGTTTTTTCAGTTTCAGAGAAATGTCCAGTTTTCATATTTTTAGTCATGTGTAACCTCTCTGCAAACTCTGACTTTAGCTGAAAGATCCAAATATCAATAAAAACTACCTGGGCAGCTGAACTTTATTAACAGTTAATAGAATTCTCTATAATTTCTGGTGGTTCAACAAAGTACTAGTTATTAGTTGTTCAGGGAGTAAAAAGAGAAAGCAACACCCATCCACACAAATTTTTATGTAGCCCTGTAAACTGATCTGAGCCCTGATTGTCCAAAACAATAATGTTACCCTAAAGTCAAAACTAACACCTACACCCAACAGGAGCCCATTTTTAATCACTTTTTAACCCATCTCCTTTCAATAGTTGTTTGTTTTTGCTAGTTGGTTTTTCCTTCATCCTCCATTCATCTACATCACTGTTTTATATGTGAGAATGTCCCTTGTTGTAGAAAAGCCGGAAATCTCCATATAAACAAACACTTTGTAAAACTAAGTGAAAATAAAGTAAAATCGAGTTAAGTATTTCTTAAATCTTTATTATGTTAAATTATCCCAAGGTCAGAATAAACAGAAAATTCCTAAACATATTTGTTGTTTTTTCTTATTTGTGTTTTGCTTGCTGCCATATTTTAGGTCTTGAAGTGTGTGCACATAATCAGTCAGTGGCGATGTTTCACCACAAGGACACTTTGCTAAATAAAGCTTAGTCAGATTGGTAGATTTTGAGTGCTGTGTTTTCATTTTTACCAATATAAATAAAAGCAAACCATATTTTAGTGTTTCTAAGGTTTTGTAGCACAACAACCAAATCTAGGGTTTGGATTGAAAATGTTCATAACACCTTTCCTTGGCAGGAAGTCATGGTGGTAATTATCAGACAGAAACCTTTCCTTATTATCACCTAAATCTAACTCACCATGAAATGTCTGCCACACTGAAGTGTAGAAATCTAGACTAAAAATTAAATTGCTAAATTAGAGCCTTAAAATTTCCTGCAATGCTGTGATTTATCAGCTTGTTTTCACTCTAAACTTAACAGCTGAAGGTTTGGTGAAGATTCCTATTAGACAGTTTTCAGTGACACTGAGTTTTCTAAGTTCCTAACATGTAAAGGGCCTGATCCTCAAATATTCAAAATAAGGAGTGTTAAATTGCATGGGGAATAAAAAAAAAGTTCCAGGTGCAATAAGTGGGCGTGTTGTGGGGGATCTACAAAGCTGCAAAACCAATTCGGTCCGCCCCATTCAAAAAGAAACCCAGGACACACAAAACCTTTTTTATTGAATGGAGATCTTCAGCAAAAGTTCAGCGAAAACTGACAAAACAGAAGACAAAACTTTTACATATATATTTTTTTTTTACTTTTCTGAGTTTAATAAGAAAATATTATAGCTCACACATCAGATTTACATAAACAATGAAAACACCCATGTTTCTCATTATTCTACCGGTTTGTGTGTCAATGACAATGCCCATGTCCAACGCTACAGCTGACTGGAAACCTCCGTCTGCTCGTTGGAGGTAATAATGATGATAATTGTTTTTTTTTTTTTTTATAATAACATAGATGGATCTGCCCAGATTGGAGCCTGCCTCTCACCCATTGACTGCTGGATATAGGCTCAATGACTGCAAACATTTATGAGAGCTAGTTTGCATTTAACTTTCAAATGTGGTAAAAAAAAATATAGCCGCAGATTCTGCTCCCGCAATCAGTCTCTGGTTTGATTAGCCCTATTTACACTACCCTTGTTAAACCGAACCCATGCCGAGACCAGTCCGAGCTTGGATCAGTTAACCAAGCCGAGCCTACCGTTTACACACCACGCTTATCCCGGTTCCTTGGTTGCTCCTCGCCTCCTAGTGACGATCTTCGGTACTACTGCTCTCTGGGATTAAAGGCGGAACGAAGCAAAACAAAACGGCGGCGCCTGAAACATTCAGGGTGTTATGCTTGATATTGTGATATTTCTCTGTTTGCGGAGAGTCAGGGGAGGAAGGCAACCATTGGAGAATTTTCTTGAGAGAGTCAAGTAAATTTGGGAAGTGGATGAGACAAACAAACGTCTAATCAGGATTTACAGACGCAGGAAACAACAACAGACACTGAGGTTCATCACACTGCTAAGCAGAATCATCTCTGGAAATCGTGTGGCACGGTAAGGAAGCTAGTATTATTATGAATGTCTGAAATTTGTCTGAATGGAGTGTGAATCGGGACGTGCAGCCAGACACGCCGGAAAAACCGCGGACAGTCAGCTGACTGTAAGGGGATGACGCGGTCTGCTCATGCGCTCTTCTTTATCAGATAACCGGGATAAAAAAAAAACAGTCTGAAACCTGCTCAGGAACTGGTCTGCAGTTAGCGCGGTCCAGTTCATTCTGCTGACCGTTTACACACAAGAGTTATCTCAGTTACCAAGCTCGGACTGGTCTCGGCTCGGTTAAAAAAGGGTAGTGTAAACAGGGTTATAAATCACTTTTGGAGTAGTAAATGTTTAGATTTGCATATCCTCTTCCAATGAATTTCTGTGGTTAGGTCTTCAGCATGGGATTAACATATTCATGAAGGCACACATGCAACCCCCCCCTCCCCCCTGTTCCACTCATTTTACACCTGATAATTGCTTTACACCTGGTATAAAGGTCAGAGTTGCACATGTAAATTAGTTTGCAAGTTTTAGTACACAAAAACCTTTTAAAGATCAGGCCCTAAGCGTCATGATCTGCTGTCTGCTGTCTTCATTCTGCCACTCCACCTATTCTCCATCACCATCATGCACCACACCTGTGACCCTGCCTCTCAGCTCCTCTGCCATCAAGCTCATTCTCCACACCTCTTTCTACTCCTTATAAATTCACCGCAGACAGCAGAACACCACCAGATTATTGAAAGCTATTTGCAACTAAATGTGTAGCATTCCTTTCATGCATAGTTTCTGACCTTGTTTCACGTTTCTTGGATTTCCCTGCCTTGCCTTGCGATTGTCGGACATCTACCAAGCTTCTGACATCTGGACCTCAACCTGGATTTGTACAACCACCAACAAGCCTTGCCCAGCAAAAGGATCTGTCGGCATTTCTCTGCTCTGTGAATAACACACGCCTGTCCCCTGGATCCCTATCAAGCGTCAGACATCCTGCCTGACCACTCTGCAGAGAGAAAGCCAGCCTGTCCAGGTTCTTGATGCTAAGAACTACTTCTCTAATTTATTGTATACTGTAGTTGACAAGATTCACATTGTTTTCAAAAAGGCAGAACTATAATCCTAGTTAAATGGGTATTTAACTTAATAATTATTGATGTACAGGCAAAAGCACTTGGATTAATCTGACAACTATATGTACACCGACAAGAAAAGCACAAGAATTATATCTATCTCACTGTACTGACCTTAACCTCACTGGACCCCTTCATCTTTTTAATGTTGTCATGACTCACACTTGTTATGTGTTTTCTTGTACTCTCTTGCCAAGAAAACTACGTTTTCTACCTTATTAAACAAGGTCAGTGAGTCTCGGCCTGCGTGTTCATCACTTTGTCTCTTTTAATTTCTTGTTATTGCCAGGCTTGTTTAAAAGTAGCAGGTTCTATGATCTCTGTAAATGGTTTGTACTTGTATAGTGCATTAACTAGTCCGACGACTCCAAAGCGCTTTACACTACAGTCAGTCTTTCACCCATTCATAAACATTAACACTCACACTATGTTAGCAGCCACAGCTGCTCTTGGGCAGACTGACAGAGGCGAGGCTGCCATACATCGGTGCCACCGGTGGCACACTCTGATCTGTTTATCACCAGCAGGGAATATCAAGATGAAAAAAAAAAAATCCCATACGAGCACCGTTCTGACCAAAATGGGTAATATAAGCATCAGCAAAGGTTTCAATAAAATATTAGGCAAATCAGTTTCTCTGGCCAAACTGTTATAGTTGGTGATGTGTTGAGCTGATTTTACTTTGTATCAGGTGAGCTTGAATTATTTCATATTTATTTGATCCAGGCATAAAACAATCTTAGCCGTCGTCCTGTCACAGACTAATTCATAGCCCCAGTCGCTGGCTGAGCCTTTAGACATTAACCATTAACTACAAATACAAAGAAACCTCCTGTAAAATAAGACTTTAACGAAAAAAAGCATAATATGTAAACGCTCTAAAGGTAGACAATTATTTGGTTAATTGTGGCAAACTATTCTAAAGTTGGTGTGCTTAAAATGAGAAAGATGTTTTATGCCACTGACTTAACAGCTCTTTTTGTTATGACTCCTGCAGTATGTGGCAGGAGTCAAATCAAATGAAATCATTTGACTAATCACCTCTGGCACAAGGTTATTATTACATTTAAAAGTACATTTTATTAAGAATATTAAACTATCAAACTTAAAATATTTTCTTTACTACAATGCCACTTGATGGAACACCTTAGATGCTCATTTGTACATCAGAGGAATCAAAACTGATTGGCTACTGACTTCTACATTTTATAAACATGCCAACAAAAACACTTTTTTTTTTAGACCCTAAATTACCATGAAAGCTAACATTGGGTAATTTAGAAAAACAGAGTTGATTAACCAATGTTAGCAAAAGTAAGCATGCAAACTGTTACAGAATGTAAAGGTATTTATCGTGTTTTACATTTGATCTTATGAAACATAAACACAACGCTCAATATGGAAGATGCCCAAAAACATTCAAGTATCACAGGAATCCTTCCACATACAGACATATTCAACATATTTGAATATTTTTGAAAAATTAATTTATTTTAGTAATCCAAATCATTCAACTTTTCTTTGTTAATTATGACAATTTCCTGCTTATAGCAAATGAAAAAAGGATATTTTTAAAAAAGTGAATAGCGAAAAGTTTGTTTAATACTTGCTTATAGTTTATTATTTTCACAGAGAACTTTTAATCCGACTACCAATGTAGCTGGAGTATTGAATTTGACTGTATTTTTGTACATGTTTATACATGTTTATTACATAATTTTATGAATTCATAAATAAAACAAAAGCAAATTACCTTTGTAGAACCACAGCGTACCACTCAGGGCAGTCTCCATTTTTGAAATCACATCTTTTCTTGTAGGAGTAACATAATGCTATTGTTCAAATTCTTAGGTTTTTCCTGATAAACCAGCTGAGGATGAGTGGAAAGTGTGAAAGCCTACCTGAGGGTCAGAGAGACGTGAAATGTCGGGGTAGAGGTAGAACTTAATGCCATCAAAAGCTCCCGGCAGTGTGACGCCCCTGATCAGGAGGATCAGCAGCATGACGTATGGGAAGGTAGCCGTTACGTACACAACCTGCAGAAGCACACGAGGCACGTTGGTTAACCAGGTGTAACAGATTACAGAAGAGAACAGAGACAAATGAGTCTTACAGTGTATTCAATATCTCGTGTTTTTGTGTCCCGTGCAACAAGTAAAATGACAGTGTAGCGATGAGTACAAATTTTCATAGCAACCAATGGCCGTCTGGATCCAATTCCCTGGAAGCTCTTGTTTCACTCAAAGCTCCTGAATGCATCATTCAACTTCTCCCCTGCCCATGTGGAAAATGCCCGGATTTGCAGCTCATTTACCAGGTGAGGATGTCTTTAAACAGTAACTGGGTTTTCAGACACAGATGTTGGATTAATACTGCACACAGATTGCTTTTTTGGCAGCGAGAAAACAGCTCCGGATCAAGGAGCAATGATCTGATAAATGCTCAAATAGATTTTTGCTTTGGCCAAGATCATGAGTTATGACACTCCTTTTACGGGTCTAATGTACTCTCTTTTTTTTCTTCAAAACACAGCCAAACTGCAGCTTTGCTTTGGAAATTAACTAGTTACCCATCACTGGATTATTTGGAAGAACAGCAGCAAAACTAGCAGCTTTTGTCCTGCTGCTAAAAGAAAGGTGAGAGCCTGACACACTGTTCACATCTGCATAAAGTTAAACATTATTAAAATGATGAAGAACAGATTTTAAATATTGTGATTGATATTCCTTTAATAAATCTTAACTATACCAAGACAACAATGGAGATTATTGCTGTGCTGCAAGGTTGACTTTAAAATGACAACGTATAAAAACCGAGATACAGCAAAACAGCTGCAAAGAAACAATGGCACAGTAATCAGTAATCAATGTTGCTGGTTTCTCTTTATACGGAGCACTTCCTAAAGGAAGGAAGGAAGGAAGGAAGGAAGGAAGGAAGGAAGGAAGGAAGGAAGGAAGGAAGGAAGGAAGGAAGGAAGGAAGGAAGGAAGGAAGGAAGGAACTGTAATGATGAAAAGGAAAATAAAGGGTCAGTCAAATGTGGATGAATCTTTCGTCTTGCCACATGTGCATTTCTAGTGTTTATGTATCCAGTTAGCTTTCATCCATTGTAGCTCCGCTGCTCTCAGCGTATACTTTGAAAATGTCTGAGAGTCTAAAGAAGCAAACTGTGTAAAAGTTTATGAGAAGAGGAAGGCCTGAGAAGAACAAAACTAGACAGGAGTGGATTTAGGAGATTCTTTCCTGAGGAGCGGACGAGCATGTAACATTGCTTGTGCGCGCAGTTCTTCAAAAAGTGACTGGTACGTTTCTTACCTACATTTCTGGAAAAATCGTCACCTTTAAGGCTGGGAAATGATTTTAAAGCTGTATAAAGGACAAAAGATATATTAAAAACTGATTCCCCTTTCTCTCTTCTATAAGTGTTTGGCACATCTATAATTTTGATGCACACATGGAGGAAGATGCACATGCAGCAGCACATGGAGCCTACAAGAGGACGTCAACCCAAAACAGGCTGCTGTGAGCTCAGACACCGCGGTACAGGCCTAAGGTGTGGTGAGATGACACACTTCAGAGCCAAAACAATTAAGTCTAGATTGAGTTTGAGTTGACATTTGTTTCTTAATTCAGTCACCAACCAAAAGTTATTTCAAATGGAAAACTTTTCTCAATATATCAAATATTTGATAATAAATGGGATTCATCAAGTTTACAGCACCTCTGATTAATTAGATACATTTCCTCTATACCCCTAAAATTTACACAATTCTCCTATAATGACTTCAAAATTTCACATTTTATTATGTTGTCAGTAAATTATTGACATTTACAAATAATTATGGCTAAATAAATGTTTGCATTTCTAGTCTTCCGTTAAATAATCGAAAGAATATATGGATGGATGGATGGATGGATGGATGGATGGATGGATGGATGGATGGATGGATGGATGGATGGATGGATGGATGCTAAAACTGCTCCAGCTCAGCAGCTCATCTCCTGTTTGCCATGAAACCTAAAACAAACACCCGTTAAACTCTCCGCTCTCTCTGCTTTCTGCCCTGTTTTAGTCACATCTAGTCACACCATTCATACAGTAGCAAGTCTCTGCTCACCCTCAACCCAGCACAGTTTTTTTAATTTTTTTTATCAGTACCATTCAGGTTTTACCGAACTGCACTCAACATCTCAAGACTCTCCTCGACAAAGACTCCGGGCTCTTGGAAGGCAGAGGCAGGCAACATACATCCCCTGGCTTTCTGGCGCGTAGTCAAAGTCCAATTGAGGACAGAACAGGCCAGAAGAGAGCCGGGCCAGGAGCCTTGAAAGAAAAGAGGGCTCCTCTGGCCCCCGTCTCTTTACCAGGAGGAGCCGAGAGGAGTGATCCTGGCAGTGTGGGAAAATGTGCAGCTCTTTGAAGCTCGTGCAGAAGTGCATGAGTGCTCGCACATAAATGGATATTCATTCATTTAAAAAAAAAAAAAAAAAAGAAAGAAAGAAAGGAAGGGGAGAGCACATACTACAAACATGCTCTCCTGCACACAGTGGTTACTGGATACTGTGGTCACATCACTGCTCTAATGTAAGCAGCCTTTTCATGAATGACTACTCCTTTTTTTACGCTTCTGGGTGGAGGAAATTGGCTTCATTAATGGAGGAAAGTTCAGAACCAACTCCACAGAAGTTCAGACCTCTCTACCAGCGCGAGGCTGTGATTTACTCACTTATTCAGAGAGAGACGAGACAAAGGCATTCCACCTCACTGAATATCCTCAACATCTTTAACCCCATACAAGAATTGATTTAAAATCTTGAAATAAACCTGATCAGAGCTCAGTTTGAACAGTGAGCATCCAGGAGGATTAATCCAGGAGAGGCCAGCGGGGAGAAAGTGTGGGAACATTTGCTCCCGCTTCCTTTAATTTGTCGCATAAAATGATTACACGTCTTAAACCTTCTTCCCCCGGTTGAGTTGATCTCTCCGGCGATGAAAAGGACAATATTCAGTCTCTCCACGAACTTTTGATGCACCGCGTGCTCTCTCCCGCTCACTGCGGGTAAACATCTAAGCCGCCACAAATTTCCTGGTCAAGCCTTCCCCCTGCCTCGCTGTAAATCTAACAGCGGGGCTTAAATGTGAGAATGGCTGGCAAATGTGGCCAACAAAAGCAAACAGCTTAGCAGAGTGTCGAGTGAATGAGCTGTAGGGTCCGCAGGAAAGAAAGCGCCCCACTCTCTCTCTCTCTCTCTCTCCCCCCGTCTCTCTTGCAACAAGTGAGCTGTGGTTAATTTCTCATAGCGGGAGAGGGAGACAGAGAGAGGCTGAGGATGTACTCTACATGCTCCTCATGAACGCTCCCTTTTCCTCTAGTAAATACAGGAATCAATCTTGGACCGGCTGCTAAAGCCCGGTCATGAAGAAGCATTCTCCCCCTCTTACTTCACAGACAAACAAAGGACACTTTATGGAGACACCACTTTGTTGTCTTTTTTAAACCCCGCCCCCCATCATACACAATGTGAACCCATTAATTTTTCCTCACACACCTCTCCTCCTTTTCCCCTCTTCTTCTGACTCTATCGCTCTACTCGTTCTGGCTCATTGAAGCTGTGAGGGCAGAATAAGGGCCGCCGAGGCCTCAAAGGAAGGTGTAGAGTCCTTACTGTCCCTCCACAAGGCTGCCAGAGGAGACTCAGGGGAATTAAAATGGAAATTGCAACCCGAGGAAAAAGAAGTAGGTCTAACAGACACCCCATTTTTATTCTGTGTTTGCAGGAGAAAAAAAAGCATGTGGCTTCCTGTGGGAGAGAACAAAATGGAAAAGCTTTCTTTTAATTATTATTTCATCCTCTGACTGTTTTAGAGCATAATCCCAACACCATCAGACCTTATACTGTGAATTTATTTTTGGAAGTGACAACACAAACTGCTTCTTAGTTAGATTTTATGCAACAGACTAACTGGAAGGTAAAGGATTGTTTGTTTGGTTTTGTTTCAATCAAACGCAAACTTTTTTTGGTACACTTAACAAAATCCGGTGCCACCAATAGCCTCAAGAAGTCACTTAACTTGTAAATAGAGTCCTCCCCTTTTTTAAAAGAATCTCAGAGTAAATCCAGCTGGTCTGTGTAGGTCTCAGAGGAATGTTTGGCATTAGCGAACAAACAGCCTCATGAAGACAAGGGAAGACGGCAGACAGGTCTGAGATGAAGCCATGGCAGGGATTACAGCAGGTTCAGGTAGTAAAACAATATTCCAAGCTTTGAACACCTCTGTTTAAAGGAGAGCATTAGTCAGAGAAGCACTCTAAAAAGCATGTGGTAACTCTGATGGAGCTGCAGAGATCCACAGCTCAGGTGGAAAGATATGTCCACATGATAACCATGAGCCCTGTGCTTCACACATCTTTATGGAAGAGTAGCAAGAAGAAAGCCTATGAGAAGTTTGCAAATTGTTACTGGCAGTGTGATCTTTCAGCAGGACAATGCCTGAGCTAAAACGTGAATATTTGACCCAGAGTGACCCAGTAAAAGTCTGGCCCTAAACTCCCTCCAATCTGAAGGAACTACAGCAACTTCGCAAAGAACAATGAGCTGATACATTTTAATCTAGATGTACAAAGCTGGTAGAGATGCACCCAAAATTGATTACAACACTTTAACTAAATTTAAATTAAATTACACACGGCTGCACAGCATTTAATTATTAGGTGATTATTTTCATAATGATGCAATACTTCATGCTAGTCCTGTTCACCAAATACCATCAAGTTACATTTGTTTGTAATTATGTGACAAAATGTGACAAAAATTCATGCGGTATTAATACTTTTGCAAGGCATTGTATGAAGATCCATCAGACTAACTCTCCTATTCCCACAATAAGGCAGGACCGTAAACATGCGTTACCCAAGCCTACCTTGCCAGTGGACTTGGGTCCCTTCCAGATGCAGAAGTAGCAGATGAACCAGGCCAGAGCCAGACACATGGCCAGCTCCCAGCGCATCCCTCCCATGTGCTCAATACCATCTGATATCTTCAGGACTCTGCGTCTGATTTGGCCCAAAAACACACAGAAGATGACTGGTTTACATGTATTTTGCATAATTTGTAAGTTACAGAAATCAATAACGCACCATTATTTAATGTTACTTAATTTAAAGGCCCATTGCATTTAATCCAATTACAGAACAATCACTCAGACCTTAATATGTAAATATAAATTGAATAAATTGCAAATTCTGATGTTTTGTTTGCATAGTGCAAATGAAAAAGATGAGCGAGAACTGAACCCAGAAAGAAAATCCACCAACAGCATTTCAGAGATTGGTCTTAAAGTATTTAGCTGTACTAAATAAGTAAAAACAGTGAAGCAGGATGATGAAAAATAAATACATGCATGCAGCAGCAGCAGAATAAAAATAGTAAAACCATTTCTTGTGCTGGTCAGCCACCTCCCTGGGCACAACAGTGTGTGAATCTATGATGATCACCACTATAACCATTTTATCTCTAAGGTGACGACACCAAGGCTCACATTTAGAAATCTGAACATACATCTGGCAGCACTGACTCACATTTTATCCAGATAATGAAAAAAAAGCTGCAACATAAAATTAAAACATGTGTTATTGTGTAATAATAACAAAAGCCGTCACAGTTTTTTATTGTTCTTCCACAGCCAGCACCTTCTATAAAACCTCTCATCTCAGTGTGTTGCTAAGAGACAATGTATGAAATAAACATTTATTTGCCCATATAAGCTTGTTAAGAAGTCCGAGACCAAAACTGAAAAACACTGAAGCGATTTACCTGCAGTAAAGCATCACTATCTCTTCTGCAAGACTGAGTACAGAACCGCTGGTACAAAACATCCATAGACCGCAATTGGACCATTACCACTTCAATCTTGGCAATTTCAGGACAATCCAGGAACTATTTTACTCATAACTGTGATCCCATTTCACTTGATGGTAAAGATCAAGAGGTGCCAAGTGGTTTCCCTTCCCCAACAAAAACACCTTAACCTCTTTGTCCCTCCTCTGCTAAAGTTTATATATTGTTGGCCAAAAAAAAAAGAAGAGAGATTAACTTGGCTGTGATGCAGCTCAAGCATTGTGACATTAAGCAGAGGAGGAGAAGCGCCACTAAAATACTGCTGATAAACCTGCAAATGGGATATAATAAACATCCTTCATTCCTTTCAGCTGCTGCAGGGAATGAAGAATGTGTTCATGGATCAACAGCGATGGCCCTCATTGGCTGCTAAGAGCCAATCAGAGCTAGTTCAGATTTTTCTTATGACGTACTTTTTAAACATTAGTAGTATGTAAGTATGAATTTAGTGTCTTCATTTAATACAAATATAGATTAGCTGACCCCTAAAGATGAAGCTAACAGAGTCAGAGAAGACCCAAGACCAAAGAGAACTTCTGCCATTTTAAAACAACTCTAGTCCTAAAAATAATCACAACAGTTTATCTAGCAGTCCTTAATGAACCTAGGAAACCACCGTCACATTTAAATTGGGCGTGTATTTAAACAAAAGACTATGATTAATTACACGGCAGTGTGACATCAGTGGTTTTCCTGTGTGAAACAGAACAAATAAAATAATAAAAATAAATTGATTAATTCAATAATAAAGAAGGAAATCTAAATAAAAATGTTTTTTACTATAAAATTAAAAAAAGAAATAAGAATTAACCACTAGTAGACACAACACTGAGCCAAACCCAGGTTTATAGTTGCTCTATCATCTGTATATAAATCTCTCTTGTGAAGTTGTAAAAACTTGCCCAACATATTTTGACCAAACACCACAAGGGGGTGTAACTGGCCTTTGCCAGCTCAAACTGAGTACAATAACTTTAAAAATAATATGTTAAGTATGTCTGCACTATAATAGAAATACATGTAACTGCAATATTATTGTTGAATAGTTAGACAACAACGATTGCATTTAACCCATCTTTACCTCATTCTACTCCAACATCACTGTTCTCCCAGCACTCTCTATGAATTTTGGGACAAAACGTAGCAATGTTTTAACTGGTGTACTTTTATCTTTCATAGTTGCACCCATAAAAACAATGTGATGATGTGGGGTAGCGTAAGCCCCATTGGAAAAACAGGCCACTTCATCTTTTGAGGCAATGCTGCATAGACGAGTCTCGTTAACTAGTAACAATCCCATATCTCCACTCTTAGGAACATAAACTCTGTCCTTCAAGATGGCAAAGCTTGCCCCAAAACACCAGTTTTATCAGAGATTTACTCCAGGCTTGTGGATTAGAGAGGATGGCTATGGCCTGCTGGTTCTGACCAGAGTCCTATTTAACATTAGTTGGCTCAGATCAGATGTTGGCGTTGCCATATTAGTTATTCCCCTGTGCTAACTAGTCTCCCTTTCTCATGTTCTCCCTGCTTACCTCCTCCCTCTGCTGTTTTATATTGAACACATCAGTATCCTATGTCATTCTCCTCACCTCCCTCAGCATATAGGGTGTCAGTCATTATTTGTTGCTGAAACCTTCCGTTAAAGGCCAATACTTTCCCCTTTTCGCTGTCTACTTCTCTGCCTGTGCTCCATGTCCCGGTCTCCTCCTGTCTGATTGTAAGCTTTGTCTTTTCTTATCATTACATCCTTCAATTCATTATGCTACTCCCGAGTTCTTGTCTGCTTTTTAGTCCAGCTCCCAGTGAACCAGCACATTTAAGATAAGATAAGATAAGATAAGATAAGATAAGATAAGATAGGGCTTTATTGATCTCACAGTGGAGAAATTATTTGTCACGCATCGGCTTAATAAACAAAAAAGAAGGTGCCTAAAGGAGGAAAGGTGCATATAAGGTATATACATTGTGTCCATATATTTCAGGCTTTCATAGATAATAGACATCAGAAAATGGCTAAAAAGAAAGAAATCAATGTATTAACATTATGTTTACAGACCTTATCTCTGGCTAATCAAGTGTTCTGGCCAAAACTGCAGGTTCCATGACTCTCTGATGCGTCTTAAGCCATTGTCTGGCATGAGTAAATGTTTCGATTAGTCAAAGGTCACCACAAGATTTTTTTCTTCGGCTTGCTGGGTGTCATCGATGAATTGAGGTCAAACAGATGCAATATAAATACGTTAGAAATAAGCCAAATGGTGCAGGTTCATGAAAAAGTGCGTGTCATCCACAACGACATGTTGGCGGCGGTGAGTCAAGAGTGCATTTCCTGTTTGCTGAAGCTTAGCACGGCAACAGCCCTGACGGAGGATGAGAAGCAGGAGTCTGAGCCACAAAGCCACACGGCACTGCCAAAATCTTTGCCACCAAGTTCACCCTCGGGGCTTCTGACCAGCCATTGATCATCCTGACATGTTCTTGGTGGAAGGCCATAAGCCTGGTCCAACAACCTCCCCTACCCCTTGTCCTGGTCGGCCCACAGAGTGAGATTTGTGTAAAGCAGGTGCTCGGATCATGTATATTAACAGTTTTTTTTTTCCATTTTTATCTCAATTGTCATAGTTATTTGTTGTAGAAGCTCAATGAAACAGAAAGAAAAGCTAAGTAAACATATAAGAAGAGCATCATTTAATGACAAACTGCCCAATGTCATTTATACTGCAAAAATAGAACTAAAAATAAGAAAATTCTTCTTCTTTTTCTTTGATTTGAGCAGGTAAATAGGACTATTTGCCAATGGAATAAGATTTTTGCAATTAAAATAGGGACAATTCATCTCTATTATCATATTGCAGTATGTCTAATTAGCTTATTTTAGGGGTAAAAATACTCATTCCATTGGCAGATAATCTTATTTACCTGCTCAAATCCAGGGAAAATACATTAATTTCAAGAACATTTTACTTATTCTCAGTTCTCTTTTTGCAGTGTAGATACTTAGAAATGTAACACTAACTTCATATTTTAGGACACAGAGACTAAATGAATTCTTATAAAAACTGTTTCACAAACTAAACGAAAAGCAAATGTATGCCAGTGAAAACATTTACCGTCTAGTGGTCTATCTTAGCAACGGCTTAATGAAGTTTCACAACTTTATTTTTTTTTTTACATCCAACATGGCGGTTAGTTGTATAGCCTCTTTTATTTCTAGAATTAGCTTTAAGCTGCTGGATCTAAGTTCATGTTTTCATCGTTGTCATGCAGCTCAGTTTTCGCTTGATTGCATAAAAAGTGACAATAATCTACATGTGTTTTATATATTGATTTTAAAAGGTTTTTTTGTGACTTGGCTGCAGATTAAATTTGACCTAGTCGTGTGTCCACAGCTACTGGCAGTGGTACAGGACGTGCGGTCAGATCTACGCACTAACAAGCCGTGATCCGCTGCCACGCACATGGCTCTAGCTGGGTAACAGCCGGCCCACCACGGCCTGCTGACACAGAAATATGAAAAGACCTGACTAATTATTGGGGTTGAGCTAGGGAGGAGGGAATGGGGCCAGTGTCACAGTCTGGCTCTGTCGGTGTCTCAGCTTTTTAATAATATGACAGAGAAGAGAAGAACTTGACCTGATCTTTATCCACTAGATTTTATACCATTTTATTCAACAAATAGTGCAAATCGCTCTATATAATGCATGATGTGATGTAGTACAAGCATGAGAAACATGTGAAATGGTCTACTCACTCCCAGAACTCAATGACTGGAGACGTTGCATTGGGGTTGGTGATGTTGGTGGAGTTTTCCCCGTAATAATCAATGCAGTTTTCTGCAAACACACAATGTTGTATTTTTACTAGTGTTCATTTAATTTTAATTTCATCACGGTTAGATACGCAGCAGAATTTAACACTGTTGTTACGAGGAGAGGGTTTTCCCTTGACCTCCTACCTGTATTCCAGTAGTGGTCACAGCTAGCCCACGGCAGCTCAGTCGTGAAACAGTTGAAGAGGTAGAAAATGGCCCAGGCTAAGATCACTATGTAGTACACGTTAAGATGGGCTTCAATCACCTGTGTGGCGTAGCCAATACCTGCAAAAGCAAAACTAGGTGTAAATAAACAGCCCAAGCTGAGCAGGTTGAGAGCATTACTGTCAATTAAATCTGAGAGTGCAATGTGTTCACAGGTAAATCAAAAGCTTGCTCACCCTCAAACAACGGGCAAACTTTCCTCCAGCATGTGATGCCTCCTTCACTTGTGAACTGACCCAAGGCCGTCTCCAGGAAAAACACGGGGATACCGCAGCATATGAAGAAGATGACGTATGGAACGAAGAAGGCACCTTCGTGCACACAAGTACATACAGCTCATGGTTATAGGGGATGTGATAAATTACACAACACCAGATTAAAGGTTAATTCTCAAAATACGGTTTGAATGGTCTTATGTGACGACTTTAATGCAGGAAACTATTCCTATTCAAACAAATTCACATGAAAGTACTCATTACGATGCTAAGGATGAATGGTGACCTTTATCGTGACATGAGGTTGCGCCCTGCTGTTCAGACTAATGAGGCAACCTGCCTCTTTTATTGACATATATGCATGGTATAACTGTGGTGCATTACTAAAGTAAACATACACCTTGAACTTTTTACGTTACAATCACAAACTTGAATTTATTCCATGGGGATTTTGGGAAGAGCAACAAAATGTGTTTCATTAGAGAAACAGTTTAATGGGGGTTTTTTCTACGTAAAAAAATCGTAAAAGCATGTCAAACTTTTGTACTATGCTACTTTTACTAAATACCCCTAAATAATTTCCAGTGGAGCCAATTCCCCTCAGAGGACTCCTAAATAACAAAATGGAGTCCACCTGTATGAAATTTAATCTCAATAGGAATACAGCTGTTCTGTGAAAGATCCTTACTGAAGCAATAGCATCATGGAGACCTAGAGATACTGCCGGAGGCTCAGAGACATAGTTGGAGACAAGTTTGAACCAAGTTAGGTTAGAAAACAGTGTCCAGTGCTTGAAATATGTCAGAAAGCCCTGCTCAACAGTGTAGGACAGTTTTAAACCTAAAAAGACACGCCTGGATGGGGAGACGTTCTGTTGACAGGAAACTATTAGTAGCACACTCTACATATCTGGGATTTATGGTCGAGGGGTAAAAAGGGAAAGCCATTAGAGGTCTGGATTGACATTTGCCACAAGACACGCAAACATATAGAAAAATATACTATTATTAGATGGGAGCAACATCAACCTAAAACATGGTGGAGGCAGTATCATGCTGTGGGGATGCTTTTCTTCCACTAGGGTTAGGGAAGCTGGTCAAAGCTGATGAGAAGATGGAAAGAATTAGACACATGGGAATACTGGGGAAAAAAACTGCTGGGGGGATGTGAATTACTTAAACTGGGGTGGACGTTCACTTTCCATCAGACAGAAGCCCTGGAAATTGAGCCAGAACTGCAGTTAAATGGTTTAAACCAAATCATTTTAACGTTTTGGAACGGCCTAGTCAAAGTCCAGATCTAGATACAACCGACAATCTGTACCAGGACTTGACATTTGTTGTTTACTGGTGAGCTCCATCCAATTTGCCTCTCCTGGGGTTACTTAGCAAAGACGAATAGGGTTGAAGGTCTTTCTGTGCAAAGCTTTTCTTTCTGTGGGTCTGTCACGTAAGACGTGGATAAAACACATTAAAAGTGAGAAGTTATTAAGCGCACAAATGTGTAAAAGTTCAAAAGGTATGAATACTTTTGCAAGGCACAGCATCTCACTGTTTAACCCTATTCGGCGGATAAAAGCCATGTTGACCCTACAGCTGCAGAGGTAAAACTGAGCTTGCCTCCTCCGTTCTTGTAGCAGAGGTAAGGGAACCTCCAAACGTTGCCCAGCCCGATGATCTCTCCGGCCACAGACAGGATGAACTCAATCTTGTTGTTCCACATGCCCCTCTCATTGTACTCCTCATTGTCGAGGCTGGAGCTGGACCCGTCCGGGTCCCTGCCGTCCTCTGGTTTGCCATTTATAACAGGCCCAGTCTTCTCAGCCGTCATGACGCCCGGGCGGCCCGCTGAGAGGGGAGACCAACAAGGACTGAATGAAGGTGTCATTAGAGCTTTAACAGGTTTCGAATCATTCATATCATGTAAATGTCCTATGACATCTGCAAAGTTACTCTGGAAAAAAGGTTTGGCAGCAATCTATTTTTCAGAATACACAAACCTGACACTGTAAAAAGGTTGCTGATGGCTTAAACTCTAACGACAGAATCAAACATAAGATAAATGTTATAGATATTAAATATTTTGGAGACACACCGCATAAAACTATCATGTGCTACCCCTCCTGATTTTATTGCACTCTTCACAAAACTAAATAAAGTGTGTAATAATCAGCTATCAGGCAATAGAAGCAAACTAAAAGCATTGCCGTATCTTCAGGTTAGCAACCTGGAGGTGTTAAAATATTAAAACATGCAGAGAGAGAAGAAGCACTCACCGGTCTCCTATGGAACAGTGGCAAACCTCCTTTTGGCTCCCGCGATGATGCGCGCTAACAATCGCCTTTACAAACACGAAGGATGAATAAAGCCCAATCAGGGGGGGGTGCAGAGTGGAGAGAGGGCACAAAAGAATAAAAAGGAAAACAATCTGCACCCGCAGCTGAATGAGATGGGTTTGTTAAGTCTCACATCTATATAAAGGAAGATCCCAGAGGCGGCAGAGTGACGGTACACAACTTGCACAAGGCGATGGATAACCTGCGACTGCGCTCCCACTCAACGGGCTGTGCGCTCTCAGGCGCCTCTACTTGGATAAAAGCCATTTGGTAACGAGTCCAGCTCTCACAGCAGAGTTACCACGGCGCGGGGAGAGCAGGATGCAGGGAGGCAGACAGAACATGGAGACAAAAGTTAGGGGCATCTTCTTTCTGACAGTTACAACACAGAAAGGGACATTAAATAATGGATGCCAACATGCATTCTGCAAAGTAAAAAGCAAAAGATGAATTTCCCTCACATTGGGAGAAGGTGCTAGAATAATAGATGGATAATATAGATGTAACAATCGCTGGTTACAAATTCTGAAATACAATCAAACTTAAAACCTCTTTAGTAATTAAATTAGACTCTACTTGTCTAATGAAAGTGGTACTTTTTTATCTGAGTGTCGCTTTATAACTTTAAAGCCAACGTGAAGGCATTTTGTTTGCAGTAATTGACTCCTATAGATTTCCAAGTACTGGAGTTAGGACAGAGTGTCCTGTCTGGTGTGCTACACCCTGGTTTTTCTCAGTTTGAACGAGAAAACATTGGTTATCCACTCTTTGCCTTCTGTATCAATATTATAACAGATTAAAGTTTGTGTAGCAGAACTGCCTGTTGCCTTTTTAAAAAAAAAACAATGTCTTACACTTAATTTTGATATGTAGTTTTTGGAGTTGGGGGGGGGGGGTTGTCCGTCCTTCACTGTTGATAAAATAAATAAATTAACTGACTCTTCTTAATCAGCCTCTTAGTTCCAGCCAGTAGCAGACAGCCATCCATGCAAAGACTGTTTCTGGTCAAAGGGAGTTGTTCCTCTCTACTGTTTCCACAAGCTTTCTCAGTACGAGGGATTGCTGCAAACTCAACCACTTGATGTACCCGGGTAGATAATCTTAGATTCACTTTTACCAGTCTTTCAAAGGGTACTATTCAATTAAATTTATTTGTACAGCGCCAGTCAACAACAAACATCATCTCAAGACACTTTACACAACACAACAATCTATTTCATATTCAGTACATAGAACATAATTTGGTCAATTGTAATTAATCCAGTTCAGTCTAATACAACCTAGTTATATTATCTGATTTGACTCCAACTACATGAAGCCCAATTTTATCCTAATTTTAATGCAGTACACTCAAATTCACTGAATCATTAAACAATGACTTGTCCACTTGCCTCTGGCCTAATGAATGCTGGGTATAGGCCGCAGCCTCTGCACAGATAAGTGGGTATAAGTTATGGATGAACGGATTAAACTAAAGGAAAGGAAAGTCGGGTCTCTATTTTTTTTCTAATGGTGGGGGTTATGAGATGATTTAATTAGCAAAAATCAAGTACTGCCCTATAAATACATAATCAAAGTCTAATGACATCACATCAAAAATTAAAGTGTTCTCATAACTTAGAATTTGTAGTTTATAAATATGTGGGTGTCGGTGCACCCACTGGGGTTGCATCGCTATTTCTGATTTCAGTAGCTTCAGTGTTTTCCCTATCAGTCTTCTATACGAATACGTGCTGTCGGTGGTGGAGCATAAAACAAGCAAAGAGGACTGTAGATCATACTATTTGCTGTTTTCTGTTAAATTGGATGATACTTATTATTATCTGCTACCAACCAATCACATAACCTGTTGGGGTTGCCATAATTATGTTAAATTATGAGCTATATTCATTCCTTTTACCGACAGGAGGTTTTATGTCCAAAAACCCCAAAATAAATTTTTTTAACTTTAATGAGATGGTATAATGAATCCTGTGGTGTGATACAACCAATACCAAATAGAATAAACAATAAATAAATCACCCATATATTTACATTAGCTTGTAATCCACATGCATTAAAATCAACTGTGAAAATAAATTGAATAACATATCTTAGTACACATGATGTTCTCATGAAGAAAGCTAATTTTACGCAAAATCAGTGCATCTTCACTAAATAACCTTTGAAAATTAAAAGTTTCGTGCAATGACAATATTTTTTGTTTTACTTTTATGGATCATGGTTGCCATCTCTAGCACAGAGCAGGCTTCATTAAATCAAAAAATGTAGATACGACAAATAATACCGAAAGGGTTTTCGTTGATCATAATTTCTTTTTCATTTGAGGTTCTTGTTGGTTCAAGTCTGATGGGAAGTCACCGCTAATCCTCTAAGAAGCACTGACCCGGTTTGATTTATGGATTACTGTCAACAGTCTGGTTTTCTTTGTCAGACTGGTTGCTCCTCAGGCTTTGCTCCCAGCATACCAACTCAGGACTCTTTGTCTCCTGCTGAAGTCACTCTGCACACAAACACTCAATCCAAATGGATTTCCGCAAAAAACATTGTTGTTTGTGGGTAATGATGAATGATCCGGCCGTCATAAAGTACTAATAACCCATGCTGCTGGGAAAATAATCATTTCCCTTTGGGCTTAAATGTGACGGTTGTGGAGTTTGTTCATACACATCTTGATTGCTTGGTTTCCAGGCGTGATAGACGGTTGCACGAGGAACTCCCCTGAATGTGAAAGCCTGACCTAGTCTCTAAGAATTTGTTCATGCAAGGGTCACTCATCATTAGAAGCTTTAAGGAAGTGCCCTGCATAAAAAGTATGGCCACCCAAAGCGGCTGGCAAGTACTGGCTGTGCTTTTCAAGCAGACTCATGTCACCCTGCTCAACATTATCAGAAGGTTAGTTCTTACGAATGAAAGCTGAACATGTGCAGGTACACTGCTTCAGAAACCAATATTCTGATCCGTCAAAATGTCCAAATCAGCTCAACGTGGAAGAGCGAACAATGGCACCATGGTCCATAAATAACCTGTCTGTCCCTGACATGATCATTTCCAGCAGTTTTTGTGGAGACCCACCTATGACCATGATTTAAAGTAACACTTAAAACACATCATGGGAAAAGTGGGAACTGTGGACTTCCACATGTCTGGTTGATCGTTGGGTACAATTGTATCTGTAAAAACAATTATAATCAATTATAAACACCATGGTATATCTTAGCCGTCATGTCATTCAGACAGGAGATGAGTTACTTCCTCAACCCTGCAATAAAAGCCAAACATCTCTTCAGAACGCTGCTTGAAGCTGGAGAGAGAGTCATCATCTACATTGAAACTAATTCTGTCCCAACATGGGTTCAAATGGCACTCAGCGGAGGAGAAGTCATTAATTAAACCATAATTTGCACTCTGGAACAAAAACCTTAATATTTAGACACATGTCCTGCAGTCTGGTGAAACCAGATTTCAAGTGTTAGGCCAAAATGTGCATCATTACATCAGGAGGAAGAAGAGTGAAGCTTCCAAGCATGAGAACAAATGGTGAGGGTGGGAGTGACGGGACTTTGGCTCCATCTTTGGCACGTTAACTCCAAAACTCAGAGCTTTTTTTTGATGTGACAAAGCCCTGATCTCAATCCCATGACAGCTTTGGATCAGAGGTGAAGAGGCAGCCTCCAAACCTGACTCAGTGGCACCATTTCCATCAGGAGGAACGGACCCCAAACCCAAGCAGTGAGACAGAGCAGTCGGTGCGTACGTGTGTTTCTCATCAACCTCTCTCACTGCAAGGTGTGAATGGCAGGTTTGCTCCCACACTGCAAAAACAGAACTAAAATAAGTTAAACATTTTCCTGAAATTAGTGTATTACTACTTTATTTGAGTAGGTAAATAAGATTATTTGCCAATGGAATAAGATTTTTGCACTTAAAATAGGAAGAACCCGTCTCCATCAACTTATTTCAAGTGCAGTATATCTAATTATCTTATTTTAGGGTTAACATTACTCTTTCCATTGGCAGATAATCTTATTTACCTGCTGAAATCAAGGACAAATACAATAGTTTCAAGAAAATTTTTACTTATTTTTAGTTATGTTTTTGCAGTGCACAGCTGCAGCTCATCAAGCCTAATCAGGAGGAGTATAAAGGACTCCCAGAGGCCAGATTTCTCCGTTCAATAACCCCTACTCTGAAAAGACACAACAAAGACAATAAACCAGTCACCACACATCCCCATCTGTCAACCTCAGGCTGTGTGGATGAGACTCGCCTTCCCTGACTCTCCATCACTGCCTCCAGCAATTGGAACTTCTCTCCATCCACTGTACAACATTATTCATAATTTCAATCTCTGACAATAACTCCTTACCTCTCCTCAGTGCCGGTCTGGACCTCCATCGTCAACCTAGAAGAAACCTCCTGCTGCACAATAGTTTCAATGAACTGTTCAGGTTTGCCTTGTGTGTCCGTGATTGTTTCCAGCACTGGAGTCAAACATTTAACAAACACACTGCAATAACGGAACTAAAAATAAGTAATGTTTTCTTAAAATTAGTGTATCTGTCCTTTATTTGAGCAGGTAAATAAGATGATTTGCTAACGGAATAAGATTTTTGCACTTAAAATAGGAACAACTCATCTCCGTCGTCTTATTTCGAGTGCAGGATGTCTAATTACCTTATTTTAGGGGTCAAAATACTCATTCCATTGGCAGATAATATTATTTACCTGCTCAAATCTAGGACAAAAACACAAATTTTAAGAACATTTTACTTATATTTAGATCCGTTTTTGCAGTGCATAACAAACTACCCAAAACTTCTGACCAGCTCATACAAAGCCATAGTTTGTAGGGCAGTTCTACAAAATACTAAGGAAATGTATTTAAACATCTTACTTTTAAGAAAGTGATAAAAATATATGTTTTTAAATCTCTCAGTATATTGGCATTCAGATAATTGGAATAATTTAGCCAATCTTAATTTACCTAAAACCGGAGCAGTTCTTCCTGTTTCAATATGAGTCAGACAGTAAAGAAGTTGCCTTTTAATACAGTGCAAGTATACGGTTTTAACTCTGCATATATTGATGAAAACCAGTGTTCTCTGCTTATCCACTCAAAGGGGCGTGGCCAACAGGCAGCAGGTGGCACACCTGAGCTCAGCATGCAGCTGTAAGACAGTCTCTCTCTCTCCCTGCAGTGGGAGGCTCCATCTGCATACCTTTAATAATAGCTTTTAGTTCCTGTTCCTTAACCTTTCACGGGGTCAGCAGTAAGAGCTGTATCACTGGGAGGAAAGATGCACACTGCAAAAAGAGAGCTAAAAATAAGTAAAATTTTCTTGAAATTAATGTATTTGCCCTTGATTTGAGCAGGTAAATAAGATTATTTGCCAATGGAATGAGTATTTTTACCCCTAAAATAAGACAATTCAGAAATAAGGTGATGGAGATGAGTTGTTCCTATTTTAAGTGCAAAAATCTTATTCCATTGGCAAATAGTCCTATTTATCTGCTCAAATCAAGGAAAAATACTTTAATTTCAAGAAAAAAAATTCTTATTTTTAGGTCTATTTTTGCAGTGCATTGGACTGCTGTGGTGATTTCAGCCTTTAACTCAGACGTCATTACGTGACAAACGCACACAGACGATGCGAGTCAAATCTGGCCCTACAGCCTTCCGGAAACGAAGTACAAAGTGCGCGATTTCTTTTCTCCAGACATTTTCACTGAATTCTGTCAGGTGGCTGTGCTGATACGTCATGTCACGCAAAGGATTGTGGGATAACTTATGGCTTCTTAGCGCCGGTAAGGGACGTTGCAGGGCTTCTACTCAAAACTAGTCGCGAGAGTAAGTTTACAGGCTCTATTTCCTATCTTTACGGCAGTATTCAGACAGGACTTATCAGTCCCTACTCAATAAGCGTATTTGGATTGAGCTGCAGTATCAAGCCAAATCTCCTTGCATGCTGTATTCCACACTTCCTGTTTCTCACCTTGTGCATTTCTCTGCGTTTTCCCAATAATCTGTCTCGAGCTCCCTTTTGAGCTCCTAAGGTAAGAAAACTTCTCTGTGCCACACTAACCACACCCAGACATTACCTACTGTGACCCGTACCAAGTCATTGTCCATTTCTTGGCAGCTGCATCCCTGGACAAAATCCTCTACACTTGGATCAGCTCCCTCGCTGAGAGAAAGTCCTCCCCACCACACAGACTCACAGCTGTCCCTAATTCCTCCTCTCTCTCCCTGGAGTCAATCCAATCCTCTGTACTAGTATGAATTTATCTCTTTCATACTCATCATACATGCTTTCCAAATCCTTGATCCTGCTCCAGCTTCTTCTCCTCTTCAGACACCATCTTGGAGATGAAGAACAATTGAAACTTGTACATTATTCATTATAGTTAAATTCAGTTGAATTTATTTATATAGCGCCAATTCATTAAACATGTCATCTCGAGGCACTTTACAAAGTCAAATTGAATCAGATTATACAGATTGGTCAAACATTTCCTATATAAGGGAACCAGTTGATTGCTTCAAAGTCCCGACAAGCAGCATTCACTCCTGGAGAAGCGTAGAGCTACAGGGAGAGTCGTCTGCATTGTCCATGGGTTTGCAGCAATCCCTCATACTGAGCATGCATGAAGCGACAGTTGTAACTTAGTTGTTGTTTTTCTTTGTTCTTTTTGGTAAATCAAGCATGCAGGTGAACAGACGGTATTTTTAAACATATTTAGGTTATGTTTAAAAGTGTTTAAGTTTGATAAAAGATGCAAAACCAGATTCATTCATATTTTCCCAGTTCTTTGCAAAATTAAAATACCACCACCAAAATACAAATTGTGTTTTATTTGGATTTTATCTGCCAGACAAACACAAAGCAGAGCACAACAGTGAAGTGGCAGAAAAATGACTCAAATGAAGGTGTAAGGTGAATTGGGCTCTGTTAATCCAAAATAAAATCCAACAAAATCAACGGCCCTAAAAACTTAGTTAACGTGAGTTCAGTTTAGTCACAGAATAAATACAGGTTTTCCGTGAGAGACTGTGGAGGAGCTGCAGAGGTCAACAGCTGGGACAATTATTTGACAGGACCAGTTTTAGTTGTGCACTCAACAGATCTGGCCTGAATCGAGGAGTCTCATTTACAGTTTACCACAAGCAAGGGGAAACTGCAAACATGTGGAAGAAGGTGATATGGTGAGAAAACTAACACTGCATATCACCCTAAAACAACATCCAGTGAGACACGGTGGTGGCAGCATCATGCTGTGAGGACGATTTCATCAGCATGGAGAGGGAAGCTGGTTAGAATAAATGGAAAAAAGGAAGGAGCTAGATAAAGGACATGCTGCAGGAGCTGGATGTGTGAAGGTAGCTCTGCTGGTTTGGGTGATGACCGTGGCTGTCCTTGTAATTAACAGCTAGACCTATTCAAGGCGTTACTGAGATGAATATCCTAATGTCTGGACATCTGTATTTCACGCGATAACTCCCCTGTGATCCACTATGTTTACTCTCTGGCACATGGTCAATGGTGGCTGGTATAATCATGGATTCCTTGAGGGTAAAAATCTCTAAAATCAGTCAGAAAAGCAGGAACAAGCGGGTTGACAGGACCTCACACAAAGTGCAGGTTAGAGGGATGTAGAAAAAGGTTTACACCGTTAACATGTCGGTGCTCTTTTCATTGAATATCATTCTATCGGACAACAAGGAACCGAATAGCTCGGTAAATTTGCATTTGGTGTATTTGTTTAAAATGTGAGTCGCTTCTACAGGAAAGACACCAACTGACTGATAAAAGTCAAAAACCCAGCCAAATCTGCCATTTAGCATGCTCCGATGCCAACCCTCTGCTGCCAAGCGTATGAACCACAGTCTCAACAGAGACACCCCCACATCTTCATATCAACAGCAATTTGTTTGAGCAATTCAACTGGATGCCCCCAGAACATTTAAACATGGGTCACTTCACTGAGAAGGCTTTTGGACTGCATTCGTGCAGAGTTTTAACGAACAAAAAAGATTCAGTGAGGGAAAGCGAGGAGAAAAGGAACGAGGGGAAATACAAGACAAAAGGGCTCACCGCAAAAAGATCCCAAGCTCAGGTTCAACAAACCGGCCGCAGCCAATCCACTGCAGCCATTCAGCCCCACGTCTCTTTCATCTGCACGTGACAGTGTGCGACAAAGCGCACGACTTCCACAGAAGCGGCAGTGGGACAACAGGAAGAGTTTAAAACTTTCACCGTAAATTTAGCAAAAAAGGTGTAAACATATCAGCAGACGCTGCCTGTGGGAGTCCCTGCTTGGCAGCAGAACAGCGTTGAGCAGCGACCGACCGGGCCACCCAGTAGTGAGGGAGTCTTGTTAGCAGCACACCAGGCCCCGCGCCAACAGAGCTGAGGGGGATGATATTACTATGCTGAATATTAAAACCGTTGGCAGCATGAACACTTTGATACAGCGGCCTCGTACTTCATACAAGTGCAGAGTAGGAGAAAGCAAAGGTTTCAGACACCCACTTTGTTTGGCGTAGCTGTGGAAGAAAAGGTTCTGGTCACAGCCCACTGCAGGCTTGGAAGAAGTGCCGTGAAGTCCAACGCCAAGCCTCAACGTTTAAATAATTTTAACCCATTGATTGCAGACATGGACCAGTTTCAGGTTTATTAAGCAGTGAAAAGGTTTTAAGTGGTGATTGTTTTAGAACATGGCCACATTTTCACGTTAAAGCCCTTTTAATAAGAGGCTAGAGAAGCTGTGGTGGAGATTGGGTTAAGTTTCATCTTTTAATTTATATTTTTGGCTAAATCTCATCACAGAAATAACAATTAGAACATGGCATATGTAAAATAATGAGACTTTCTGATAAAATGTTGAAATTTTATATTCCTTTTTGGAGCAATGGCAGTGAATGTTGCTACTCTTATTTAGATAAAAACGTTTGATCATGTTATACATTATGTTTAATTTTACTCTGATACTGGGTGGTGGCATGATCAGCTGGGCCGGCTGGTCTGGGCACCTCCAGGTTCGTGGGAGGGGCTCTGTTTGGCTGGCTTGCTCAAAATTTGTCATTGGCCCCACCTCTGGATGGATGGATGGGTTCAGGGATCGTTGGGATCGGTGGGTTGGTGGTATGGACCGGGTTTCCTGGGTTGGGGCAGAGCTCGACTCTGGTTTCAGCTTGAGGCTCGGTTGGTTTGCTCTCCTCCACCCTGGTGAAAGGGATCACCATTGTGACTGTGTGCTTGTTTCATTGTCAGGTTGGGTTTTGGACTGCCCCCTCTCCTGGGACACCTCAGGTCTTCTGAGAGCCCAAGTGTAGAGTCCATCCCCCCGCACCAGGCTCCCTGCAGGTGGCTGGTGCCTTGACCCGCCGATGCGTTTGGTGGTCCTCTGTGTCCGGGGTTCGGGTCTTTGGGCATGCTATGGCTCACTCCTGGCAGCTGCTTTGCAGGCCCTCAGCTCCCTGGCTCTTTCATGGCTCTGCTGGGGGGTGGGGGTGCCTTTGGGTCTCTCTGTTCTCTGAACCCATGGCTGCGTCCGGTCTAGCATAGCTGGCTGCCAGTGGAGCCCGTGGGCTCCTTTGCTGCAGCTCCCACCACTATGGCTGGTGCGGGGTCTCCTGGGGCTGTCCTCTTCTCTGGGATGGGGGAGGCAGACATCCCTGTGTTGGTCCTTCTTGGGCTCCTTTGCTCTGGGGGCTCTTTCGGATATCTGGGGCTCTGGTCTCCTCACAACCACTATTGAGTATTTTTTTGTTATGGACAAACCTTACATATAAAGGCACACTCTCACAAAAAGTTGGTTACATTTAAACTTCTATACAGATGAACCCTATAGTTAGCTTTGGCTGCCACTAAAGGCATCTTGTATTAATAATGTGTATTTTTCCAGTGATGTTATCAAAGGCGTTGGTTGGTTGTACCTGTGATACTTCTGTTTGTTTTGTTGTTCTTAATATATCTCTTTCTGCATGTGTAGAAGCAGACTCCGATGATGTTTTCTTGTATTCTTTTTCCTGCATTAGTCACCTTCTCTCCTCAATAACATTTTGCCTTACCTTTCTCTTTTACCTTTCCATTTCTGTGTCCGTTGAATTTGAACTCATCCCAAAATGATGTCCAATAAAAAAGATTTTGCACATGTATCAAGCGTAGCACTATAGCAAAAGCAGTAAGGCTAAATCTGTTGGACTCTCTCTGGCATTAAGACAGTAATTCTTAGTGCTAAGCTGCCAGACAGGACACATAGCAAAAAAATTAGCAAAAGTAAAAAGAATGCTTTTTAGTTGTGGGCCGCCATCTTAAACACGATCACCACCCACGTACAGTTCTTAAATACTCCACTAGACGGCAAAAGAGTAAAAATACCATTTAGAAAAGAGATGGGGGTTTTCAAAAATGATACATTTGGTATTAAAGGTTTAGATTTTACCCAGAGGTAACCAAAGTAACAAAAGGATGATTCCATTTTTATCAGCAAAAACTCAAGGGGGCTGGAAAATTACAGGTATTTTTTTTCCATATGCTGCACCTTAATGGCATAAAAAGGTGCACTTGTGAAGTCCCTCTTATGCAGAATAATTTTTATCCTCGTATTCACCAGCCTGATGAGCATTAAGGCAATTACTTCATTCATATCCGGCACATTCCCCGTGAGTGATGGATGGTAATAAACCAGATGTGCAATTATATATTCAGCCGTTCCTACTTCTATCTGCCTCCTTGCTCACCTGCCAGGCAATCATGTGATGCATGGAGCCGTTACCCCATCTCTGAGAGCAGTGGACCATGGGTAATGAAGACAAACTGCACATATCAAATCAATAATGGCAGCTGGTGCTCTCTTTCTTTCTGTTCTGTTTCTCATCTTCATTTACCACCACCCTCCTCTTCTTCAGTTCATTCTTACCTCAAGATGAAATGTTGATCAGTCTGAAAAATATGACCCCTCTCTCTCCTTCTCACCATCATCTAATGAATTTGTCATTTTACTTATTGCCACCTGACATCTCCGTATTGACAGAGTGAACAGGAGAGGGGAGCAATTATAGCAGTGAGGTTTGGAGGTGGAGCAGTAATCACAGCCCTGTCTAGCTGCTGTCATTGGACAACTGAGTGAGATTATGTGTCTGATGGGAAGAAAGACGAAGATGACATTGTCTGCCAACACGCTGTCTCGGTGTTTGTGTGTTAATATCCCCCAGCCTATGCATCTTGTGGAAAGTATAACCAAAAAGTAGCAAGGATTTTACAAAACACCATTACTCCTCTGTGATTGAAACTCAGGGGTTTATATCTCAATCAAGCTCATTGGTCAGTAATCAAGCTGCCATGGTGTGGTCAGACTATTGAATTAATAAGACAATGGACTGTGTTAAGATAGGATATAACTTACAAAGGAATACAAAAAGGACAGATGAAGTATTATAAAAGTTTTAACACACTGTCCGCACAACATAATCAATCAATAATAATTATTCACAACCAGCCAGATATCTAAAATGGAATCAGGAACGGTCTCGTTCAGTTTGGTGCTTTTGTATCGTGGAGCTTGATGGCTGATGGCACAAATGAGCCTCCAAAGCACTTAGAGACCAGGGCCTGAAAGAGGACTGTTAAAGGACTGTCTTAAAGTTACAAAGGCTTTAAACAAACAATTTGCAAGCTGATGGTAAATAAAAGGTACAGTGTTATAATAATATTAAGTTCTAGGGTTATTTTTCAAATTTCTATTTAAATATTAGTTGTTGCTGTAATCCTGCTGGTGTAATCCATTGTGAAGTGTGCACTTATTCTGATTACTGAATTAAAGAACAAAAAGCAGCACTTTCACAGCTAAGGGATAATGTCTGGGTACAGGGCTTTTGGCTATTACTAAGGAATGTGATAAATACTCTATCATGTGTACAAAACACACAAAAATCAAAAACAAAAACAAATAATATTAATATACCAGTGCAAGAGTCGAGTTTGTTAGCAAATGACATAATTAAAAATTAAATTCCTTCATCATATCATGTTTATATTTCCTTCTTATTATAATTCTTTAAATATAAAAGGTCCACTAGTTCATCGTGGCTACAAGCACCCTTGAAATTAGTAGGCCAGTGTGAACCCAAGTAATGGTCTTCCTCCAGTGTGTCTGAAAATAAAAGTGGACACAGTGCACAGGTTTTAAAACTAAAAACGTTCCTTTTGGGTAAAGTGTGTAGGGGTGCTACGTGCTAAGCTAACAGTACGACACGGATGTTTAAGAGCAACATAAAGCTCATGTGCATCACCGAAGTTGCAAACCGCCCGTACAACAGCCCTGTAAGCTAGTGCTAGCTATTATTAGCTTCATGGACAGCCTAATAACGGGTCTGTCATGGTCTGGGCCCTTTGAGCTGCTCCATGCAACGCTCCACTCTGAAGCAGTATGCATTCACATATACAACATATATGTTCAGTCTTTGTTGTCTATAAGTTAATGTTTCAATTAATTTTTAAGGGGTACAGGAGCAGGATATAGTTTTCACGAGCCTAGCAAGCACTCTTGCAGCTATGGACAGTAATGTTTACTCCTTGGTTCATACTGGTCAACATGAATTACCATTTAAAATTGATATATAAGTCGCACGTGAATATAAGTCGTAGGATCGGCCAAACTAAGAAAAAACGAGCGACTTATAGTTTGAAAAATACGGCCAAAAAAACAATTGGTTTCTTTTAGTGCATGGACTGTTTCCAGAAGCAGTAGAGACCCAAATGGAAGTACAAAAATGTGCAAAAAGTACATTTTAATTTTTAATAAGTCAACATTAAAGTTCAGGTGGTTTGGGTGATCATGAGCTATCTCTACAGTTACAGCACTCTTAGCCTAGGCTACTGGAGGATTTACTCTCCATTCATGCACTATTGGCAATCATTGCTACTAATCTGGATTTCTTCCTTTGCTTTTTCCCCATTAAAAGTACACCTGGCTCAGTACTTCTATGCCTTTTCTGGCTCTTTCATTTTATTTTTAAGACGCAATTCCCCTGAAGAGCAGAAGAGCAAGGCGAGCTGGTCTTGCACATGCGCAGTTATTCGAAGAGGGACTTGGGGAAACCTCAGGAAAAATCGCCCACCCCAGCTTTAAGTTTCAGTTGTATAACTTTAAACTTTAGAAATAAATGTGAGGCTGTATTGTCATTGTACAGAAAGTACTACATCATTTTATTTGGCAGCTATTTTTATTGTTAAAGTTGAACATTAAAAGAGTATTCAGCCTTTAACTCAAAAGCCAACTCCAAAAGTTGGTTTTCCCACATTTCATAACAAAAGCATGAAAGCTAGCAGAACTTTCACCGGTTGAAATAACCTACCACTTAAGGGAA
This sequence comes from Fundulus heteroclitus, assembly GCF_011125445.2. Classification (NCBI taxonomy): domain Eukaryota; kingdom Metazoa; phylum Chordata; class Actinopteri; order Cyprinodontiformes; family Fundulidae; genus Fundulus; species Fundulus heteroclitus. Next base: position 16,370,662 of record NC_046380.1, on the reverse strand, counting down.
TAAATACTGATAACTCATTCAATAATGTTAAGGACTAAAGTACCTTGGTTTTCATTGCTGACTTAATTTATTGTCCCTATAAGTCACACTTACTTTTCAGGTTTTCACAGCTGAAACTAGTTTTTCAGCCCCAAAAAAATATGTTTTTTTGTTTGTTTTTTTTACAGTTTTTCTGAGGAAGCTTGTCTCCTGCCCATAGACCATCTTTGTGCCATGTGCTCCTCAGGAAGTGATGCAAGCGTCCCCTACATCTTTGTGTGTAAAAGAAAGCGTTTCGTTTATGGCTTTGTGGTCCAGTTTTGATGCTCACTGTTGGTTTTTATAGGGGTGGACAGGTATGCTGACTATTCTGAAGTTATGCTGCCCCATAAGGGAATACCTAAACCTTAATGCATTAGTTATTCTGACACCTGTTTCCAAAAAGTTTATTAGCAGTTTGAGATCCAGTGGTTTATCTTAAACCTTTGACCATACAAGCCAGCCTTCCCTCCTTTCTCAACCTTTTTGACGCATATTGACTGGTCAGGAACATCCCACAAGAGCCACAGTTTAACGATGTTCTGTTCCTGTTGTCTAGCCGTCAAAGTAAGGCCGTTCAAACTTGGTTACATCTTAATGCTTGCACATTTGTCAACACATCATCTTTGAGGACAAAATGTTCCGTTTTTCCCACTAAGCGGAGCAATGATGAAGAGATACGATTAGAGTACACTTTTAGCCGACTACGTTATTAAAGGAATTGTTTTGCTGTAAAAAGCTGCTCCATAATATTAGAACATATTATTCTATTTATGGTGTAAAAAAAAAATCTAAATTAGCAAGAATCAGAATCCAGGAAATGATTGTCTGTAAAGGACTGATCTTTCTGTGGCGTAGGATCAGTTTAGCTTTAATCTGTCTAATTTCTCTCTCGCTTCTTTCCTTGTATCACCACTGACAGCTTTACTTAATATGTTCTTACAAATTGTTTGTCACAGAAGCTTTCCAAATCACAGAGGACACAAAGACTGTTAGCTCAACATGCCACAGATGACCCCTGCTGGTCAAGACACGTCATTGCAACACACTGAAGATTAAACTAATTTACAGTGAGACTTTGTTCCCTGAAGTGGTGCATTGTGTTTGATTAATATGAATTAACGAGCATAAAGAAAACAAGTTCACAACTATATTTTACTGTTGCATTTGTTTTAATATTCATTGTTTCAGGTTCAGTCGTGCTAGAAGTTTTTTGCATCTATTTTAGGGCAAGATTTGGGAAGCCTCGGGGCTGCTAGGAAGATAACAAGTCACCACATATCACCTTTGTTGTGAATCAACCAACAACATAGCCGTTGGTGCAATGAATGCAATGTGTGTGTGTGTTTTCCCATGTCAATCCCACAGCCCCACTCCCCCAAACAGGAACCATAGTCTCCCCTTATCCCATTAAGACAATTGCCAGCACTGGCATTCAAACGTGTGTGTGTGTGTGTGTGTGTGTGTGTGTGTGTGTGTGTGTGTGTAGTCATACACATATACATATACGAACTGATGCACACAGATATACCACTTACACTTGGCAAAGAATGAGTAATTTCAAAATCAGTCCTTTTGGAAGAAAGCTGTGTAAAAAAAAAAAAAAGAAAGAAGGACCTCGAGCCTCCAAAACCTCCACCAGTGTTGGCGGATTGTAAAGGACTGTCAGTTACTGCAGCTTTCTATTAGGCCAAAGGGAAGCAGCAGGATTCAACTGGGGGCCCAGCGAAGGGCTTTTCTTCCTGGAAATCGGCCCTCGCACATGGACCTGAATGCACTGTGTCGCTAATCTTCTGAGCTGTGGGAGCCCACTCTATATTCACAGACTGTGCCACCCCAGCAGGCACGGCCGCGCATGCTGATGCTACTACACTCACTGTGGGGCAGGAGCTCAGCTGAACACAGGGTTAACCATTAGGGCTATAAAAAAAACCTCAACATTTCAAGAGAAAGGAAAGCAAGCTTATCTTAATTTTTATTTAATTCGTCCAGTCTTAATAACTGTATATGTTTAATGATGCCAAGTTTTGATTAACGAATTCAGAACTGTTGCTTGGGGTCAACAAGTTCAGGTGCAAGGTCAATTAAGTATCATCATAAAGATTCAACTCATGTATATTACACACACACAGATATGTTTCAAGGGTTTATTTCTGCCACCTTTGTGATTTTCCTTACAACTATGAAATAAAAAATATTTTTTTTACATTCAAATTAATTAATTAATAGTAAGGTTAATTAATAATAGTAAAATCCTAATAAAGATATATTATGGCCATGTTAGGGTCTAGAAAATCTTAGGAAGATTGCTGACTTGGCAGTTGTCCAGCAGACAGGCAGTGACACAAAAGGCTGTACTTAAGCATATTGACGGAAAGTTGAGTCAAGAAAAAAACTTTGGTAGAAAATGGTGCAGCAAGCAATGAGAGGATTGTCAAGAAAAAAAATAATAAATCAACAGTTTGGGAGAGAACCACAAGATGTGGATTTCAGCAAGAGTCAGAGCCACCGCAGCCAGATGTACCCAGGAAATGGACAACGTTCACATTTCTTATATTAAGACACTCCTGAACCAGAGACAAAGACAGAAATAGCTAACCTGGGCTAAGAAGAAAAAGGACCGCACTGCTGCTCAGGTCCAATGTGTTTCCACAGTCCTTCCCTGATCAACTTTATGGAGTTTCTGATTATTTCCAGCAGGACTTGGTACCAATCTTCAGCACAATGTCAATGTTGCTATGTGTATTTTAGGTACTAAAGGTACAAAGAAAGTATCCCACCATCGATCAGATGAATCCAGAGTGCTCATATGCATGTGAGGTGCACCATTACCCAAACATTTTAATATAACAAGATTCATAGCCGGTTCAGGTCTAACACATGTAGTGGTTAATTGATGTCATCAACTCGCCCAGATATTTCGGCATGCGGGAAAGAAAGCAAAAGTTATCACATTCCATCACTAAACTAGCCACAACAGTAAACACTAATGTGCTTTAAATAAGCCCAATCAGTGTCCTTTCATAACTGCATCACAAAGTTTTAGAAATTACCGCACAAACATATTAAAAACAATAATGCAATAATAAGACACTTTTATCTAAAATGACTTTTTTTCTTTACTGCCTTGTTTCAAATAGTCTCTCTCTGGTTATCATGTGTTTCACACAGTGGTACTTATACTGTTAAAGGGCCTGAATTAGTTTCCACCAAACACAGACCCATCATTACTGTTACCAGAAATATATGATTAAATCTGCAACACAGGAGCAAACTGTATCCTGTGTTTAATAAAATAAATATTTTTTTAAAACAGAATTGAGATTTGAGATTGTGGTTGATGTATGATTCTGCAAAGTCTCCCCGACTTCTTGAACAACACCTCAAAGCTAAAACCAGACACAACAGTGCTGGTTCCAGGTTCAAGGTTAGTTCAACATCTTCCTTTCTGTCAACCACGGGGAAGTTGAACATCTGACACTGGTGCATTAAATGTGTCTTACCAATCAAGTTACAATTACTGCAGCTGTGTTAAATATGGCTGATGAAGTGCTGCCCTCCTGTGGACAGTTAATGGCACTGAAGCCACTGATGGCAGATTGTGCAAGTTTCTGACTGGTAAGACTGGACTACTGCACAGCTGTCAAAATGTGCTTCCTATGGTCTAATTTGTGAAAATATTTCTATTAGTCATGTAACATGAGGCCACAAATAAAGCCCTTTAAAGCTCTTTATGCACAATAAGCATTGTATATCCAGCTGCTAAGATGGATCAGTCTCACAAACACAGGTGCCTCCTAGGAAATAAGAATAATGTCAAAAAGTTGTTGTTTTCAGTAAGTGGATTTGAATTGAATAAAGGGTGAAACAAAGTGATACTTTAAGTGTTTTTTATTATTGTTGTTTGCTTGTTAATCTTAAAGGAGTATGGCTTGCTGCTAATAAAACCCACTGATAAAATTTTCAGTCGAAAATGTCTGCCCAGTATGTTCTTGTACTGTACAGTAGATGCACTAATTGCCAAAGCTCATTTCGCTTGGACCAACAACAGCAGATTAAACGTTTTTCCACATTAGCCCTGACTGTGCCAAACATCAAAGTTGACCCCAACCCAACCTGTGACTCTCCACTATTCCTCCAAAGATGAGGCAAACATTTCTTTCATCTGAAAAGAAGAATTTTGACCCTTAGATAACAGTCCAGGACACTTCCTTGTTAGCGCAGGCAAAACACTTTTGATATTGTCTTTGGTTCAGAAGGGGCCTAACACGAGTTCATATCCCCCACATTCTTGAATGGGCTTTGCTTGCCAATCCTCTGCAGTCTTTCCTGTCACTTGTGCATCTGTTTCTAGTTTCTTTGGACAATGCACTCTATGAAGAGCCAGTTTATTCAGCAATTACCTTTTGCTGCTTATTCTCATAGAGAACATCTGTGTTTTTCTGCTGGCTGGAAAATGGTCAGATTTGCATTACATACCCTTTTTAAAATATATCATTTAATTGTTCTTATGTGACATTCTAAACTTAAGGGAAGCTACATTTTGGATTTCCCTTTGTGTCCAATCATCAAAATGAACAGAAACAAATGATTGAAATATATCAAATGTGAAAGGGTTTTAAGTAACGTTTTGGTGTGAGCGCTAAAAGAACTGGTTTGTCGGAGCCCCATAGACCTCCCTTCAGTTAAATCCAGTCCAGATATTAATATTTATATAACCTGAATCTATTTTCTTTTCCCTTTCTTATGTTTCTTAAGAATACATAAAACATACTAGAGTTTCCTCTGGTATGATTTGATGACAATTTGTTAGCAACTCTAAAAGGGACAATTTTGGGAAAAACCCGCCACAAAGCAAGGAAAATGTCTTAGTAAGGTTTGAAATCACTACATGTGTAGCTGGGGCACAGCCAGTCTCTCCACATTACAGATTTTACTCTGGCTCATACAATTCCTTCAAAAAATCCAATATTCTGTGAAGTATACAGCAATATTTATTTAAATCTTACACTTACAAAAGATTGAATGACTTCTGTTCCCTTATAGATTGGGGACACATCAATGTAGCAAGACGGCGCTCACAAAAGGATGAAAATGATCTCTCAGACCTTCATAATGCTTTCTTTCAAGCATCAAGCGGACATACTCTTGATACACTGCTCACATGTCTAACACATCCCCTGGATTAACCCTGTTCCTTCCTTCTAAAATATTTTGTTCCAAGTTTAAATGCACAAAAAAGGTTATTTTACAACATATAATTGTGGTCTGTGCTGGCCTCCTGTTACATCCTTTACATTCATAACTCTACAGGAACCAACGACATGCGACCTGCTGCCTTCCTATTCTTCTTTTAGCTGCTCCCTTCAGGGTTTGCAAGCAGATCCTGTACTTTTATCTCACTCTGTCCCCAGCTTCCTCCTCTTTCACAACAACTCAGTCTGTTATCCTTCATTGTGTCCATGAACCTTTTGTGCGGTCTTCCTTTTCTCCTCCTTCTAGAAGCTCTATTCTTTGTCTAAAAGTGTCTCTGCCCTTTTGGACAATCTCAGCTTTGCTTCTGTAGTGGAGCACCCACACAGCGGACGTGAACTATAACCTACAGAACTGACTTTTTGCAGGTCGCTACAATGTGCCTCATAGGACCTTAAGAGCCAAAGCAGTCTAGTCAAAGTAAACGCTTACCCAGGATCACAAACGATGAGGAGTGTCACACTCGAGTGTGAGACCTTGCTCAGCTGCTATCGTCTGGTTTTGCCTGGTGGCTCATGTGAAAGTTTCTCTCAAAGGAGAATGGGAGTTTCAGATTTGGTTTGATTAATTATTCAGAAAGCTTCGTTATAATTCACAATTAACCCTAGATTTAAGTTCTGATTATGTCCATCTTTAAATTATGTGTTTTATTCATTGAATTTAATGCATCCCTGAGATTACAGAGAGATGACTAAGTATAGGTATTATGGATAAGTGATACATTTCTTGGACCTTAGAATAGTTTTACACCCAAAAGCAATATATTAGAGATAGTATAACCTCCACGTGTCCCTGACTAGGCATGGGAGCGAGTCCTCATTATTACCCAGGTCAGTTTGACTGGTTGGCCAACTACTGACGTGTTCAGCTGTTCTAGGTACTCCATTAGTCAGCATCTAAATTCTCAGCTTATTTTCTGTCACGTTTGTGTGAAGTTGGTATCAAATTATATTTTCCTCCACACAACACCGAGATGCACCGAGTTGAATCCAGTAACTTTGTTTAGGTTACGTTTCACTGCCCATTAGCTAGTTCCACTTCCGTCATGAGTCAAGCCTGGGACCATCTGTACGTCAATTAGTTGGATAGCAGCTGCTCAGCCACCAGCCAAGCTAAGACACGTGTCAGAACCACATGTCCATTGAGACCCAGAACCGGTTCTTTGAGTTGAAACTGCAACAAGTTGGACCCTAAGTTAGGTGCCTGAATATGTACGCCGTGCTAGCTGTCTGGTGCCGCCAAAGCTAACCTTTCCATTCCCAACCGTTCCATCGAGATCAAAGTTAGGTTGAAGATTTTTTAATTGGATCGTAACATCTTTTCTTTAGTCTCTCAGAAAGGGATAAGATCCTGGTGATCATGTTTTAACCAGCTTCAATTATTGTTTTGGGTGCTTGTTTCATGGTTTATTCTTTTTTTGAATCCATATCGTGTGTGAGCCTATTTGAGTTAGCATTGTGATGGATGTAGTTAGTGTTTATGTTATTGGTATCAAATAGACTGATTTGTTTGATATTAAATTACATTCTTGGTCTTTCTGTTTATCAGTACTGTTTGTTGAATTTGTTTTGATTTTAATACATTCAGAATCCTGAGAAATTTCCTTGTTCTGCCTTTTAGTGCACAGTTCCCTGGAAAGGAAATGTATGCACTCCGCAGATTAAATGTGACAAATTATGGCTCTGATCGAACTGATAGGAATACTAATGTAATCTAAGACAGAACCGAATCCATTACACCGCTCTAACCTCAACCAAACCTGTCCCACTGATGTACTGACAGCTAATCCTGCTCGTATTGAGCGCTTTAAACTGTGTGAGCTGCAACAAAGTCCAAGCAAAGGGGGGAAGGAAGAGAACAGGATTGAATTCAGACAATACTTTGTTGTTTCTTCAGATGCTCGTGTTGCCTCAGCATGATTAGAGTTTGGCTAACAATTAACTTGAAACCCTAAAACATCTGAAGTGTTTTTTAGAGTAAATCAATCAGTAAAAAGAACAAAAACAAAGTCAGAGTGAGGCACAACAAAATCAGAACAGGACATGTCACACGGGGCGAGGGCACACCATGCTGGTCATGCTGCTCTGGGAAATTTATTACATGAGTTTTCTTTATTTTTTTAAATTCCTATTATAATTAATATGGTATGTTATTATATTTTTCTCTAGCGCTCCTGTCAGTGGCGTTAAATATGGGTCAGTCAAGCAGCAGGAGTCACAGTCCATCATCATAGCCACCACCATTGTAAAATCTTTTTCACCGTATTGTAATTTTTACTTTTCGTCAGGCTAAAAAATAATTTACAACACATTGTTTTTACTGACTTTTGAAACCACAAACATTCCAGCAACACACTCTAGAATTAAGGGGGTTGACAATCAGAAAAGCATGACTTTTTGCATAGTATTAAATGAACAAAGACATTGAGTTCTTTATTTACAATTATTGTATAGATAAAAAAAATATCATAAAACCAAGATGAACACTTAATTCACTTACCCATGAATGGCTAAGTATGCCAAAAAGCTATCTGTTGGCATTTCTCTTTTTCTTTGTTCAACAAACTGCATGCTGCTAAATACAGTACATCGAGGCAGGTGAGTATATTGCAAAAAAGTATCATTGATATCATCATCATCATGGGTGTCATCATAAACATAATGACAGGTTTGTTACAACACATGTTATGATTAGGATGTGTCTCTGACAGGAGCGGGGATTGATCACAAACAGCCAAAGTGCCGCGTCATCAGTATGACTCATCGAGTTGCATGATGTAATCAGGAGGAGTTCATGTTTTCAACGTTTCTGTCCTCAGTGGACCCATAACTCTATTTACAAAGATCCATTTAACTTCAGTGTCTTAAAGCTGAATGTTCTCCCCGATGTAAAACTGGTTTCAGGATGTTGGCTTAAGTCTTTTTTTTATGTATTGAAAATGTTATATCTATGTATTATTTTTTTATTTGCTTCGTATTATTTGTTTTTTTACTTTAAAGACAAAAAAAAAAAACACTGGAAAGATAGCAAAATAAATTAAGAAGTTCTAAGGTAAATATCAGAACCCAGACTGTTTTCTTTCAAATTAAATACGACAGAATTTATTCCGATGTTCTTCGACATGCCTGAGCTGACCAGTAAAGCTTGTGCACCCTCTACAGATGAACACATCGGCTGAACAATGACAGAGGAGGATGCAAAAACAAACAACAAAAAAAGATAAAGCTGCTAGGAGATATGATTGTTTACATCATCTACAGAATAGATTTAAATTTATGTAAAAAAAAAAAAAAAATGATATTTTCTTCAAGTTGCATAATGAGCCTACTTTATGACATCATGCTTGCAACTGCCTTCGGTTAGGTAGAGTAATAATAGTAGAGGCTATTTTGGTGGCCTTGTCCGTCTGAGTGCAAAAAAACTGATAAATGCGCCTGCTGTATGCGACTTCTGATAACGTCTGATTGGTCAAAGTACAATAAATAGTTTACAACTAGTGAGTACAGTTGAGATGCTAAGAGTACTGTATATTGTGTGACGGCAGGAAGACAAGCTTGGTTAGAAACACACAAAAGCACATCTAGAGTTACACCACAGAAGTTTTCATTCATAACCAGATAGTGCAGGAAATCTTTTATGTATATTTATAGAAAAAGAGTCAAAGCAACATTCCATTTTTGTTATTAGTTTTGTTTTTTGTCAGGTTTTTATCTTTTTTTAGATGTTAAAAATGCCAACATCGTTTAGGGGCTGCGTGTGTGTAGATGAAAAGAAGCTTTTAAAAAAATCAAAATAAATCAGAAAATATTAGCACAAGATATTGCAAGTTTCAAACAAAATTCTAAAATGACTTGATTGCAGCCTTTTGATGGTCGCATACACCTTTAAAAGATGAAGTCCTTTGAACAAGGTTTACCTAGACGACAGTTAAATAAAAAGGTCCTGATATCAACCTTTTACATGAGTACTGACCCCAGGTCAGCACTGAAGCAAAGCAAAAATAAACCATAATTATCACCCAGAAAAAAAAAATCAAATATTCTCCTCTGTCACAAAAAGGAGGCCTTTGTTAGGAAAAACCAAAGGCAAGCCGCTCTTATTTGATCCCAACAATCATAACGAGTAATACTAAGATTCCACATGTACTGTACTATGCATCCCATTATATTTTGGTTTCTTCTCATTGTTTATCCTCTAAAAATATCTACATTATTTGACAATATAGCAGGCAAGTTTCAGCACATGGTTTTTCCCGTATTAACACAGCAACAAAACTCTGAGCTCGCCTCCTCTAAGAAACCAGGAAATTCATCTCTAAGAGGTTGTAAACAATTACATTCTGTTTTAGACATAAATAAGTCAAAATAATTTAAGCCATTGAAGCGGAAACAAGGCAACATGCCAACAAACAAAGATAAACTCTCTCTAAATAGATTTTATGAATTTATATGTATAGAATATATCCCATAAATGCTATCATCATCATTTTTATTAATAATAATATTTAGCATTTCTCTTTTTCATCAGGTGCAAAACTACTGTGCAAGTTCAGCCCTACCACCTCGATACACATTTCTGCTTATGAATGATATCTTTTTTTTTTTAAGAGTCCGGTACATGTTCATGCCACACAGAGCAGAGAGGGAGGACTCAGAGAAGCTGTCTTTACATTTGTAGTCCGCTGCGAGGCCCAGCCCATCAGAACCAAACAACTTCAATAAAATGAAAACCCTTTTGAAATTAAACTTTGGGCAAATGTACATTCATGCAGGATCAATAAGAATAATAACAAGAATAATCAGACTCAGAATAATAACAACGGTTTTTAATTTAATTCAAACTATTACTGTATCTGTGTTAACAATGTTATTATTGAAGAGAAGGAGTTTAAGAAGAGTATAAAGTCTACTTGAGCTCTGCATCCCTCAGCAGTCTCCCTCCACCTCGTCCTCCTCAGGGTGTCGCTGCGGACACAGTTCCAACGCAACGTGCAGTCAGCTGCACGTTTATACAGTACATGCTAACCGGTACGAGCATAGTGTCATAAACACCATTAAGGCTGCCACCATACACATGCAACCACAAAAGCAGGATGGCTGTGTAGGTCGTGTAGCTTTGTGGAGCTTTTTGAAATTATGTTTTTATTCTTGCCATTTCACTAAGATTCACTCCGTGTTGAAAGGAGAGAAGAGCTTTATGGGCTTAAGCTTACGAGAGGGAGATGGATCAGATCTGTGTCGGTGGTAAGAAATGGTGCGCTGGAGGGAGCGGAAGAGGGGAACTGGGTGGCCATGTGTAACGTACTGGTAGAAGTAACAAATAAAGGTCTGGGAAAGCTGAAAGGAGTTGCTCCTGGACCTTGAGGGAACAACACGAGGGGTTAGAGCTGCGTTCAAGACAGGGGTTAGAGGCTGGTCTCCAGGCTGTGCAGAGGGCTGGCGGGGCTGGAGGAGGCAGCAGATTTGCTGATATCGATGGTGAGGTTGATCCCGCTGTCGATAGCGTTGTTGTTCTTGTTAGGAGACGAGGGCTGGCTGGAGTACTTTGTCCTCCTCCTGGCAGAATCGTCATCCGTGTCGTCGATGAGGGGGATGCTAGGTGTGGAGTCGTCTATCCTAAACTCAGGGTGTGTCATGAAGTTGTGTATGGATGTTCTGGAGTCGGGTTTTTCCAGGCCTTCATACAGGGAGCTACGGAATGCATTCACAACTCGAATCTGTTGTGAAAAGAAGACCAAAAAAGGAAGGGAGAAAAACATGAGAGGTGACGTTCTAGAACAAACAAAAAGAGCTGAAGGGAACCTCGTAATGAGAGAAAAGAGAAAAGTTGAAAAGGGATGGACACAGAGGAAGAAAAAAATATTTTCTTGCTATTTTTGAGAATACAATGTGGAGAAGGAAAAAGTGAGAGAGAAACAAGTGAGAAGGCAACTGCAGTCTCTTTTCTGCTTGCACAAGATGACTACAGGTCACATGTCACTTAATTTTGGCGTGCACTAAGAAAAACTGTGAGGAACATAATCATAAAGAACACAAGAAAATTATACATTTCCAGAAAAACCAAAGCAACACAAATGCTCGTTGTAAGTATACGCTTTAGTCCAATGTGCTGTATACCTAGAAACAAGCCACATTAATAGATGGAATACTTACAGAAAAAAATTAAAGCACAATACCACATGCAGTTTTGAAGAAATCTGGTGGACGAGGTCAGTAAGAAAGAAGTTGATTAGATTAGAGAGATCCAATGAGGCGGTTTAAAAACTTCTGGGGGGTAGGGGTAGGGGTGGGGGGCACCAGACCACCGTCTGGCAGAATATCCACACGGCCTCTGAATGAGACACACAAAACACTCAAATATAGCACAGTGTAGCAGAGGCATTGTCCCGAATGGAGTGAGTCAAATCTGCATGAGGTTGGCTCAACCTAAGCATCGCAGAGTAAATAAAACTCACACCAACCAAACACATCCCAGAAATAAAATAGTGGAATTTAGACAGCAAGCAAACACACTAGGTTAAAATATTATGAACATACAACACACACACACACACACACACACACGCACGCACGCGCACACATAGATGTAAACCCAAAGTACATGCAACAGTGACAAACTGGACACTGGCACAAGAAAAGCTGACATCAAACAAAAGGAGGTGAATAATGAAAGTAAGTTTCATTGTCAGAGGTCTGACGGTCGAAGCATGTTTCTCACTCCATGCATATCGAAGTAAACACTCAAGTACAAGCCCAGCTATGTGTGACGGTTTAATGAATCACATGTTCTTGTGTTTCTTTGGGAAGCAACTAACAGCATGGTGCAGTTGAGACCATGTAGAAACTGAGGTTTGAGGAATCGAAACAGGAAGCGTGTCTACTTAGTTATATCTGCACGTTTAATGTTGATATTATGAACAGAATAACTAATCGCAAATTATTATTTAATAGTATTAATACGCATTTGAGACAATGAGATTGAACAGCCTTAAATTAATTTAAATAGTAAATCTTTCATGTTCAAATTTAGGTGTTAAAAATAGCACTTAGCACAGTTTGTAAATATGAAGATTAATGATCATAGCTTTGTCTTGGTACTGATATTCTTGACTTTTACATTTTGAAAAGTGGCTAGGAGAAATCGGCCTGTAAATGTATACCATAGGGAGACAGAAAGTAATTCTAATTCTATTTGATGAACTTAAAGAAACTAATAAGATTCTTTAGCTTTACCAGTAAGCATGATGTGTTTGTTGAAAAACAAACATTTTTAAATCTAGGATTTCTGGCCACTAAATAAATGTACTCAAAGATTGAAATTTCTAAATTCTCACGGTGTTAGATGATGCTGCAGTGACAAGAAAAAAAAACAATTTTAGAGACTTTTATCCATCTTTACCAGGGATAACAATAAGTGTAAGCCTATTTTTGTGGTTTCAAGTTGTGGTCCCAAGGAAAACACTAACATTTTAACATGGAATCAGAAGATACCATGTTTATTCTGAACATGACCCAGTAAATCTTTCTAAATGTAAAAAGTCCATGAAGATTACAAGATCAGAAGCATCTAATAAAATGCTTTATGATATAAGGTTGAGCTTTTTAGAGACTAGATTAAAAGAAAATAATGTGCAGTTCTACTAAACCTCTAAGTAGATGTGCTGCATCCTTTATACAAAATAGAGAGGAGAATTCAGGTTTCTGACATTTCTCATTAGACCTATAAAATACTGTTCAGGTAAAAGTAACATCTCACCTCATGGTTTATGAACATTGTATTTTCTTTGAAAATATACTACATAATAACGTGTAGTATATATAATTTTATATATAATGATGAAGCTGGGTTGATTCTGGTTGAGCAAATCCTGCAAGCAGGATAATAGAAATATATCCAGCAGATAATGATTAAATTACGCCAAGGAAAATGTTGTTGAATATTTCCTCATACTAAAACAGTTCATCCAGGTGGTTTATGTTAAACCTTTGTTTTCCTTTTTTTCATTAGAAGATTGTACGCTGAAATGGCGTCCCATCAGATTCACCTTAAAATGTTGATTAGCTCAGATATTTGAAACAAAGATGAAAACAGAGACAGTAACAGATCTTACAATCTAATATTTTGATCTCAAAATACACTTTTCTGAAAGCATTCGAGGTAATAAAAAGGATATCCCTAACCACATGTACAGCTGCTTAGTTTAAGTTATTTTAAATATAAACAGTAAGTAAAATTTGTCTTGTCTCAAGTCATTATTATCTGCCATACAAGTGACAAAAAGCGACATTGCCACTTATACTTGAATGTTCACCCAATCCCTTTGTGAGTTGATTGAAATTAGTTAATATTAACGGCCGTCAAGACATAGAAACGAGAGGACTGACAGATCTGATGACGTATGGGGGATGAGCAGAGGGAGACAAACTCACAACCTGAAATGTCACGCCGTGGGTATCACTCTTAGTCCTGTGCTCCTAGCACTCTGGGGAAACAAACACACATTGACCAATGAGAGGACAGTACAGCCAACCATGGGAGGAGATATCAAGATGAATTTGAAATCCAGTGTGAACATCAAAAAGACAGAGTAAGAGAGGAAATGAAAAAAGCAGCAAGAGAGAAAAGGACAGATCTTCAGAGATGCCACCGTTACAATGAAGTCATTGGTGGCAATGTGTCTAGTTATTTAAATTTAAAAATCAGTGATTGATGAGAACTGGATGGCACCCCTGAAGCAAAGAGAGCAGACAAGCAGACTGACAGAGTTCTGACTCACGGCCAGTAGTGGGAGGAGCAGTAGCAGCAGTAGTGCTTGTAGGAGAGGAAAGGGCATTGGACAAGGACACGTGACTAGGACTAGAAACATTGGTTACATCCTGGGTCTGGCTGGTGGTGGATGATTGGCGTCTCAGAGCCCCCTGAAAGGAGGTGCCGCTCTTGAAGGTGTTGACTACTTCAATCTGTGTGAGAAGAGCGGGACAGGAGAGGACAAATGGCTGCTCAGAGTGACACAAACTAAATGGCAACACAGGCTGACTGGTAGGGTAAAGGGAGTACAACTTTGCAGTCATGACACATAAGGGTAGGGGCGGCATAGGTCAGGGTGGAGTGACCCCACAACCAAATGGTGAATACGAATTAAAAAGCTGCCTTACACATTGAAAAACATGTACCTGGTACATGACAGGCAGAACATACAGCACTCTGTAAAAGTCTTGATTCATATAACATCTACTGCCAGAACCAGACTGTCTTTAACCTTTGAAATGGTCTTAATTAACAGTTCTCCAAGGTTTCTAAAGGTTTTCAGTTTAGACTTTGGTTGCTCTTTCACACATTTTTCTGTCCTTATAACATTTTTCTATTTGTTTATTCAGTCATGTAACTTTGATGTATTAATCATTAAGGCAGAATAGGGCTCAAAAATTCAAAGCGATTAACCCATGTTATGTCTACACATATTGGTCAATTTAGCAAAGAAATCATTTTAGGTTGGATCTTACAGGACTTTGTGACAACTAGCGTGTCACAAAGACATCCCTTCTTCTCATTTTACTGGTTTAATTTATGAAGTTATTTTTTAGCACCAACAAGCTAATTTTAAAACAGCATAAAGTACATCATTAAATCCATGTGTCAGGTTCTCTCTCAGGTTTTTTGGGTTATTTTCAGATTAGTATTTAGGTTTCTGGATTATGGACAATAGCTTTAGATCGCTTTTTATTTTGTCTTCCAACTGCCCACTTTTCTAATTTCCTAGTTATGGTCATGTGCAAAGACTGGATACAAAATAAGTGAAAAAGCAGTCAAGTCTAGAAAACACCTCTGAAAGAACAGCATAAAAACTATTGGTTTTGATCAAATACAATTTTAAAAATGTAAATAAAAAAATATTTTTGATTTATTAGATAATAGAATCTAAAAGTCACCTGTGCAAAGAAAACTTTGCCTCTGCAATGATTTTTTTTTATTGCGTTTAGCTGTTTCAGTTACCGTACCATGTTGTGGGATAGCTTCACACAGGACCACTAGTGACACATTAGAGAAATGAAATCAAATTCAACACAAAGGCAGAATAGTGTTAGCTATCACAGTGATACCGGTCTTCAGAGTTCATCACAGTGACAACAGTTCATTGATTATTTTCTGCTCCTCCGTTGGTCCACAGTGCTTCCATCGACCCAGGAAATGTTGGATCTTCATTTTCCTAAATTTTTTTATCTTGAGACAAAATGACTTTAACTTGGTGGCATTAGTGTCCTAAATATTCTGCAACTATTATAACGAAACTGGATCTTTATTGGTGGTTAATAATTAAAGTGTCTAGAAGTTGATGAGTTTAATCATTCTATTCTGGTGTCAATCTCTTGAAAACAAAAATTAATTGCACACCTGTTTCTGAAAACAGGTGCCATGGTGAAGGATGAAAAAAGTAAAAGGAAGCAAAAACTACTTCTGGAAGTTAAATTATTTCTTCCAACGCCTAAGTCTCAAGAAATCTTACAGTGAAATGTTATTTTTACCTGAGTCTGGATGCGATTTAGACCTCTGAACCAAAGAATTTGACCTCTCCGTAACTCCCTCTCTGCATGGTCAATCTCCTCATTATCTTCATTAACATCCTCCTCTGGTAGCTCATCTTTCTGAGTTAACTGGCCCGCCCGACGCAGGAAACGCAGATTGCTGTTGGGTATGGAGGCAATCACCTAAACAACAAAAAAAGAAAGAGCACTTATAGTTAAAACACAAAAACTTAAAAATAAGCAGTTCTTAAAAAATATTCCAAACTCCATTTGAGTTACCTGTCCCCAGACCAGCTCTCCCAGCCCCAGGAAAACGCACCACATCCACTTCTCCAGGTCCAGAGGCTGACAGCTGAACGGCTTCCCCCCAAACTGCACAATCACGATCTGCACAAAACGAAGCACAGTAAGAAAAAGAAAAATTACTTTGCCCTATTAAACAAAAAAATGTATTCACAGCTCAAGTTTAGCGATATGAAATATCCATAGTGTAATAAGAAAGTATAATAAATAAAACACACCCACTAACAGAATATAAAACATCTGCAGCTGGTTACCTGTACAGCAAATGTGCCAAAAACAATGGAGCAGAAAATTGGATTCCTGAAGATCCCGTCAAACACGTTCCTCTCTCCGTGTATTTTACGAGCATTTATCTCATTGAACAGCTGCATCATGACAAATGTGTTGAAGATGATTGTGTAGTGCTCAGACGGAGGAGAGTGGAGCGGAGCATTACGACCACTGTCAATGTCAAAGATTATCTCGCCTGGTGGGAATACAAATATAAAATTACCTCTTTATAAAAATTTTTAATTGTTGTCACACACTACTATTGGGAACAAATGCACTGGGCATACCAACAAACAGCAGCGTGAAGATGATAATGAGCTGATAGACTGCATGTCCCAGGATGTTCTTGGTCATAGTGCTGGAGATCAGAGGCTTATTGCGACCATAAGGTTTTCTCTTCAAAAGGGACTCTGTGGGAGGCTCCGTCGCCAGGGCCAGAGATGCAAAGGTATCCATAATCAGGTTAACCCACAACATCTGCACTGCTTTAAGTGGAGAGTCCTGTGAAAATCAAGCGCAAACTCCCACTGAGAACAGAAAAACTCCAATACAACAGGAAACATATAGTGGATCCTGTAAACCTTTTCGCACCACAGTCCAGTACTATCTTTATTCTAACATGCAAACATTATTTCACTTATTTTTGTAGGACACTTGATTACTCCATTACCGATCTTTACTACAGATTAGAAAACAACAACATAATTCTAGCCCAACCAGGAATATACCAACACACAGAACGCTATTGTCACCAGTGGCTGTTGATACATCTGTTTACTGCCTCTTACCTGTGTGATGCAGGCTCCAGTGAAAGCGACTATGACAGCCACTACATTGACAGTGAGCTGGAATTGAAGAAACTTGGAAATGCTGTCGTATACATTCCGGCCCCACATAACTGCCTTCACAATGCTGCTGAAGTTATCGTCTGTAAGAATAATGTCTGATGCCTCCTTAGCCACATCAGTTCCAGCTATACCCTGAAAGAGCAAAAAAATAAATCTTACATTAATTATGCAAACTGAAAGGAGTTAGAATGGGATTTTTTTTTTAAAGAGGAAATGGGATAAACACAATTTGATGATTAAAAAAAAATTTGCATCACATTTGACACAGATTAAAAGACATCACTAATTTCAGAAAGTACTATATTCTTTAGAATATTAGGTCAAATTTTTTCATAATTTGACCGATCCTGCAACTTAATAGTCTGAAAAATACGGTATGTTATTTTGAACTATAGGATCTACTTCTTATTCTAAAGACTGAAAAAGCTAAATAGCAAAATCCAGGAATGCATGCATCTTCCAAGACCAGGTATGGCAAAGTGAAAAACACTTGCTTAGGTGTATTAATCCAAGCCTGAAACTTTATTCAGAAGTAATGAATAAAACATACAGTAATAGCAGTGATGTCAATTTTACAATATTCAGTTTAAATGAAGCAGTAATACATGGGTAAAGACACATAATGCACATAAGATAATTGCTGAAGAAGCTGGAGTTTCGCAGAGTGCTTAAAGTATATTAAAAGCAAATTGAGTGGAAGGAAAAAATGTTCTAGAAAAGGGTACACCAGCAACAGAGACACCTGCAGCCATGACAGGATTCTGAAGCAAAGACCACTGAAGAGTTAGGGAGAGATTTACAAAGGCTGGAATCTGGCTTGAGACAGACGTAAGCAGGACATGGACTGCAAGAGTAACAATCCTTGTGTTAAGCAACTCTTTAACCAGAGACAATTTTAAAAATGCTTTCCCTGGGGACGGGAGAAAAGCAATATCTTCAGTAATTATGTTGTTGCTAGTAAAATATTGTGGATAATTAATTTCTTTGCATCATCTTCTAATAACATTATTTAACATATCCCATTGGTCTTTAATATTTATTTTGTTCTCATATAATTATTTACTATAATTGTTTAAATTTGGTTTACTTATTCTTATATTTTTATATCTATTTTCTGTCTCTATCATTCAATCATCTATGAATTCTCTATGTAGCGTGTATCTTTTTTGCAGGCATTCTGCAAACCATTGTGATCTCAGAACACCTACCTTTCAGTGTTTATCATATCTAAATTTGAAAAAGTTTAAGAACGTTTCGTAAGCTTTATCTATTTTTTTCTCCTGGTGTACTAAGTCCCAATCTTGACTGAGTAGTTCCTCTCTAAATGCAAACATTGACTCCTCTGTTCTCATTCTATTGTACTTTTGTGTTTCGTCCTTTTGCAGCTTTCCTGTAACAACTGTCATAAAAAAACAAACACTGGTAGATGGTCACATCATCTTAGCCATCATCATCAAAATAAACATAAATTAACATTTGAAATAAAGGACTCTGTGTGTAATAAACATACATAAGATATTAATTTATTTTTTGATTTATATATAAAAAAGAACTTTTCAGGGACATTCAAATGTATTAAGGCTGATCTGTAAAAAAACAAATGATGGACAAAACTAAGCAAACCTAAGCTGTGTGATTCTAATCAACAACTAGGGGGCGCTCTGAAGCAGCAAATATAAGGCAGAGTTCTTGAGAAGAAATTCTAAATAATTCAGTGATGAAAAATACATTGGGAGATGTTCTTTGCACTCAGGTTCAAATTAATGCATCTATTTAAAGAGAAAATGATCAAACAAATAGCAATTCCAAGCTAGTTTGATTACCATTGCAAACCCGACATCGGCTTTCTTTAAAGCCGGTCCATCGTTGGTGCCATCTCCTGTCACAGCCACCACCTGCCTCTGATCTGCCATAGTGCTGTCAATAATTCCTGTCAAAACACACAGAGCAGAGCATGCAGCACAGTTCAGCTATTCAGTTCACATGATACCTTATATGAATGAAGAGTTTAACAAAAAAAATTATGAAAAAAAACTAGTTCACAAAATCTAAGTTCTAATTAAATTAATGCAAAATTCCATTTTACAAAAATGATCTCACTAACCCACCTTTGACAAGTGTGTGTTTGTCTGTTGGGGATGATCTGGCCAGGACTCTGAGCTTTGGCCACACCTTGTCAATACGCTCCTGTTCCACCTAAACACGTACGCATGATGCACACAAATGGTTGTAGTTTAGATGTATTTCTATTATTTTTTAACCTGTCTCTTATTCCCTCCCTCTCTATTAATGTGACAACATCTCCTGTACCTCTCCTTTCTCATTACGGATCCTCCTATTGAACTCCTTGCCATCAATGCAGAGGAAATCCTCTCCTGGATGGATGATCCCACACTTGATGGCTATGGCTCTGGCCGTGTTTATGTTGTCGCCCGTCACCATGCGTACAGTGATGCCTGCATGCTGGCACTTCAGAATGGCATCGGGCACCTAAAAATATTGTACAGATTAAGATGCACACATCAATGATTAAAAGCTGCCATGAACTGGTATATTTCTGTTTGAAGCAACAAAGTTGGTTTTACTTCAGACACATACAAAATGTTTTTGCGGTTGTGCTTCTGACAACGTATAGATATATAAAAAAAAATAATAATAATAATTTTATGGTGCTGGTTTCACTTTACACTAAAGTCAGAATTTGAAGAAATAGATGTGGATACAGTTGGTTTTACAGCTTCAATGCTGAAATGAGCTCTCTGCAAAACAGTAAAGCTGCAAGTTGGTAAGCAAAAGATCCAATATGGTCCTGAGGGAAACTATAAATTGTTTTATGAAAATTTAAATATGCATACAGGTAGGTAAACTTACAGGACATTTGATTATATTAGACAAGAATTATTGTTCTTCTTTTACGCTTTTAATTAGCACTATGTGCAACGACGTCTATCTATATAAATGTTATCCCTGTGAATAGGAGTCTAAATGGTTAAATGTTATAAGACATTGTGCATAGAGGGCACAGAGAAAAATCTGTGTTATCAACAGCTTGCAAAACAGTATTAATTCAGAAATACATCTTCTTCTTGGCAAAGGTCAGTGTGGGAGCGTGCTGCTCTCCAAACCCACACATAAACAAATGTGTGCACACAAAGTAATGAGAGCCCACATTGATTTTTACAAACATGTAGGACTCTACTTTCTATGTTTTTTCTGTTTTCAGCATAGATACGCACACATAAATAACAGATATGTTCTACTGCACATGTTCTAAACAAATTATGTACAATTAAGTGCAGCAGGTTTTCCATGAGCTGGAGGTTGAACGTTTATCAAGAACATTTATCTGACTGATATGTAGCAAAATAATAATCCTAAATAATAAAACCTACAATAATTTGGCAAATATGAAGAAGTTCCCTTTTCTTGGATTCATTAATGTGAATTTTGTCTTTGATGAGTTAAAATAAAAAGGGCCAAATGCAGCTCACTACGTCCCCCTGCAAAAATCTTTGAAACATTGTGGGCCTTTTTTTTTACTGGCAAGCCATTTTGGCTATGCTGAATTTTCTAAGGCTCGCTCAAATTTGTTTTAAAAACTGTAAAATTGTTCTCAAAAATAGACGAATTAAAATGTTTGTATGTACACCAACACTCAAAAGTCTGGGTTAACTTAGAAATGTTCAAATAAAATGCACTATTTTCTTCAATCTAAATACATTTTTGAAATTAATCTAAAATATAGTCTGGACATGTCAATGTTATAGCACAAAATGTCCATTTCTTTTGGGAATATCTACATAGGTATACAGAGACCCATTTTCAGCAACCATTACCCCTGTGTTCCAATAGCGTAGCCTGTTAGCCAATTCAAGTTCATTATGTTATGTTGTACAATCATGTTAGCACAGCTGAAAACTGTTGTACTGATTAAAGAAGCAATACAATTGGTCTTCCTTTGGCTAGTTGAGTATCTGGAGCCTCAGCATTTGTGCGTTCAATTAAAGTCTTAAAATACCCGGAAAAATATAACTTTCTACTGAAACTCCTCAGTCTATTCTTGTTCTGAGAAATGATGGCTATTTTATGAGCAAAAACTGCCACGAAACTGAAGATCTCATATAACGGTGTGCACTACTCATTTCAAAGAACAGCGCAAACTGCCTCTAAGCAGAATAGGAATAATTGGTGTTCCAGTGCACAACTAAGCAAGAGGATAAGCACATCAGAGTCTCCTCACAGATCCTCAACTGGCAACTACATTAAATGGTACTCGCAAAACCAGTCTGAACGTCAACAGTGAAGAGGCAATTCCAGGATGCTAGCTTTCTAGGCAGGGTAGCAAAGAAAAAGCCGTTTCCAAGACTAGCCAACAAAAGGAAAAGATATGGACAAAAGAACACAAACACTGGGCAGAGGGAGTTTAGAAAACGGTGTTATCGACAGAGGAATCCAAGTTTGAGGTGTTGGATAATAAACAACAACATTTGTGAGATGCAGAACAAATTAAATGATGCTGGAGGAGTGCTTGATGCCATCTGGTGGGGGAAACCTGATGGTCTGGGGATGCTTTGGTGCTGGTAAAGAGGAAGATTTGCACAGGGTAAAAGGTATAATTCAATAAGAAAAGCTATCACTCCATTTTGCAACACTATGCCATATCCTGTGAACAGTGTTCAATTGAAACCAATTTTTGTTCTGCAAGACAACAACCCAAAGCATAACTCCAAACTATGCAAGAACTATTTAGGTAAGAAGTACTCAGCTGGTAATTTGCCTATTATGGTGTGGCCAGCACAGTCCCAAGATCTCAACCTTATTGAGCTATTAGGGGAGCAGCTTGACTGTGTGGTGCATAAGAAGCGTCCAATAAACCAATCCAACGTGTGGGAGGTGCTTCAGGAAGCATGGGGTGAGATTTCCTCAGATTACCTCAACAAATTAACAGCAAGAATACCAAATGTCTGCAAGGCTGTATTTGCTGCAAAGGGTTGATTCTTTGAAGAAAGCAAAGTTTGAAGGGCAAAATAATTATTTTAAGTATAAATCACTGTTTCAAACCTTATCAATATCAATTGACCATATTTTCTTATTATTTTTAAATCTCATTTGATTAATAAAATGTGAGTTTTCTTGGAAAAACATGACATTTTTTGGATGACCCCAAACTTTAGAGTGGTAGTGTATGCTGTGCTATTGAGTAATTATTTTAAAACAAGGCTTTGCAAGGGGCCTTGCTATTGGGATAAGTGTATATCACTGTTTATGTTGAAAATTAGAGAAATAATTTTTATTTACATTAAAAAAAATGCAAAGTGGGGAAGTTGTTACACTGTCTTGCAGCAAGTGCAAGGCAAGTTGTTAGGGTTAAACCCCGGCTTGTGGTCTTTTTGCATGGAGTTAGCTTGTTCTCCCTGTGCATGTGTGGGCTCTCTCTGGGTACTCCAGCTTCTTCCCACAGTCCAAAAACATGACTTTTAGATGAATTGGTCTCTCTGAATTGCCCTTAGCTGTGTGTGCGCATGGTTGTTTGTCCGGCGTGTCACTGTGTTACCCTGTGATGGACAGGTAAACCATCCAGGGTATACCATGCCTCTCACCCTTTGACTGTGACCCTGAACGGACAAGTGGGTAGAAATAATGGATGGTAGGAAAAAACATACATAACAGAGGGACTATGTAAACATATAAACAGTAAAAATTCCTCCAAATATAATTGTAATATAATATTTGTACTTAGGACCTTGAGTGGCAATATTATCAATAACAAAGCCTTAAATTCTATGTTGCTGCCAGTCGTTGACAGGCAGCAACCTAATAATAGGATCTAATAAGGATAACATTCAAATACCTCTAGAAATGTATTATATTGAAATTACTTTACTACTTTGTGTTTTTGGTATGGCATACTGGGATTTGAAATGGTTAAAACTTCCAAATTATTATGAATATTGATATAAATAGCTTAGGCTAAACCAATTTTATAAGAATAACTAGATTAAAGTGGAAAAACATTGATATATATTTTTCAGTAGTTTTTGGGAAGCTGACTTTTTTGTCATTAGGGACAAATGTAATGTGGATTTAAAAGGACATCTTAAGGGTGAATGAAAATAAAATACAAGGCAGATGGCTGTTACTACGTAATGATTCAAAATACAAGTTAGGCACATGTAACCAGGTCTGTACAAAAACAATATCTTCTTTACATATTTTTTTAAAATAATATTGAATACAATATAGTTGTTAGAAAAGTTTTCATCCACACAAACCAGTACAAATTCACCACTGAGCGTTGTTTTAAACATGCCAGATGCATAGGGGGGGCAGTGCACTGCAAAGCTAAAACCTATGTCAGCCAGTCAGTCCTTCAAAATAATGGTAATGTTGAACATTATTGTGCCTCTATAGTGGGAGAGAGAGTAGGTGTAAAACTGCTGACCTCCAAGCGCTCTTTCTCCTTTGCACCTTGACGTATTGGAGTACCTGGGCTTGTAAAACCAAAGAAGCAAGAAGTGTCGGAAACTGTAATTTTAAAATGTTCCACGTATGCTTTTACTTTGAAGTCTCGATACCGAAGTGAAGACAGGAAATGCTGTGTAGTGCCGAGATAACATCATTTAAAAAATAAACGACTGGAGACGCTGTTGATTTAGTAGCAGTGAATTTGTCCAATATAACGTCACATGTGTGATATCAGCCTGACATTATTTGTCACAGACAAATGCGCCGGACCCAAAAAGTAATTTTCAAAAAAAATTTAATGTACACAGGCAGGCACAAAAACATTTTTCAGAAATCTCCATTTTGACTGGAGTTTTCAGAATTATTAATTTATTGAGATGTAAAGGGGAGTTTATGTGTGGATAAGTGGCCTAACCACATAAAAATGTATTCGCTTTCCCAGCTATCCAGCCCTGTGTGGACTAGGCCTGAGTGAGGTTTGTAACTGTGTCAAGTGCATTGTTTACAAATAACACAACAATTTAGATAATTAGAAGTCATTTTAATTACCCTATGAATGAATACATTAAGCAACATCTTAAAATAAAATACTGGAGCTAGATATTACAGTTGAATCCCTTTTTCTTTCTATTATTACTATGCCATTCTTATCAGGATTTTAGGCTGCTGTTTGTCATTTTTATTACTCTTAGAGTTGTTTTCCCACCGCTCTACTTGACTTGCCATTTGAGAGAGGAGAGAACGAAAAGAGTGCATGCTTATTGAAAATGCAGTCTGACCTGACAAAAGAGGGCAATAGAATTCTAGATGTTATACTGAAAAACAAGCCTCTTGAGCACCTGATATGGATCTGGTTACAGTTTCCCTCTCCTTCATTTCTCTTTACCCATCTCCCCCCTCCTCCTCCACTCCTACATCAATCTTATTTCTAATCTATTTATCTGTCTAAGTCTCTGTTTCTCTTTATATCCCTGTTTCTCCCTTAGTCCTTCCTCTCAGGAGCACCCATTTACAGAAGCCAGGAATTAAAAGAACATGAAATTCAGAGATTAGATGCTTATAACAAATAAATAATGTTTACTAGGATGTGTGGCCTTTTTTTCAGAGGAAGAAAATCTTTAAAAGACAAAACAGAAAAATGGTACTAGAGTAAATTATTTCCCTGAACTACTTTTACTTTATTTTTCAGACTATAAGGCACACTTAAAATCCTTAAATTATGTCAAATATTGATGGTGCAATTTATAATCCAGTGTGCCTTAAATATGATTACCGATGTGTTTACTGACCGATTTTATGTGATATAATGTGCTGAAAATCAGTTAAAAAGCCGCTCCGCACAATGGATATTCGGAGCATTACGGTACACTGTGTCACTACCTGATCGGGCCACAGACATATATATACGTAGACGCGTCATAGAGCGCAGGTTCGCACGTCATCGTCACCGCCATATTGTATGTGGCGGAAAAAAGTTGAGTTCTGTTATTGTGAACGTGGATCAGAGAAGATGCCTCATTCCTGTGCTGCAATAAATACACACACACACACGCATATATATATATATATATATATATATATATATATATATATATATATATATATATATATATATGTGTGTGTGTGTGTGTTATGAATATAAGGATCAATTTGTTAAATCTAAACATTGTGGTCTTCATTATTTCATAAAACCGTGTCACATGTGAACCTTTAGGAACAGACTTTTTGGGTGAGTATTAAAGAGGTAAAATTAATAATATGAGAAAAAAAGTCCTAAAGTTAAAATTAACTAACAAACACAAAAGTGACAATGTTATGATAAAAACATCATATTATGAGAATTAAGGGGGAACATTTCCAGAATAATCACAGTTTGCAGAATTATTTCACTCCTGGAGTAATAGGGCCAGGTTAGATTATTTTAATTATTTTTATTCTTTAGGAGAATAAATTCAGGAGAATGAAGCTAAAGGGATACGAAAATAAACTTGTAATATTACAAAAAATAAATACTACGAATACAAAGTATATTCAGAGATTAAAGTCCCTCTGATACTGTTTAAGTGACTGAGTAACTGCAGATTTGCCACATTTAAGATGGCGGACGCTCTACGCATCGCAGCATAGGCAGAACCCGCCCAATGACGCGTCTACTCTTATATTATGTCTATGGATCGGCCCGTGACAGGACCCTTGAGCTGTCTATAAGACTGCCTGAATGTAATGTCTAAACTAGATGTGCATTCATGTAAGGCAGCCCACACCCAGAGCGCTTTTAACAATAAACCAAGTAAGTTAATTCAGTATAAAAGTTCCATTTATTTTGGCCTTATGTTAAAAACAGGGCAGTGTAGTCCAACTACTCTGTCCTCCTGGCAGAAGACGGATAGATCTCCCTCTCAGGAGAGAGCTGTGTAAGGTGACCTGATTTGATTTCTCTAATGAACACTGGAGACGTCTCTGATTTTCTTAAGCACAAAATCCCTGCCTGGGGGTTGGTTTGGTTTGTCTGAACTGCAATGCCGACGGGGCAGGGAAGGTGCGTCCAGCAAAGTTCTACTACATCAGAACAGCGGCAGGACCGGGTAAATACCTCTTGTTACGAGTAACGTTTTTACTCCATCATGATACCCTAAATCAGGGACATTTCCGGGGACAGCTTTTGGCGGGGACAGGTCATCCAAAACTGGGACAGTCCCCAGAAGTTGGGGACGTCTGGTCATCCTACCGGAGGGACGGAGTGATATTTCACACTTGGGAAAAATATGCAATGCGGCTTATAATCTGTGTGCGTCTTATATGTGGACAAAGACACACAGAGACACGTAAATTCATGGTGCGCCTTATAATCTGATGTGACTTATGAACCGAAAAATACAATTGTTTTTGAGAATGTCAGAGATTGCACTACTTATAATTTAAGAAAATTATACAAACTTTCAGAATTCGAGACAGATTTGATAACCTGAAGAGAAGACAAATATGAGAACATTTTAGCAAAAAGTCCTAGATTCTTGATGAGCAATCCTTGTTTTACAGTATATTTTAATGTTTTATTTTATTAGGTAAATTTACACAAACATGGAAAAAACACAAATTCCTACAAAGGAATTCGATTTTTTCGATAGTTTTATTATTTCTCAGTTTATGTATATTTTCTTTTCTATTGATTTTTCTTTTTGTCCTAAGTTGGCACAAATAGTTATATAACTTAATACAGAAAAAGAAAAAACATCACAACTGAATGAAGAACAGTGGGTGGAAATGAAAGCAAAAAGAACAAGAACAATCAGAAGAAGGTGAAATTCAGGCCTTACAATAAAATAGGAGGTGGAAAGGAAAAAACATGCTGGGGCAAGGTAAAAGTAAAAGCCGTTGTTTCCGAGTGATGAGCGAGATGGAAAAAAGATAAAAGGGTTTTAATAATGCAGTACTGAGTTAGGATCCCACTTTTGTGTACCATCATTGGAATTGTGCCAAAGAAGGTCGGCTAATGCACTGTACACAAATCCAGCACTTCAGTAATTTCAAAAAAAAAATTTAAGATAAGTTTATCAAACCCCTTTGTAATAACTAATAACTGATTTATTTACATTTTCATAGTTTCCCCATGGAGTAAAAGGTTTAAAACATCCGTCCGTCCATCCCTGATTACACAGATCAATTTCCAAACATCCACTCTTCTCTTATGAACATATTTCTTATGCTCCTACCTCTGGTCTGACAGGATCCTCGATTCCTACAACACAGATGGCTATAAGGTTACTGAGGATGTTGTTCTCATCATCCCACTTGGGCTCAGGATCACTGGGAAAGTCGCGGTACGCCACACAGATGGTCCTCAGACCCTCACATGCCATGGGTTCAATCACCTTCTTCACCATCTCATCCTTGTCTCGTGGCCGAAAAACTCTGGGTTCACCAACTTCATTCAGAATGTGACTGCATCTGAAACAAATAAGGTAAAATATGGCAAAACCTTAAATTTGTCTGTTTTGTAAAAGTATATAACTAAGCTATAAAATGCAGAACTTTACCAACTAAGAGCACAGAAGAAGGCAGAGGACTAGTGAGCATTAGAGCAGCTATCAAAGACGAAACATCCAAGCTTCAACAATACTGAGAGGATGGCCTCAAGAGATATAGCGCTCAGTGAACGTCTCAGACAATGCTAATTAGAAGAGGAAGAGCTGCAGGAACCATCATGGGAGAAAAATAAGCCTCCATGGAATGTCCCACTGGCAGATAGAAGATGTGGCTGATATGACCAAATTCTACCAATGCTCAGAGAGGGCCAGCAAAGAAGCTCTGATTATGGCAGCACAGAAGCAAGTCTTGAGAATCATAGCAATAGAGATCTAGATCTCCAGGTGCAGGCTGTGCAAAGTGGCCCCACAAGCAATGTAGCATCTCACAACAGGGTGTAAGACACTGGCAGGTAAGAAATGCATGGAACCATAACCAAGTAGATGGTATAGTTTTCCGAAACATCTGTCTGGAATACAAAGTGGAAATCCCTAGGTCAAAGTGGAAGTCACCACCTAAGGTGGTGGAAAATAACTGAGCTGAGATCCCGTGGGACTTCCAGATACAGACTTACAAAATGATAATGGCCAAGCAAATGTAAATTGTGATAATTGACAAGCCCCAGAGGTCAGCTGTTCTGATCGATGCGGCCATCCCCTCAGTAAAAAGGAACATGAGAAAGTGGACAAATACCAAGGGCTCAGGGAAGAGCCAGGTGAAGGCAACAGCAGTGGTGCACTCGGGGTTATAAATGGTAAGGTAAAGAGGCAAGGCTTCCATATAACGGCGCCACCAGGCCCTCTGACCACCGCCAGTAGGCAATACAGGTGAAGTGTCTTGTCCAAGGACACAACGATGGAGACAGTCAGAGCAGGGGATTGAACCGGCAACATGACAATTGCAAGACAAACCCGCTAACCTCTATGCCACTATCGCCCCATGACCCCCTTCACAGAAAAAGTGGTACCTGGTGAAACATTGGCGAAGCAGCAAAGATACTCCAAAGGACCCTCAGGCCTACGGTACCGAACCCAAGCTTGAGATAAACAGCCCTACCAGGAGAACAGGGTTTGGGTTTTGTGGTGGATTGTAAATTAGATGCATCCTGCTGATGGTGTGCAGATGAACGTTTACATCCTGGTCTTTTTCCAGAAAATCACGACATGCTCCCAAAACGCTGCACAATGACAACATGGCTAATATACCTAATAGACATGGATTATTGAAAAAGAGAAAAAAATGATACAGAGAGATGGCAAACCACACTGACTAAAATCAATCATAGGGCATGGAAAATACAGACAAAAACTTAAATAAGAAAAACCTTAAAACATCCCAACATAGTGCCGGGGACAAACATTCTATGTGTTGAATTTACATATCATCCTTCACCTAATATTTTGATAAATTATTAAATAAGTAAAAAATATTAATGGGCAAGATGTCATCTCGCTCCCTATTTCTGCAATCACACAATATTACACATCCAGTAAAATTTTAAAACTCCACTGAAATCTCAGCATACATAAAAAGCAAATAAACTCAGCAGAGAGAGAAAATTAGACCCTGCTGTCCTCCAGCAAACTAAGCCTATAGCAGCAAACCCTTTAGAGATAGCTCAGGGTAAGCTAAGCCACTTTAACTATAAGCTTTGTCAAAAAAGAAAGTTTTAAGCCTTAGTCTTAAAAGTAGACAGGGTGTCTGCCTCACAGATCAAAACTGGGAGTTGGTTCCACAGGAGAGGAGCCTGATAACTAAAACTTGTGATAAATGCTGTTCAAAGAATGGGTGACATCCCTCATCAAGCTGGTGTAAGGCTGTTATATTTATGTACAGTTCTCCCACAAACTAAAGAGTCCCCTGTTTATTAAATAAATACATTGTTAAAATATGTCTTGTTTCTTCAAAAACTTTAATTATCAAGTTCAACAAATTACAAGAATAAATAGAAAAAATTGCTATTTGGCATTGGCAAGGACGACTTTTGGCAAGTGTAACTCACATGCTGTCGAACCAAGAAATGCATTTTCCTTACAAATATGGCAGCATTTAAAAATAAATAAATAGGCTTTCCAACAGGCTTATTTTTCATGCAAAGCGTATAAATACCAGACTTACTTCTTAAGTACAATTTCAGAGGCTCCCTTGCTGTACATTCGGAAGCTCCCATCAGGAAGTTTGACTACAGTGCTCATAGATTTTCTCACGGAGTTGAAGGTGTACACTTTGTAAAGCTTCTCCTCTGGGATCTGGTTTCTTATTGGCTGGTAATCTCGTTTCAAGTCCATGACCAATCCCAAGAGTCCGCATTCAGTCTTGTTTCCAACTTGCTTGGGTAGGCCACCTTCCTTATCTGGGGGCTGAAGAAAAGCAGAGGTAGAGACATGTTGAAATGTGACATCCCACATGCAAGATCCCGCCCCCTAGCTTCCTGCTGGAGGGCAAAAAAACTACACTTGCTTGTAGTACGCCTCGCCTCGCCTCGCCTCGCCTCTTGTAGTACACTTGTACACTTGCTAACAATAACTGCCTTTTTGCTGTCAAGTTGTTGCACTAAATCTTAAATGTGTGTGTGACATATAATCTCATCAGTATGGTTAACACATGCAGCGATGTAGGGTGCACAAATAGACGAAAGAAAAACAGTAATGTAAAATGTTATAGGTTTCCAGCTGATGAAATAAGGCAAAAGCAATGCTTAATAGCCATGAAGAGAGTTCGACTGGATGATCCAGCCAAAGTCTCATGATAAAATCTGCTCAGTTCACTTCACAGGAGGTATGCTTAAGTTTAAATAACATTGTATAATAAGAACATTTAAACTTTTCTAAATAGTCAGCTATTGCCCAAAGCCACTGCTACTACTAGCATAGTTAGCATGGAACACTAGAATCAGCTATATTCATCAGATACACAGCAACTTTTAGAAGGCCATTAAACTCCATATATACATGTTTTTATCTTGTAAGCTATCTTCTGCAATGGCATCACAGCACATTTCAAGAAGCACACTGCATTCATGCGATCATTGCTGTGGTAAAATATCTGCCCAACATGTCCAGACACAAAAAAGTTTTAGCGTTCTAATTACTTCTATGCCTTCATTGCCTCTGCTGTGTAAAGCCCAGGTGTGTTGATAAGATAGTTGTAAATGTACTCATACTGAACCGGCAGCCAATTCTGAAGGCTGATGAACCACACATTGTCAGCTTTTTGAAATGGGTCTGGAAGCTTTACAGTTAGCTTTGCTGTGTACCTTTAGCGATCCTTTGCACAAAGATGATATAAATTAATAACCCATAACTCCAGGTTTCATTCCGTTCACGTCAGCGCAGTTATGACTGGTAATCGTCTTTTTGCCCTCCAATGTTGTGCACATACACAAAATACCCAGATGTAAACAATAACATTCAATGTGCCTATATATATTGAAACAGTTCTCTGTTGGGAACTTCATCACACCCAACAGAAGATCCACTTTGTTAAATTTCTTTCTATGCATTCAGTCTCTTTCCTTTCAGTGAACTGAAACATGCCCAATGTAACACTTGAAATAGCTGCTGGTGATAATTGACTAGCAAGCAGGAGACTGGGTTACTGCGTGTGGGAGGGCAGGAGATGAGACAGATAGAATCAAATTTGGATGTTCTTATTTCAGGCAAGCAGCTCAACCCTTCACAATCTGTAATTGCATGTTTAGAAACATGTAATTATATGGTTCAGTAAACATTTGAGTTTCTTACAAAAGCTATAGCATTTGAAGCACCTTCTTTTCTTGATACCTAGGATTGGTTTCGGTAAATTAGTATCATGAGATTTAGGTTTAGCTTCTTAGTTTCATAAAAAAAAACATTAGCTTGATATGTGAGGGCTATTATGATCGCATTCCCCTTTGTTGATGGTGAGAGATTTCACAGATACTACAAAACAATCTTCCACAAGAAATTACATATTTCATCATCAGGGATGGTAACAAAAATGTTACCTATGACCAGACCTCTTAACTTTTATCAAAAGTTAAGTTAAAGTTAAGAGTGAGATTATGCTCATTTTCGGCTCATCAAGCCTATATGGTCCGACATTTTCCCTTCGGCTGCAACACTTAAAGCACACAGGGGATCACGCTGCGTCTTTACACATGATCCAGCCTCTAATGTTTTCCCTCTTTTCAGCTCCATGAACTTCTAGCCTGTTACAGTTTATAACCTTTGTCGTCACCTTTACAGTGACAGGTTTCTCATCTCAGTCCCCGCGCTGACCAGACAAATCTCTTCTATGGCACAGGGCGCTCTGGTGCGTAATTACGAAAGCCGAAGGCTGAGTTTTAAGTTGTTCTCTGAGTGCGTTTTGTTTGTGGTTGGAGCGGACGGAATAATGACTTTCTGCTTCGCTTTTAGCCCACTAATAGTCTTAACGGTGGAATCCTATAGGAAATATTGCACTTTTTATGCATTGCAACCCCAGAATTGATGAGTATAGGTGCAGCTTTTCAAATTCTGTGCCTCAGTGGTTCCTAAGTGACGGTAGAAAAAAAGAGAGCATAATTTATACTTAATGATATCGGGTTAAGGCTTTGAGGTGGACGGATTTTACCCCCATTGGTGCGCTGAATGTGAGGAATAAACAGTGGGAAAAATGCATAAATAAAGAGTGTAAAGAGCTCCTTTAGAGGGAAGAGGAGGAATGACGGGTCTGAGCTAAAGCCGCTAATGTTACAAGTTCCTTAACATGACCCTTAAAAGTGCGCACCTAAAATTACAGGTAACGTAATTACGCGCACCTGAATTAAAGCGCAAGACAGCATGCCCACCGAAGCACCACTAGTTCTGTGTTGTCAAAAACAAAAGAGCATGAAGCACAGCTACTAACACTCCTATTGACTTTAACTGGCACATTTTACTACGGTGTAAGGACATCAAACGTAGTGATTCACGTTTTGAATGGTGACCGCTGATAAAAGCAACCTTGTCCGAGGGAAAGGAGGGGAAAGGAGCAGTAAGAGCGTTGAGGCACAGAAACACAGCACATGTAGTTAAAAAATGCAGAATTAATAAAAACGAAACTTATAAACAGACTAAATGGCATTTTAGACTGCATATGGTTAGCAGGACTGTTTTCTGATCCAGTTTGCAGCCATGACTGGTTTCGTATGAAGGCTTTATCTGGCAGCCGCTCTCCCCCCTCCCCTCCTGTATACGCAGTACCGGACGGTACCCGCTTACTTTCACCACTGGTTAAGACCAAAATCATTTATAACTCTGATTGCTCTTCCTGCTTCTCTCTTAACATGAACTGCAGCAGGAATAAATACTGATGGCCACAAGCTGTGAAAGAAGCTGAAACAGCTCCGCAGAAGGCAGGTTTTAGACTGAGCTCTGGATGGACAGAGCTATGAACGGATCATCCGCAGCCCATATGGGCTTTGTTATTTTTATGCGTGAGATATGCCATGTGTTGCGTGTGAGCGTGTGAAGTCAGTGAAATGTGTGTGTCACACGGTCAGTGCGTGAGAGTTGAGAGCCCTGGCTATGACACTCTTCACTCCTCGCCACTTGTTTAAATACAAGCTAATATTAGTATCGCAACACAGCTGCGGCAGGATGCTAGAAAAATAGCAGGTTAAATCCTATGATAAATTGTTTCAAATATGTGAGACTGTTAATGATTTTTTTTTACCATTTGTATATTTAATTATTATATTTTATCCTATTAGACTGCATCCATTATTTTTTATGTTGCTGTTTGTGGTGGCATGTATAGAGAAATTCCCTTTGGCAGCACTTTTTGGTTGTGACTGAAAATTATTGCAAACTCTTGTTTTGTGGTACAGCAATTAAATTAAAACTAAACAGCAATCAAAAAAATATCAATCAATGATTTAGGCTCACTTGCAAAAAACATTTCAAATTAAGTTATTGTAGCAGAAGGTTTTCAAGTAATGATATTCAGATCTGTCTGTCTTAGGCAGTCTCTTTAGAGAGGCGTTGTGCAGGTAGAACAATATAACATTTAGGTCTGTCTACAAATTTATTTAATGTAGTTTATTGTGTTTTATAATATTTAATATCTTTAGATTGTCCTATTCAGGAGGTCTAACATAAAGAAAATACTAGTTCTTATTGCATACTTTTTTGTGAAAAAAATTGAAATGTAAAGTAACTAGAAGCCTTGATGTAGTGCTTTTTTGATTATCCAAAGTATTATTAGAGCTGGATGGTGTTTAACGATAAAATGTGTGTAAAACGTGTATTTCACTGACCAGTTCAAATTATGAGGCCTGTGTGCATGTGGCTTCTGAGGTTCTATAGTACATGGTGGTCTGCTGAGAGCTCACTGGATGTGCAAGCGAGTGTGGTAAGCTTGTGTGAGGCTCAGCGTTCCTATGGTAACTATGGGCAAAGCACACTTGGCCGTTGAGACTTGGGAATAGAGTGATTGAGAATTTCACCACTTGGGGATTCTTACTCACTGGCTCTGATTCTCTTATCTCTTATTCTCTTTATCTTTTCCCAATACTTCTTCATTAGTATTTTCAGACCTTCACTCTATTTGTAAAATGTCTGCACCCAAAATTCTGATGCTGTCAGAGATAACTGTCCATTGTCAAGATTTTAGCCATAACTCAGCCTTAGTGACACTGATGCTCATGCATCTGGACATACAAGACACACTGACAAGGATGCAGTTCTTTCTGTCATTATCTGTAACACAGCTTTATGCAATCACACGTTCTCAAACGGACTTAAATCGCAGGTTCTGAGATTTTTAACATAGTATAAATCAGACAGTGTGAACTTTAAGGATTCTAATATTTTTATTTTGACTCACTGCTAAAATTTCTAATGTTTTTTTTCACTTTCATTTATCATTTGTATATACATCTTTTCAGTGCTTGGAACACTTTAAAAAAAAAAAAAGCTATAAGTATGTCATTCATTGTCATGTCAACTTAAATACACACTTTTGTTTTTAGATTACCTTGCAACCACCAAACCTAACCAATGAGAACTTCTTCAGAACTTTAACTGATATCTTTTGAAAGTGTGATTCAGTTGTTGCTCACAATGTTCAGCAACACAGTGTCTTGCAAAGATATTAATTTCCTTAGAACATTTTGGTTGACAGATGCACAGGAGCTAGAAGTTTGTTATGTAACCGGTGGGTTGCCAGTTTGGACCCTGCTTGCTTTGCCTGCTGTTGGTGGTCAGAGGGCCCAGTGGCGTTGATTATGTGGAACGCTTCTATCATTCTGCCCCTGGGCTAACCTTGCCTGCAAGCTGAATTCTCAGGGTATTTGTCCATTCACAAACACAAAGGAATCCATCTTGACCCAGTCCCCCGTCAATCTTTCGGGACTAAACCAAAAACAGTGTGGACCAATCACGTTGCAGTATTATGGTTTAAGGCGGGACATACAGCTGTAAGGAAAGCAAGAGCTGCTGAGCCCACAGTTGAACCTAAATAAACATGGCAGTGCAGGAGGCCTCTTTGAAAGATGAACAGCTAGAAGTGTCTTGACCAGACTTGTTGTGGTTTCTAATAACGCCTGCTGCTTGCAACATTTTCATTTGATATCATGATGAAAATGTAGGTAGGCAGGCACTAGGTGTTGTTTTGCCCTAAACAGCTCGGAAAGTTATACTGAAAGTCCCTCTTTTTCCCGAATGGCATTGATGGGAGCAGTCACAGATTGATGATGTTCAGGATTATCAATCTGGCTACATTCAACCAGGGGGTTGAATGTAGACAGATTATAGGGATTTGTGAGACCAACACGTGTAATGCAAAGGATGGATGATTTATAATACAATTCAAACAATCTGGTATCCTTGTGTTTTCAGCCCCAACTAAGTTAATGCTTAACGGAACCAAGTTGTGTTGTAATTGCAACACTGTCAATCTCTGTCAATTGTGCACATGCAAAGACTGAATCTTTAATAAATTTCCCTTGCAAAATACCTCAAGATCAGTTAGATTGGATGAATAACATAACTATGAACATAACTTTTTAACTATTATCATAAGTATTTAATTTTATTTAGGTCTAGGCCATTCTCAAATAGATATGATCTAAACCATTCCATTGTAGCTCTGGTTTTATGTGCACTCAGTGTGTTGCTGTAAGGTAAACCTACTTTATGCTTCAGTCTCAAGTCTTATAACTTCTCACAGATTTTCTTTCAGGATTGCTGTGTATTTAGAAACCATCTTCCCATCAACCCTGACCAGGTTCCCTGACCCTGCTGAGGAAAAGGATCCCTACTACAGACACATCCATGTTTCACTCTGGAGATGGTTTGTTCAGGGTAATGGGTAGTATTTTATCTTAGTCTTATTACCATATTTACTATATTGATAATATTTGTCAATACTTTTGTTAAGATAAGACATCAAAACAATCTAAATGAGTACAGCTATTATTATAGATAAACTATATTTGACAAAATATATTTTTGGGGTTCTATCACTTTGTTATAACCCAAAAAACACTCTTGTGAAAAAAAGTTGAGTCAGCTGAAAATGTCAACATTGAATACCTTACTGTGACTACTGTAATTTACAGAGTGGTAAATTAATGAAACTATGTAAAAATAAAGGTTAATGAATACCTTTCCGAGGCCCTTTTTAAAACACAAATAATACAATAACTCAAACATCAGTGAATATTAACATTGCGTCGGTCACAGTTTTACAGTTTCTCCAGCTGTGGATGCTGAACCTGCATGTACAACTGAGGGGTTAGAAAGTCCTCTAAAATTACATTAATCATTAAAACCCAATTAGAATACAGGCCCATTTTCACCAAGTAATTGGATGTATCTGGTTATTGTTCAGCTGTGTGTCACCAACACAGACAGGAGAATAAATATTTTATACAGTTTGTGTTAAATAACAGAATTAATGCCTCTTCCTAATGACCACTGATTACATCAGGAAGACACTGCCTGTCATTGGCTAATGACAGGATGGAATAAATGGCCTCATCAGCCTTGTCTGGTGGTGGTGGTGGTGGCGGCGGTGTTTCGAGGAATTGGCTCCAAGCTTAAACATTCGGTTAAACCACAAAACCACAAATAACCACAGTCTGTCTTGCAGCTTTAAATAATTTTAGAGAAATGTGTTTGATTAAGAGTAGAATATTTAACATTCCGAAATATAGTCATTGCTTAATACTGACAATTGAGGCGGGAGAAAAATATTCAACTAAAGCTAATCAATACGGGATAAAACCAATCAACCAAGTTTTTTATTCCCAAAAACCCTGCTGCGTTTTTTTTTTTTTTTTACGTTGGTTTTACGCACAGTTACTGGCAAGGAACGCTGAGTGTTGGCATGACAGGGCTACTGCTGGCATGTCCTGGCCTGGATGTGGCTTAGGACCAGCTGCCCTCTCCCTGGTCCTTGGGTGATCCTGCAGGCAGGGGCATATGCCAGAGGGAGAGCTGGCAACTTTACTTCCTATTCCACCCGGGGCTCTCCTTAATCCATCCCTCCTGTTCTTTCTTCCCCTCTTATAATTTTCTTCACACACCACCAGCTATTTACTGCTTTACTTGGGCCTCAATGTCCATTTTCTCCCTTCTTACATTCTTTCACATCTCATTCCTCTCCTCTTGCCTAGTTCTATATGACTTTCTCCTCAACCTTATAAATTTCTTCAGTCTCTTGAGATTCCCCACCTCTTTGGCCTCCTCTCCTATTTTGTTCTCTTATTGCATGAAGGACTAGAATACATTGTAGCTCTCCAGACAGCTAGACAGGCAAACCAGGCTAAGCCCTTGGGCGTGCTGGGAGCAGAAATACAGCCTTACAGTCCATTATAACAATGCTTGTCATGTGACTGCAGTTACTCGCTTCCATTTTTCTCTATCTAATCCTGGCTTTGCTTGACAGTGCCACCTCACATTATGGTGTTATTCAAGGCCTTTTCTCTATCTATTAATTTTAATTTATTTCACGTTTATTTACATTACTTGCTTTAAAAATAACAAGAAGTCCAGATTTTACTGTTGCCTTGCAGCAACAATGTCTTGGGTTCTGCATGGGGCTTACATGTTGTCACTTGCATGCATGAGTTCTCTCTGGGTACTCTGGCTGCTTTCCACATTCCCAAAACCTGACTGTTAGGTAAATAGATTACATTAAATTGTCCTTAGTTATGTGTGTGTGTGTGTGTGTGTGTGTGGGGGGGGGGGGGGGGGACCTGTCCAAGATGTACCCCACCTCTGGCCCATTCTAAACTGAAGGGGCAAACAAGCTTTTGGAGTGGCTGTACAAAGCCTCTGAACAGGTTGCAGTCCAATATAAGGATGGCTGAGACTGTAAAATTTTCTAAATAAAAGTGTAAGATTTTTTTTATTCTTGGGTTTTTAACATTTGTTTGATGCTGTATGCTACTGAACTTATTTCTGAACAATATTGTGAAGACATTTTTAACTGCAAACTGTCTTTACATGGTGTAACTTCTATGGTTCGACTTATATCTACATTGCAAAATGTTTTGTAAAAGGAGCAATAAGCGAAATTTCATTATTTTAGATAGACAGAACTAAAAAAGTGTTTTGTGAAGAACTAAAGGTATCTTTTTTAGATGGACTATGGTTAAACGTCACACACCAGCTCTCTTTGTTGTTCTCCAATCTCTTGGAGAACAAAAACTTCATAAATCAAAACAAGCTTTAGCTTAGTGCTTATCATGCACCACATTCAACTGGTAAATATGCATGTTTGTGTCAATTAGGAGGTTAAAACAAAAGTAAAACATTGGATTGACATCATATAAATAAATAAAAAAAAAACTATAATTTTGCTTTTTTTATTTAAAAAAAAAGTCTCTTCTAGTTTACACAGCTGGGCCGGCCGCGCATACGTGCATGCACAGCACATGAACAGCTGTCCCCTCCCTGCCCATAAAATGCCACGCCAGGCACAAAATGGCGGAGAGCACGCCCATCGGAAACTCATAACTAAAGTTATGAGTTACTTCTTCACTTGACATGTTCCTCTGAAAGGTGAGCTGTTTAGCTGTGTTTTTATCCTTTGCAATAAGGGTGCGAAGGGAAATGGGTGCTGAGTGCTGGAGCAAAGATAGAGAGAGGCGTGGCTTGATACACATCTTGTTTTGGTGTACAGACAATGCTCAAACTCCACCTGGTGGTGAAAGAAATTGTTTCTTGCTCCTTTAAATAATAAGCTACTCCTTTATAAAGACAGCATATTTTGTTTAGTTGGATGTAGGTTATCTACCTCTCCCTTCTGTGACCAGAAAAATGACCCGAGCAGGTGGTCAAATCTACATGAAATCGAGCTCTGAGGACATTCAAACAGCCATGATAAACGCACCACTGTGCTACAGGAACACACACCTGTGGTCTGGGAACCTCCAGCAGAGATGTGACAGATGTGTATATAAGCGATAGGTGTGTGTTACTGTTTTCAACTGAGTAGCTCCTAACCACTATAAGTGGCATGTTTTTGTGTTAAATTACACCAATGATGTGATTTCTCTGAAAGCTGATCATCTTCGTCTTCCATGTATGAGTTGAATGAACGAGATACCAAAGGGAAATTTTTGTGTCAAAATTCTAGAGCGTGATCACCTTTTTCAGATTTTATGAATAAGGGTAGATTTACACATCCACAATATCATTTGCAAAATTTTAGTGTGACAATACTGGTATATTGTGTACTGAACCTTTTTTATGTGTAAACATGAGTAAATTTTTCCTCTGAAGACAAGGCCTTCTCCACTTGTCACTGCAGCATGCTTGTGCAGATCGAAGGGTGTAATGAGAGATCATAATACACAGCTATAATTTGTTTCATCCTAAAAAAGGACTGAATGGAGTTGATTTAAATATATGTGTGTGCAGTTGTTTTATTGTTTTATGGCCTGTTATAGACTGATGAGTTAAAGGGACCTCTGCAAGGAAGGCTATGGCATTTTAACCCCGAAGTTATGAAGTAAAGTTTGGTATTTAGGTATTTATTATGATGCCAGAGAGCACTAGAGGGATTGATATGGTATCAAAGCCTGTCTCTTTGTTTTTGTGTCTTTATGAGGTGGCCATCAAAGACTTCCATTGCCGTTCCTACATCCCACAAGATTGGTGTCTTATATAAGAACACACCAGCAAGCATACTGTAGGGCTGGAGTGGCACTTAAGGAGTGGAGGCGGCTGAGGGAGGGAAAGAGGAACAAACTAAGTATTACTCAGAAATCTCGCTCCGCCATCCTGCTTTTTGGATTCCCTAATTAATCTGTCATTTTCTATATTACTTTCCCTTTGTTCCTCTGCTTTACTCCACCTTTAAGTAAAATAATGTCATGGGTACTTGACTACAGAGAGAGTTGTCATTTTCAATTTAAATGTTAGTGCCTGGCAGTAATTCTATCAAAAGCAAGTATAATTGTGACATACTACAATAATTATGCAGCTCATTTTTGTATTTTTATGTTTCACTGTCAAGTTACTATGTATGTGCAATACTAATATAATCTAAATAATATAGGCAGTATTTATACCAAATGGTATTGTTTCTATTGGCATAAAATTATATTCACAGCTTAACTGACACCACTGTGCAAAAGTTATTTAAGGAAAGACTTGCACAACAGGTTTGGGATATAATACCAGTAACATAAAAACATTTAGCTGTGCCCTACAACTATTTTGTATGATATTTTTGTAATTATGAAGAGGACAGCAAAAAAAAAAAAAAAAAAAAAAAAAAAAACATCACCAAAACTGGGGGCTAGACACCCCTATATGGGGCATCGGTACATGGACCTGGCATCTATTTCCAGGCGCAATCTTTTCCCCAGGGTGGAAAGTTTGATTTTATGATGAAAAATATGGGCTTAAAAGCATGACACGACTGAAACATCATCAGTTTAACTTTGTAGTCCAACTGTTTTTAATATTTGCTTTTAGCTTCTATTTTCCCATGTTTTATTTATTTTCTACATTTTATTCCAACTTGCTTTTATTCTGTTTTATTTTCCTATGTTATAATAATGTAAAGCACTTTGCATTGTCTTTGTACTGAAATGTGCTATACAAATAAATTTGCCTTTGCCTTGTCTTGGGAGTATACACTAGGATATGTGTGGTAAATGCAAGTGTCTATTCTAATGTATGGTTATGAATGTTTGGATGTTTGCATTAGGGTGGGAACGTGTGACTGTGACTGCGTGACTGTGTACTAGTTTCATTGTCAGGTTGGGTTTTGGACTGCCCCCTCTCCTGGGACACCACAGGTCTCCACTAAGTGGTGGAGCCCATTCCCCCCAATCAGGCTCCCTGCTGGTGGCTGGCGCCTTGACCCGCTGGTGAGTTGGTAGAGATGTTGTTCGGTTTCTCTAACCCTAGCCTTTTCTTTGGTCTCTCCACAGACGCATGGCTCAACACAGGAGAGCTACCCCCTCCGGACAAGACTCAGCCGTCCACCTGCACCTCAAGGACAAAAGACACTCTTTTGAGGACCAAAATGTTCACACTTTGGACAGAGAAAACAGATGGTTTGAGAGAGGGGTGAAGGAAGCCATTTACATAAAGTGAGAAAAACAATTTTGTGTATTAAGATGACATGTTTCATGAATTGCCGCTATATAAATAAAATTGAATTGAATTGAATTGAAATAAAGGAGGAGGACTCAGGCTTCAACTTTCGAAAACTTACAACACAGTGATAGGTTTGATTCCTGCCAAGTTTCACCCCAATTCACACCTCCATCCATGTGACCACAACATTCCTCCTGGGAGCCAGGCTAACGATGAGCCTAACGACTCTCCGTGGTGAGGGGCGATCACCTCCAGGGGAATCTACATGTGAATCTAAGGTCTAACCAGGCCTCACCAGCAGGTCTATAAAGCTTGGAACTTGACACTACTCCAGACATTTTGAGAAAGCTTCTTGGATAGTAAGCGAAACGTCTTCAGCTTCAGAATAGAAGTCCAGTTGTTTTATTTGTTAACCTTTTTTGGATTGATCATGACCTGGATGACTGAGAATCATCACCAGCTATAGTCACCCTGTGGCAGACTGGCAAAGGTGGGGCTGCCATCCTTTCTCAGCAGGCAATGCGGGTGAAGTGTCTTGCCCAAGGACACAATAACTGAGACAGCCGGAGCAGGGGATCGAACCGGCAACCTGCCAATTACAGGACAAACTGTAGTTATTATCATTATTACCTCCGATGACTGGAGGGAGTCCGCTCAGTTCGCATTTGACACCGTCACTGAAACACGAACTGGTAAAATAATGATAAACCGGGATATGTCTAATTTGTCAGCTGTAATACTTTCTTATTAATCTCAGACATAAAAAAAAATATTTTTTCTTCTGTTTTGCAGAACTTCTTCAAACAAAACAAAAAATGTTTTCCTTTATTTTTTAATAATAATATCGTCTCTAAGAAGAAGTTTAATAGCAGAAGTTCTCCATTCATTAAAAACGGTTTTGTGTGTCCCAGTTGTTTGCAAAGATTATGTAAAGGATTTGATCTTCCTCTTTCTTTTACAGCAGCTCTTAAACTGCCAATCGTACTCACAATTTATTTATTTAAATGCTGTGGACCAATTCCATCCTCTACATTTTATCCATTGCGGACCCTATCTTTGTAGATCAGCCACAAGAAGCCCACTTAGTTTTGCGCAGTTGTTTTTCTGCCCACACAATATATCAGTTGTTATTTGGAATCTTTGAAGATCAGGCCCATAATGTTTCAGACATGTAGTCCGACTGTCTTAGAATACCTGAGGAGCACATGTGTCGTACGAGTCTGTTTCTTGTTGCATGCATGTCCAGCTTACTTAGACAAAAATCTCTGTCTACTGCACTGACTGTAAACCTAAGACCATCTCCAGCACTTAGACAGATTGGATTCAGTAACATTCTGATAAGACAAAATTACACAATCGTTCTCAAGGTGACAAGTTGAGTGAATGCCTGGTGAATCTAAAGCGGCAGCCAAGGACACTGACTTTCCCAAGATGAGAACACTGCAAACCTGGTCTCATTATATGGTCTCAGAGCAGAGACTGGATAAGTTAATACTACACTTTTCCCAAAATATTAAATTCTGAG
This sequence comes from Fundulus heteroclitus, assembly GCF_011125445.2. NCBI lineage: Eukaryota > Metazoa > Chordata > Actinopteri > Cyprinodontiformes > Fundulidae > Fundulus > Fundulus heteroclitus. The sequence continues at coordinate 16,327,866 of NC_046380.1, read as the reverse complement.
TAAAAGTAAAAAGTACAATTTTGTCAAAATGTCAATTTAAAGCCCCAATACATAACCTTTGACCCACATATTAGCCTAATTTGATATTTTTGTACTGATGCCTGTCTATGTGGGCTGCCCTTTAAAAAATCCAGCTATATAACTCAGAAAGTCATATGACCTAGAACACCCCTCAAACAAGAGAGCTACCACATGCTAGTAGCCTACAGGGGCGGTAAACCTGGAACTGTCAGGTTTAACACCTAGTGGTCAAAAAGTTACATATTGTTGCTTTAACTTCCTTATACTTTAGATTTTTATACAAAGATTGTAACACCTGGTAACCTTTGTATTTAAATCACGGGCCAGCTGTGGAACTGGGTAATACAAACTATTATGAGAGAAGCTTACCAGTATCTTTGTGGTATAGGCGCTGTTGATAGCGATGGCATTGACCAGTAAATCCAAAGATTTGGGTGGGATTACGCCAGGATCTGGAATTTTTTTGTAGTGCACATCTCCTATATAACACTCCACGACTGTCATGCGGTTGGTGGTTAGCGTGCCTGTCTTGTCGGAGCAGATGGCGGTTGCATTGCCCATTGTTTCACAAGCATCCAGGTGACGCACAAGGTTGTTGTCTTTCATCATTTTCTGTTGGCAGGATACATGAATGCACCTTAAAACAGTTGAAAACATGAACCAAATTGTTGCTAAAAATAGCCCTTCAGGCACATGCACTGCTTAATTATTCACTGGTGACAGTCGTTAAATTATCTATTGTCTGTATCTTCACAGTCTATTCAGAAACATAATTAGACGGTAAGAAAAAATCCAGATAGTATCTGAACTGTTTTGATGCTATGAATTTGACGTTGTGGTAAGAATTAGCAACATCAAATTTCAATACATAAAATTTCATTGTGTTTTTGGGATACATAATCCATAATAGTCATTTAAAAAATGACAGTTCAAACCATTTAAAGTATGGGTCATTTTAACTAACTAATTACATGCAGCACTTCCTTGCTTTTCCTTACCTTGACTGAGTATGCCAGGGAGATGGTTACAGCCAGTGGCAGCCCCTCCGGCACAGCCACCACTAACACAGTCACACCAATGATGAAAAACTTCACAAAGTACTGGATATAGATGGGAGTGCACTCTGGCATCCAAGGACGCTTCTCCAAAACAAAGTTGTTGATGGCAAAATACAGGACCAAGATGATGACAGTAATGGCTGACATGAGCAAACCTGGAAGAAATGAAGAAGGTGTCCAGTGAGAAAAATAATGATGAAAGAGAAAATACAGAAGATTATTAAACCCTTGACTAATGATTCAGGGCAACAGGGCAATTGTGGGGTCTGTACAATTATCTATAAGGTAAACTCTTTACAACTATGGAGGTTGGTGCTATATGTGTAGTTTCCCTTGTACCTGGACTGGTTGAAACCCTGGGTCACTGTAACATCTGTACACATCATACGCAAGGAAATTACAGAACACAACCACCCAACTTCATCCAACGGCCATTATCCACCTCTACTGAGCTTCACTAATGAGGTCTAATGAATGCATCTTTTGTACCTGGTAACTTCTGGCTTAGCACCAAAATACATCACAGACATGTTGTCAGTGTATCAACCCTCCAGACCCCTAAGGTTTTCTGGCTCAGGTCTACTCTGCATACCCAGAACCAGAACCAGACACGGAGAAGCAGCTTTTAGTTCTTATGGTCCACTTATTTGGAACAAACTCCTAGAGGACTGTAAAAGTGCTGAAACTTCGAGTTCCTTTAAATCAAGACCAAAAACCTATTTGTTTAGAGTTGCCTTCAAATGTTAATGCGGAAGTTTGTAATCCAACCTGTGTTATGCTGTAACTTTCCTCTGTAATGTTTTCCCTGTGTCTCTGTAATCCTTTTCTTTCCTCTGTTTGTTTTTTGTTTTGTTCATGTAGAGCACTTTGAATTGTCTTATTACTGAAAAGTGCTTTATAAATAAACTTGCCTCGCCTTTTAATGATCGTTTTAACTGAATGTTGGATGCTCCAGGAACAGTCTAACACAGGGGTCTCCAACTCCAGTCATTGAAATATACTTTCCTTCAGCTTTTAAATTCATCCCTTGTCCAACACATCTGAATTAAATAGCTAAATAACCTTCCCAGCATGTCTTAAAGTTTTAAAGAGGTCTGACGATGAGCAATTGATTGGATTCTGTCATGCTGGCACAAGGATGCATCTAAAAACTGCAAGACAGTAGTTTTCATTGGTGTCAACTTCTTGAAATGGAATAACTTACATACTTATTGTATGTATACTAAATTACATTCACACTGTACAACTTCTTCTGGGTTCATAATATTTTATGTCCATCAGATCATTATATCTTTTTTACAATAACATCCAACTAATGAGGAGAACCTTTTTAGCTGATTTCAGTAAATCTTGATCTTATCAATAGTTTAACTAGGAAATCCATCAAAAGATTCCTGCAACCTACTGAAACATGCATGTGTTTGCTAAGTAAATAGACAGCCCTGGACCTATTTATGGGAATTCTGCAAAGCCAAGCAACAGTAACTTGTCCCTTTGCTGTTGTGTGGCAACTGTAGTAACAACTACAACCCTGTATTGAAGTATCTGCCCCTTACAGAACTCTCCGTTTTTTGTTTTGTTGTAACACCTAAAACCAACCAAAACCATTTCAATATCAAAAAAGTATAACTAAATATTAAATACAAAATGAAAGCGAAAAAACTACCGAAACCATCCCGGCTCTATGTGGAAAACTAATTCCCCTCAGTCTAAACGCTGGTTTGTGCAACCTTTGGTGACAACTGCTTTCAAGTGTTTGCATCATTTGGCAATCAGTGCTTCCCATCTCTATGGGGAGATGGGAAGCACTATTCCTATTTGCACAATTGCTTTAATTCAGCATGGGGTTTTTGTGCATGAATGGCCTGTTTAAGGTGAGGCAATAGCATCTAATTTGGCTTTAAGTCTGAACTTTGACTAGGCCACTCCAAAACCTTAATTTTTTAGCCATTTAGAGGTGGACCTCCTTGTTTGCTTTTGTTCTTTTGTTAAACTGAAAGACACAAACAAATGGCTGGACACTCTCCTTCAGGATTTTCTTCAATCATGGTTGCATCAATTCTGTCAAGTTGCCCAGGTTATGAAGAAGCAAAGCAGGCTCATGGTGCCCTCCGACCGACCCAGTGACTACAAAATTTCCGCCTGCACCGCGAGTCAAAGTGTCATCAAGTAGGAGGAGCTTCTATCCGCTTGTCTGTTCAACTCAACATGGTGGACCGGGATTTTATCAAGCGAGTGACAGTGCTGCATTTAATGGGGAAAACCAAACAATAGCGCTGGCGTCCCTGCTATGGAGCTCAGACAGAAGCAGTGGGAGAGAGCAGACCAAGAGGCCGGTACACAGAGCACACAACTCGGCTGCAGAAGTGCTGGCTGGCCACGCCCGCCATGGAGCTCAGGCAGAAGCAGTGGGAGAGAGCAGAGCAGGAGACCGACAGACAGATTATCCGACCCGCCCACAGAAGTGTCGGCTGGTCGGTCCAGTTCTGGAGCTACGAGAGAATGAATGATTTAACCGTCCTTTTAAGAGCTAAATTAGAACGGCTTTTTTCAAAGTCACCCACAAACCTTTAAAGAGCATTCCTTACTTCTTAATTTTTCTATCTCTTGTTTTGATTGAAGAAAACTTTGTCTCTGCTGCACTCCTTCACCGTGTGTGACAACCACAACCAGTCCCTGACTGGTTGTGATTTGACAGAAAAGTTCAGATTTTCTAACTGCAGCGAAAGTAACCACAGCTGTGAATTCCACCTGGACCGTGGCTACAGCAGCGCTCATCCTGCGCGGTCCATACCGCGGGCCGTTTTACCACTCTTTACCGCGCAATTTGCAAAGGGATAATATGTAAATCCACCGTTCATGCCACGGACACTGAAGTTGGTCGGAACGCACCATAAGACCATCACTCTTATCATTTATTTAAAATTATCTTGGGGGAAGGACTAAACCTACTTTCTTAGCAAAGTGAGGTGTATGAAGAAGTTGGTATTATTATACCACCCAAAAAACATGTTTTTTTCTGTTAGCCTGCTGGTTTGCTTTGTTAAAAAATATGCCAAAATGTTGTGATATTAAGTTTTCATTGAAACATTAAAGAATAGTGGGACTATACATGAACTGATCAGTATACATCACATCAACAATTGCTGAAGAAGCATCCCTCTGCTTCCTGTGTCAATTTTGATTTCAGCTAAAAGATGCCCCAAGAATCCAAGTTAAGCTGATAAACAAGCTGTGAGCACACTTGCAGATGTAAATAATCCATCATGTTATCCTCAGAATTAAACATTAAGCAAAAGGGGGAAAAAGGGTGTGTTGACACAGTCAGAAGGAAAGCAATTATGTGCTCTTAACTGGCTATGTTATTGATGACTATATTATAACGCTTCATTCAGTCCTAAGAAACGCTGAGGGACAATATTCATTCTGAGCCCATTCATGTTATATTTTTTATTAATAAAGGAAATAGTTTTAGGGGATGCTGTAAATACCACTGCTCCAGGTAACTGAACTGTTTGCTTACATTAGCGCACGATGATAAAATGATTTATTAAAACTATATTGAAGTCTCTATTTATAATGATATCACAGATAACATATTTCTCAGCAAAATACCTGCAAATGCTAATTTCTTCTCAAATCACAGCCAAAATCCCAATCACCAGGTGACAGCTGCTTATTTGACTGCTAACTCAGCTCAATCTTCCTGGTTTTGTGTTGTGTGTCTTATACACCCTCATGTGTCCAGATAACATCATTACCATCACCTAAATCACTCCTGGTCTTTCTACCTAAAACAAATACAAAATAAAAAAATCCTTGTGGTATTCACCTTTTTTTTTGCTATTTTCTGGTCAAAATAGACAAAATGTTGAAAAAGGTTCATAGAAGTGAGATCAAGTCTTAAAGTGCAGATATTCGTTAGAAATCCCATATGAGCCAAGAGCAACACCTTTTATGCTAATCCGTTCGTGGTATTTTATTGTGCTGACACCATGTCCCCATTCTATCACTCAGGCTTCTAACTCTGATATCAAAAAACACGCTAAAAACAAGCACTACTTTAAGGAATTCTCTACAAAATTTTCTCTACTTGTTGGTTCAAACACCCCCACACCAAGTCAGATACAGTATATTGAGAACATTCTGATTTACAAACTTTTACTTGGGATAAACCTGTCTATGCCACTTCTTTAAACGAGACTAGGAAAAATAACTGATTAGGATAAATGAATACCAAACCCCAAGTGCCACAGTCAAGAATTGTCAAGTCCCTCAAGGGCAGGCCTTTCAGAATTAAAATAGGCTTTTAGAGTTCTATAATTCAGACACCTTAGTTTTTCTTCTTCACAGCCTTGATTCCTCCAAGCAACTGCAAACTGCGCCTTCTTTGCACACATCATATTTACTTGATGGACAGGATGATGGTTCAGAACCTTGTTGTCGCTGATTTTCTGCCTGAATGAGTGATGGATGTGTCTGGGTGCAATTTGCTGTACCTGCTTTGCCGATCTGGACAGCTAGTTTGGTCAGTTTCCCCTGTAGCACAGACTTCTCTTTCTTTGGAGCTGACACTCTCTTCCGCTCCTTCTCGTCAGTTTCTCCCCCTTCAGCACTCTTCAGAGGCTGCATTTCCATGGCAGCTGCTCCATCCTGCTTCTTCACTGTAAACACCAGAAGAAATAAAAAAAAAAAAAAAGAAATCCATTGTTGGTGACTGAATGAAAAAAAATTACACGATTAGGAGGGACACTTAAGTGCGATACTTTCTCTGGGACAACCAGTACTGACATGAAATTGGTATTTTAGATAATCAAAGAATAAATCATAGCTTAAGACAGAATGACAATTAAATATGTGTGAAAACCCACACAGCATTACCCACACAGAGGTTTGTTCAATATTGAAGGATTATAACTGAAAGAAAATATTTTACATAATTAATTTTAAGCACACGAGGAAGATTAAGATGTTTTACCCACAAACACAAATAAACCTGAAAACAAGCAATTACTAAAGCGTAACGCATTAAAACAATTAAAACCCTTTAAAACAACTAAGGTAAACTATAACAATTAACAAAAACAGCAAATGCACAGTTTTTTTTAATATGGTAGCGTTTTCAACTGCATTGAAATTTGTAATCATTTATGTTCTGTTCTTGCTATGTAAATTTCTGCAATTCATTATTGTTTGATTAAGGAAATGAATTACTAATGAAACTATTCATACCCTATAAGATTTTTAAGATTTTGTTACATCACAACCACAAACTTTGGGACTTCTATCTGATAGACCAACACAAAGCAGTGCATAACTGACAATATTTTTTTCAACATTACGAATAAAAATCTGACAAGTGTGGTGAGAATTTGCTTTCAACCCCAAAGAAGCAATACTACCGTGTTTCTAAGACTATTAGTTGCACTTTTTTCATAGCTTGGCTGATCCTGCGACTTATATCTAGGTGTGACTTATATCTCAGTTTTAAATGGTACTTCATATTGACCAGTATGAACCAAGAAGTAAACATTATCGTCTACATGCACATGAGGGCTCGCTAGGCTTGTGAAAACTATCCTGTACCACTTAAAAATTAATTGAAATATTAACTTTGTTGAGAATTAAAAAATATATCTTAGTAGGGGTGTCTCCCCTCTCTGTTGCTGGGTAGAATAACAGGGAGTTTTATTGCCGTGGGGGTGGTCAGAAGGAGAGGGGGTCAGTCCTCCTCCTCTTTGAGCGAGCAGGAGGAGTTTTAAAGTTGATAAAAAGAGTCTTTGTCCAAAGCTTACTTCAGACAGACTTCTCGACCGCGTAGTGAAATCATCTTGATTGGTAATGTAAACTCTGTCTCCTTATTTAATTTCTATGAATTAAATGTGCATTTAAACTGTTCTACCTCTTGATTAATGTCTTCTCACTTGCGGCCAAATCCGGAACTGGGGAAAGATGGGTTTTCAATAGACATGTAACAGCAGGCTGGTAAACCCAATCTTTAACAATTTACAGACAACAAAGACTGAACACTTGTTCATATATTGTTTCAGTATGCATTTCAGTATGCATTCACGCAGCGTGAGCGTTGCGTGGTGCAGCTCAAATAAAATTAAAATAAATGTCAAAATAAATGCGAATAGTCCAGTGCAACTTAAATATGTTTTTTTCCTTTTTATGACACATTTCTTTGACTGATGCGACTTATATTCTGGAGCGACTTATAGTTAAAAAAATACGGTATGTCAAATGCAACTTTGCTGCAATTACAGCAGCATGTCTGTTCAGCTATGTCTCTAACTAGCTAGCTTTGCAGCTTAGAGAAACTGGGATGGAGAGTATTTATGTACATGAGTTTTCACATCTTGCCAATGATTCCCATTTGGATTTAGGTCTGTACCTGAACTGGGCTAGTCTAACACATGAATATGCTTTGATTTAAATAATTTACTTGTAGTTCTGGCTGTATGTTAAGGGTTATTCTCCTGCTAGAATGTGAACATCCATTTGTGTCCTTCTAGAAGGAAAGCATTCCCACAGCATGATGCCACTGCCCTTTTTCACCATGGGGACGCTGTATTAACGGGAACAGGAAGCTTTAATTTGTTTGTTTGTTTTTTACCATATTTTGCATTGGGCCTAAAATATTTCTGGTCTCATCTGAGCAGGACACCTTCTATATTTTTGCTGACTCCGGTACATGGCCTGGGGCCACTTTTGTACAAAGGACAGATTATTATGGTTTATGACTGTTGTTTTGTCAACAGAATTTCCCATAAGAGCTGTGGATATATACAACTTCTTCGTGAGCTTCTTAGCTGCTTTTCTGATTAATGATTTCCTTGCCCATAGTGTCACTTTAGGCGGACACCCAAGCTTTGGCAGGTTTGCAGGTGTCCCATACTGCCTTTTCATTTTCACATGATGGACTAATCAGCAATCAATGAGATGTTCTAAGGTTGGGATATGTTTTCATAGTCTGTGCATGCTGTGAACTTCTATATACATTGCTGGTGTGTTCCTTTGTGATGGTATTTGTTCAGTAATGTTTTTTAACAAACGTCTGAGACTTTTATAGAACATATTCACTCCTTTGTGTTGGTCAATCACATACATATAGATGAATTACTGTAACTTGACAAAATTCAAAAACGTGAAAGGAGTAAGAATACTTTTGCAAAGCACGTCAAAACCATACAAGAAATATATCTTAGCCATAGATTCTTAACCAAGAAATACACATCTATATAAGCATGTCTTTTACAGAACAATTTTAAATCAGTTAATTAAATCTACATAAATGAAATAATTTTTACAGCAATGATGTCATCATTGACTATCAGCAGAATATGCTCGTTGGTAGCGATGTTGAAAGCTTCTCCTTTCCAATTTTACAAGGTAATTTTATGTATATCATCACAACCTTTAATAAACTGAAGATTTATAAACAGGGAATAAGCTGAAGGACTGCTACCACTAGAAAATAAATGTCCAGATCATAGTGGTAGTCAAAGACCATTTTCTGAAACACATAATGTTACACCCATGTTACACGAAAGAATATATCATCTCTGTTGTCAGTTAAAAATCAATAGATTATCTATCAACCTTAAACTACATAAAATATTTAACGTTGTGGCAAATATAAGGTACTTTACAAAAGATAAATAATGAATGACAAAAAAATACTGATGGATGAAGAGAGTAATAGAATTCTGCTATTATTCCGTCTTCATCTGTATACCCCCCGACACACACATTATTTCCTTATCTTTTAATGCAACCCATTACCAAGAATCATTAAATCTTAATTCTCCTATCACAATGAGGCTTGCATTAATGGTCTTAAAAAAATTCTTTTAACGTTTAACATTTGTCTCAGTCTGTGGTTGTGCATTTTATTTTTCTAGCTATGATTAGGCAAATGTGAAATGTCTGGTATTAGAACAAAAGAAGGGCATATATGGATTATCTTAAGGTGACATCTGGTTCAATTTTGTAGCAGATTAATTCTAAATAAAATCTTCATTCAGGCACAGTAACTGTATAAATAATTTCTAGACTGTAAGTATGAATAAGTTAAAAGCCCATATTTCTGCTGTCCTTTGTAAGCTTAGTGGACTTCATATTTTAGCATGTTATTATGCATGACCGAGCTTTCTGTGACCAAAGAAAAATAATGTCAACTAAACATGCTTGGCTAAACTTACCAGAACAGGTTATAATACACATAAAAGCACAGGCTGACCATGCTAGAGCTAGTAGTACTACTCGAGTCAATTAGCTCTTTAAATATAATACTGTATAGTTAAAACCAGTTATTTAAATAGACTGTGTAAAAGGTGCATAACCTTTTCATTCTCACTGCATAACGCTGAATCAGACGAAAGGACGTCTCTTAAGATGAAAGTATTTGTCTCTGAGTTAATTTGGAAATGGCAGTTTGTGTTTCTTATGTTCCTTTTGGAATAATGTCTTCTTCATTGAGCAGCACATCAGCTCATGTCATTACAGGACATGTTTCACTGTGGATAATGACATCTGTTTACTAGCTTCAGCCAACTTCTTCATGAGGTCTTCTACTTTGTTCTAAAGTTGATGTGCACATATCACACCAAACTAGGTCCATCTTTGGGACACAGAATTAGTTTCCTTCCTGGACAGTATGATGGCTGGATATCCTCCATATCCCTGAGACACCTTCAGGGATATGGAGGATTTACACAAGAACGAATCAGACTTGATGAAGTCCACTTCCTCAAGTGGACTTCAAGTCTCTTCCTGATATCTCAACTGATTTATTTTTTTTTAAATTCATGAAGTCACACAAGGAAGCAGTGTGTTTGAGGTGTTCCCTTAAAATACATTCATGTGTCTGCCTCAACAGAAGAAGCTTACAGGCAATGAAATCTTCCCAAATGGTTTAAAGGCATAATAATTATGGTGTATATCAAAATCTGAAATAAAAGCAATAAAAACTAATTCTTACACTAAGCAAATTCTAACCCTAGCTGACCTAACACAGGACAAGTTTAGTCTGATTGCATTGTTGTGAGAATACAAAAAAGGTAGTGTGTGTTTTTACATCGTGTATATAAATATCTGGTTTTAAATATATATCTACAGGGTTAAAAAACAAAACAAAATCAATGAATATACTACTGGTTACAGCTTTTAAAATATTGAGTTGCTTTCTTTCAGAGAAATGGTGACCTATTTTTTATTTTTATTTTCATCATAGACTGCAATAATAAGAAAATCACATCCCATAAAAACAGGAACGGAGGATAACTTTCTTTCGTGTCAAACCAAACTGTCAGACAAAAAATAACGAAACAGTGAAAAGAATATTTATACCAAAATCAATGCTGAGAGAGAAATCTTAGATGTTTTTGAGGAAAAGTAAAGTAGTTAGAGGGAGCTAGACACAGAATTGCAAGGCGACAGGCTGTTGTTGTATCAGAAAGAACAAGATGAGCTGACAACAAAATGAGAACAAGGGAACATCAGACCACAGACAACACATCAGTGACAGGCAATGAGGGAGTTAAGGGGTGGGGGTTATAACCTAAAGGGATTGTGGGTCATAAACCTGGGTCAAGTAATGCTTTTGATCTCATCACAGAGTCTAAAACGGGGCATAACCAGTGTTAGACTCCAACGTCGTCAGAATGTTTACTGAATTAGAACAGCCTAGCTCCATTTCTAAGAAATAAGTGGGATAAAATAAATGACAAATTCAAACACAAGAATTTCCACCTGGTTTGACCCAGTGCTTATACCACACACCATTTATGGGGACAACGTGTGACGAGGAAGTAGTGCATGTGTGTGTGTGTGTTTTGGGGGGGTAAACATATTATTTAGTTACCTTTAATCTGGTTGCTCTCCATATTGCCATCTTGCATTTTACCTATGATGAAGACATACATGACAATAACAACAAAAATAACCAAGGCAGACAAGTCAAGAAACCGTTCCCACAGAGATGAAACAGACAGTGAGACAGGATAATGACTTTTAATAACAACATATCTGTGACAGTCACATAGAAAAGCTTGTGATACATAAGTGATGTTACATAAAAGTTGGCTCAGAAGGGGGTCAGTAAAAATTAAAACATAAGTTTATTCATTGAGAGTTCTTATATCTGTTAATAGATTAAAAATAAACAAAAAAATTATGTGGAATATGTGTTCCTCTACTGCACAAATGATCAAATAAATTTCAATAATTAATTAGCCTGATTTGGAAAAAAAATATTTTGACACAAAATACATGTGAACGTCACTAAATTAGAAAACAATCAAAAGGTTATTTCTATGTCAATAATTTCAATTAAAAAAGTGAAACTCATATATTTAGTTGAAACCATGTATTTATCTGCACTATAAGAATACATATAGCATTATTTTTTTTCTGCTTCATGTCAGTTAAGACTATCAACTTTTTCCTATTAGCTAAATTTATTTTAACTCTCTTCAATGTCAGATGTTTAAATATATATATTTTTCTTACTATTAGGTAGAGTTGTCTTTTAAAGTGTGTGACTTGGGCTCCTGGTACATAATTTGTAAGCATACAATCTACTGCCTATTACATTGAGGAACCACAATTTCATATCTCATTTTAAGTTTTAGAGCAAAGACAAAACACCAAATGCTTAAAAGGAGAGAAGGAAATATTTATGCTCAAATAGAGCTTAACATGTTTAATTTTATAAACACATTTTTATTTTTTTATTATTGTACCTGATTTTTCCACTTTCTACCTTTAAGCCAAAGTTACAAAGATCCACTGTGGCGGGCCTAAAAAGCCACATGTGGCTCTGGGGCTGCTTCAGGCAGAACTGGCGTAACAGAACCAGGTTAAAAGCATACACCTTTTCAGCTCTTTGTGCTAATTTCATATCAAACTCTAACACGTTTTTTGGTTTTTAATCCACTTTTTAACTAATTTGTTGTCTATATGCTTAGGGTCCTTGTCTTTTTGGAAAACTATAGCTTAATATGGTATGTCTATATTTCCACATAATTTTCTTTACTCCTGATACCATCTATTTTGTGAAGTGCACCAGTCTCTTCTACAAAACAAAACACCCACACAACGTGATCCTGCCAAACCCACACTTCAGTTAGGATTATGTTCTCGGGCTATTTCTCTCCTTGGTATCTTGGCTGACATATTTTTATTCTTCCATGAAAGCAGTGCGTTTGACATGTTGCCTTCAAATGCATCCACATGTTTACATCAAATGCTGTGAAATAACCTATCAGGAAAAAAAAAGGCACTCTATGCGCCATCCAACAGCTGAGCAGCTGAAGGACATAGAAGTTGAAAAAGCAGAAAGGGCTGGAGTTCACAGTTCAGCTTTTAGCTTATTGTGGAAACTTCATGGGACTAACGTTTTGAGCCACAAGTGAACACTTCATCAGGGGGTTGGCCGAATAGTTTAAAGGGATGGCACACTTGTAAACTTGAAGAAAACAACAACAAAATGATCTCTAATTTTAGCATTTTGCAAATAGAAACATGAAGCAGGATCAGTTGGTCCTGATGAAATGTTGGAAAGTCACGATGAAGTTACCTGTATTCTTGTACAGTGTATTGAAAATATACAATTTCACAACCCACTGAGTTAAGACGATTCTGTTCATTTTTAATGATAGTGCCTTACAGCTACATTGCTGGACCACATTGCGGGGCTCTAAAACTGTCATCGTCCTCTTGAGAATACTCCATTGATTCTCTTAGGGTTCACCTGCAACCCACTGGTTACAGGACAAACTCCTAGCTCCTGCACCAATGTCTTTTTATCAAGGTACTTTTAGCAGTGGGGGCATAAACCACAGCTGACCTGGATCTTCTCAAAGCTTGACAGCAGAAGGGAGCATGTAGTGCTTCTAAATGTCCTGGTAGTGAGCAATCTGACAGTTGTAGGATATTTCCAGTGAACATCTGTGCATGGTGACTTTTTAACCACAGACTAAAGATAAATTCCATACTTTACAAAACTTTCCCATATTCCTAAATTTACTTTTTGCTTAACGGGGACATATCATGTTTTTAAACCCTTCCTTTTCACATTTAAATCATTCAGATGTGATCTATATAATAAGCAGAACTGCAACGCCTTGGTTTGAATTTCTCATCATTGTGAACCCAGAGCCCCTCTTTTACCCTTTTGGCCAATTATGTAGTATACTTGGAGATGGTGTAATGAATTGCCTGGGTTAATACACCCAACAGCTGAATATTGCTGACTTATACACTTGAAGCTTTGGCATTCTTGAGCTTAAACAACAAAATCGCTGGGAGAAATAAAATGGAGGATTTGGGAAATCGGTTAGGTGGGACTCCATGACCTTGTTTAGTAGCTCCACAGCAAATAGTGTGACGTTATTGTTCAAAAAACATAAAAGAGAACAGAGAAAACTGAATGTATTGCAAAACATGATCCAAACAGAATATAAAGATATCTATGCAGCCCCTGGTCAGGCTACGTTAAAGATTTCTGCATTCCTGGAGACTCCAAGTGCTAAAAAAAGAGGATTTTACATGATATGTCCACTTTTACAATCCTCTCAAGCCAATCCCTCTCGACTGTATACTTTCTTCCACAACAACTTTTTCCTTCTACTCAACTTTCCAATGATATGTTTAGACCAGCTTCTTCAGCAATAACCTTTGGTGGCTTGCCCTGCGTGTGGAAGGTATGGGTCATTGCTAGACATCTGTCAAGTTATGGGTCATATTAGTACATTTTGTAATTAATATTTTTTTCTGTCTTTTGCAAAATTATAATTTTCTGAGTAGCTTCATTTTGGTTTTTCCTTAACGCTAAGTCCCATTAACCAAGATGAACAGAAACAAGCACTTTAAATATATCACTCTTTGTGTAATTGACCTATATGAGTTTCACTTTTTGAACTAAAAAATAAAAATAAAAACTTTTTTTTGTGAAATCCTAACTTATTAAGATGCACCTGTTTATTAAGTGTAAAAGTTTAGTATTATGGAAAGTGTTAATTTAACATACATTATATACCATGAGTCAAAGTAATATATTATTAGATGATGTATAAGAGAACCAGTAGAAAAAGCATTGCACTGAAGACGGTGAGGGAATGTACAGCACATACATAAGTATATACAAATGGCAGACAGCATGCAAAGGAAAGTTCAGAAAACACATGCAAAATCACACTCGGGAGAAGCCATACTGGAAATGTGAACACAACAGAGAGAGAAATAAGGCATGAAGGAAAAGCCTCCCATATGATGAAGTTACGCAAGAACATCTGGGGGCATTTCAAAAGGGGCATGTTTGGGGACAGTGAGTTTATTATGTTGTTGGGGTATGCTTTAAAGGAGGGACTCTAATTACAGTTAAATTGAAAACCAACCAACTTGCGGGTTGATTAATAGAGATGCAAAGATTAAACAAAGAATTTTTAGTCTGCAGTGTTTGGATGTTTTTATAGTAGGATGATCATAGTGTAACTCAATCTGTTCAACCTAAACATCTCTAAGAAGGTAATTCAGGTAGAACAGAGGGCTGGTATGCCAGATTGGGCTAATTTTTATCATAACTTGCACATCAAGCCATCTTTCGGTAATGTCAATAAAGCTGAAAATAGAGATTTGTTGCTTTTCAGGCCAGAACAGCTATAGGTAACCATTACTGTTTAAATGACACCTCTCCAATCTTTAGTAAAAACATGTTGGAGGAGCCCTCCAAGAATACAGACGTGAGAAACATCAACCCAACATTAAATGGTGTTTCTGCATTTTGTTCTGGTGACAGAGAACAGAGGATCTGCACTACATGACTCCCATCTCTACAGAAGATGTAAAGTCATCTTTTGCAGAGATGACTCTACAGAAGAACTATGAAACTCCATATTGTCTTGTTTTTAAAAACACAAACAGAGATCTAAATTAACACAATTATCTGTATCTCAATCTCATTACGGATGGCCAGGATTAAAATGTTTCCAATGTTTTCATTTATTTATTTATTTTTATTCATAACGATAGATGAAATAATCTGTTTCCAATGTCATACATAGAAACTGAAGGAACAAGGGGACAAGAACAATAACACAACACTAGTTTCTACAACTAAATCAGGCATGCACTGACAGCATGGACACAGAGAGGTCCTAAATAACTAAAGGCAGAAAGTAGGCATCCATGACAGGAGGCAGTCGGAGGATGAAGAAGAAAAGAGGACAAGTCAAACGTCACAACAGAAAGCGATTAGAGATCAGACATTTTTTTTAACCTACCATTAATTAGGCTGGCAGTGCCTGGGGCATTAATGCCTGCAGCCCCATCCGTGGCTATTGTTGCAATGGGGTGGATAGGGGGATGGGAGCAGTCTAGGCAGTAGCAATGAAAATTCAACGTTTATGAACCAAAATACAGACACACACACACACACACGCCCAACCATGTGCACACACAAGACAGTGAACAGAAATAACATGGTTATAGCACATTACAGAGATTCAGAATAATATGCAGACTTAATGATTAGTGTGAAGCATAAACATATTTATTTGTAAATGCAATATTTTATCATTTATAGCCAACTACTATTATCTAGTAGAAGTAGCATTTTTAGATTAAAAAAAAACAGTGTAACAGTAAACAGATGTGAAGCATGAAATCTAAATGTAATGTGGAAAACAGTATCTAACACTATCTAAGGTGGTAAAAAACTACATTAACTGCCACTGTAATAGTAAACATTAGTGGATGCAGTAAATAATATAATTATATTAAATGTCTCAAACTACATTTAAATGATTACATAGTCGTTTTTTTATTTACTTTTGATTCAAGTTTATACAAACCATGTTATTCATGTAATGTCTATAAGCATCAAAAATCATAATTCCATTTGCTGCATAATAAACAAATAATCATATTTAAACTTAAAATCTCCAATGTGAAGTAAATAAACCAAAAAATAAGCATAACTAACCAAGTAACAGAATATGCTTTATTTGTCAAAAAGAATGAACTATGATTCCTACTGGAAAAGAAATATAGTGGGCGTTCAATAACTGTGTTATTAAATAATTTTGTTCTTCTAAAGTCCTTCTACTCCTTATGTCAAGATTTCACTGTTAGCAGAAAAACACTAAATAAACTATATTTTTGGTCTCAGTTTGTTAATTTATTTAATTGTCAAAAGTAATTATTTGTTTACCAGTTTTATAATTAAAGGGATCATTCAGCTTAAAACAGCTTTAACAGCAAATGAAAGCTAGAAGACTAAACTGAAATAAAATGTTGCCAAAGAGCTTTAATTACATGCCAAGTGAAGCAAAGACATTTTTCAGATCAGAAAAATCTCAAGGGATGTTAGTTTTTAAATTTGCTGACATGTTTAGTTTGAGAAAGCCGTAATCGTAAAAAGCTTCAAAGCAGACAGCTTCCATGCAAGCCATTATGGTTTCTGCTAAACAAGAATAGAGGCAACATGTTCAAATCTGCAGGCTACAGATTAAAAATGCGAGTTCTGCTGTCTACTCTGCATTCTGCTGCCGGTACATGTCCTGTACACCTGCAAGGCTGTCACACTCATGTCATTGTTTTGAAACAAAGCAATGAGATGAGCCTGAGAGCCTGTTCAGAGAGGACGGAAACTGGATGTGAGCTAGTTAGTCTGATGAGTGCAAAGCTTGTTATAGCAGCAAAGGGTTATGCATTATTAAATGTGTCAACTGTCAACACTTAAAAAACACGTGGTCTTGTGATTATGAAATATTTCTTTTTAAGTGAGGAAATAAACTAGAAGAGTAGCGCTTGGCTCCAGGAAAGGTGTGAATAATCAGAGGGATTTACCAGGACCCACAGGTCAGAATGATAAAGTATAACTCCCAGCGGTCAGAGAAGGGTGATACTCTACCTGTGTTCTGATGTCCATCTTCTAATGTCCCTCCTTCAAGGCAAATTTGGAACAATAAGAGAGTAAGGACAATGATGCACCTGAACCCACAAAACCTGGATACTTCAGCTCACAACTGTACCACCAACAGTCATCTCATATAGTATGAACACATATTCATCTGACTGTAGTGCAGTGTATCGCACAAATACACAAACACCCGTGTTTAAACCTTAGTGGTTAAAACTTTTCAGATACTTGTTAAAAACACTTACATTACACAATGAGCTACACAGACTTTCCATTCATACGGTAATGGAATGACGAAAGTTCATTTTCAAGGATATGCGTCTGAGTAATACTGCTACTAAATTCAAAATACAAACAAAGCCTTAGAATGATTAATATTTAGGGATATAATGATTTTACCTTTCTTCTCTTTTTTTTCCTCTTCCTCAACACCCGCCCCAAGAAGAGTAAAGATGATTCCAGTCTGTGAGTTGACACCAACTGCAGTCACCAACATGCGTCCTGACCCCTCCATAACATGGGTCCCTGAAGGAAGCATAGCACAGTAATCAACAACATGGCACTTAGATGTATACTTTCAATGTGATTATCTACAGTGCTATGGAAAGTATTCCCTACCTTACAGGTTTCTTCTACTGTTATTTTTGTTATCACTCTTAAGAGTTTTAAATCATCAAGCTAATTTTTAAACAAAGATACCCTGAGTAAACAGAGAATGAAGCTTTTGAAAAAGGAATTTCCTTTATCAAGTGAAAAAAGCTGTCCAGACCGGCTTGTTAAGTAATTGTGCCTATTGTTAAAGCATGAATCAACTGTGATTATATTCTACCTCACTTGCCACACCCAGGCCTAATTACTACCAGGGCTGTAAATCAAGAGATGACTTAATTATTATAACACTAATAACAAGAAGTAGGCTAAAAGTTTATATATATTTTTGCCCTGACTGAAAATAAGTAAAACAATATTGACTACTAGGAGTCTGGAAAGGGTTAAAAATACATTTCTGAAGGGCAACTCAAACCCATGGTCAGACTCACGTAAAAAAATAACAACCAAAATACCCCGAATGATGCTCTCTAGAGAATCTTGAAGGAGAATCTCCAGCAAAAAACACAAAAAAATAAAGGTTTTTGAGTGGCTTAGTCAAAGTTCAGACCTAAATGAGATGTGTTGCATGGACCTTAAACGGGCCATTCAAGTTCAAAAACCCTGTGATGTTGCTGCATTAAAACAATTCTGCGTAAAAGAGGACTAGAAGTCCTCCCAGTGAATGATTCATGGCAGTTGTTGCTGAGAATGGAACAACCAGCTATTAGGTTTGGGAAGGAACTTCTTTTTTCACAAAGGGCAATGTTTGTTTGGAATTTTTTTTAATCAAAAGGTCAGGTTTTGTCTGATATTATAACATTTAAGTCTGATAAAAAAGTAAGAACAGGAAAAATCTAAGAGAACAAAGACTTTCTTAAACTTCTATTTGTATCCCTTAAGCCATGGATTATATTTGAAACTTCAAATTAAGGAATGTACTCACATCTTATCACTAAGAGTCTTACAGTTTTAAGGGCCAAGCAAACAGCCTTCAGCACTTTTCATTAAAGAAATGTCACTACTGAAAGGTTTTCAACGCAGTATCCCACTTCGACCTCATTAACAAGTGTATGTAAGTTTTAAAAGCTTCTAGGGAATAAAAGTTTTACTAATGTTTAATCAGTACTGTTACAGTAAATCATTAAAGAAACTTTCTGCTTCACAAAAAGATATGAAGCAAAAAATGTTAAATGTCTTTTTATTAAAATGGCTAATCCACTTTTAACGTTTCAAAGCAAAAGTGTGCCAAATACAGATATGTGTCAACTGCAAACTACATTAACTTCTGTGGAGTGGTAGCACATTTACACACACTGTATTCACACACACACACACACACACACACACACACACACACACACACACACACACACACACACTTACTCATTAACCTTTGCGAGACTAAGATGATGTGGGTCAATCTGAGGCTAATTAAAGAAGCCAGCAAAAAGGCACACGTCTAATTTTTCAAACTAAAAGTCTAACGTGATACTAGATTAGCCCACATAGATATTCCTGCTTTCATATTTTTTATTTCATTTTCTCATTATTTGTTTTATCTATCCATAGATAAGAATGTTTTACATTATATCTTGAATACCATTAAAATAAAGGCTGTTGTACTATATTGTATTTATCAATAGTTGAAACCTAAAACCACCTCCTCTGTTTAAAGTTGTTTTTTCTCGCTTTACGTAAATGGCTTGACTACCAGGGCAGATTAAACCATTTACGTAAAGCGAGAAAAACAACTTTAAACAGAGGAGGAGGAGGAGGAGGAATCAAAAACGTACAACACAGCAAAAGGTGATTGGTTTCACATTTCACACTTCCATGTATGCGATCACAAGATTTCTCCTGTGAGCCAGGCTAACAATGAGCCTAACGACTCTCCATTGTGAGGGGCGATCAGTTCCAGGTGAATCTACATGTGAATCTAAGCTCTAACGAGGCCTCGTCAGGAGGTCTATAAAGCTTGGAACTCCACACTGCTCTAGACATTCCCGGATGGGAAGCAAAACGTCTTCAGCTTCAGAATAGAAGTGCAGTTGTTTTATTTTTTAAACCTTTTACTTTGGATTGATCATGACCTGGATGACTGAGAATCTTCACCAACCAACTGGAAGTATACTACTAAGGTGGAGGTCAAGAATAAAACATCACTATTTTTTGGCTGTTTCCAACACCTTTTACATCTTATTCTACTGTGCTAAACCAGACACACAAAAAAAACTGTTTGTTTCCTCCTTTTTAAGGGAAAAGACTTGACTTTGACTTAAATCTAATTTGATATCAGAAAAAACATATTTCAGCCCCAATTTAAGCCTAATAAATACCTGAATATGTACAGTGGGGGAATAATTGGTTGATCGTGTGGTGATTTCCCACATACAGTAGAACAGTTTCTACCTCTATAGATTAATTAAAATGGAAAGAGAAAACATAAACCAAAAAAATATCTACCAAAATTACATAAAAATTAGAAATGGCATGTCATTGAGTGAAACAAGGCATTGATCCATCATGACCCAGCCAGAATTCTGACTTCCACAGATACCACAGTTTTTAATTTGTAATGCGTACAAAAACCACACCTTATATACCAGGCTCACCACCACCATGAGCAAGGAGCTGTGAAAGGATGTCAGAGACAATTCATCACAAGGCTGGAATGGGCTACTGGGCTAAGCAATAAGCTTGGTGAGACAGAGATGCCTCTTGGTAATTTGTCAAGGCAATAGAAGAATTATTTTTTTTTAAATGAACCACAATTGCCTTTCTTTGGAGCTCCATGCAAGATCTTGTCCCACGGTTTAAAAATGATGATGAGAAAGGTGAGGATTCCACCTACAATTATAAGAGGAGCTTGTTAATAATCCAAAGGAAGCTGGGACGAAGAACACCACGGTAGGAGGCAAATGTCCAGGCCTCCCTTAAGAGTCCCAGAGAATATCTAAATGACCAGATGAAAGCTTAGTAAACAGAGCTTTGGTCAGATGATTCAAAGAACATCATTCACAAAGTCAAGATTGGAAATGAAAACATGATTTGGACTGCTCCTCTGACAAGGTCCAAATGATTTCACTGCATCACGAAGCCAAGAGAGGAAGCTTGGTATTGTAAAGGTTTTGTCCTCGATAAGCACGCTGAAGATCAGTTTAAAAAAAACATTGACCCGGGACATACTACTATTACAACATAAGGGAGACTGCAGTATGATCTTGGTTTTGGAGTAACATAAACAGTCTTTTCACTTCTGTCCTACAGAAATAATTTTGGAGAAAGATTAAGCTTTAAGCTGGCCAACAGAAACCAAGAAATCTAATGATTAAGACAATAAGTGCACATATAATATATATTTATATATATAATGTTACTACAAACAGAAAAAAAACAAAATCCCTTTAATTTAATCTGGATATATGAAATTCAGCTATAGGTTTATGTTTCAGGATAATATTAGGCCATAAACTCATTTCACAGCAGTTTGCTCTAGAGCAGCGGTTCCTAAACTTTTTTAGCTGCGCACCCCCTTCTGTGTCCCAACCGGGGTGACGCACCCCAATCTTCAAATAATAAAAAAGTAAAAATAAATATAGCAACAAGCTTTTTTATAGCCATATTAAAAGCAGCATGTTTAATCACGCTTAAATGACAAGAACACACATTAAAAAAAAGAAGAAAAAAGAAAAGAAAATAGCAGTTGCAGTTGCAATGACACAACCATCATAACAAAGGTTATGGAAATAAAATTAGAACAAAATTTAAATTAAATTGCAAAAAAGTTCCACACTTTTTACATAAATGAATAATTTGTTTAGAATTGCCTTTGACTGTTCTAGTTAACATGTTTTACTGTTTTTAATGTTATTTTTTGTTTCAACATTCTATTCCTTCTTGCTTTTATTCTGTTTTATTTTCCTATATTTTAATCATGTAAAGCACTTTGCATTGTCTCTGTACTGAAATGTGCTATATAAATAACTTTGCCTTGCCTTGTCTTTAATATTTAGAAATCTGGAGATACTAAAATCCCTTCAACTGCTAGAGAAATGTGAATGTAATCATTTTATTGTCATTAAGTTACAGGCATTTACTCTGTTTCAAGAGCTGGCTTGCAAGAATGTTCTATTGTTTTAACTTCAGACAGGGGAGAACAAATGGTTCTCCCAGATAAGGAATGTCTTGCCTAATCCAGCTGTGCATCTCACAGGTGACTGATCACCACCCCCAAACAAACTTGCTCCCCTATTTGTGTGCAAACCCCCATGTTGTAAACTTTTGACCTCTCCTGTCCCTTCTTTGAAGTTGATAATAAAGGCAGAGAGAAAGAGGTGGTTCGGGGCAGATGAGCCAGACTGTCAGGGAGCGTGGTTCTCTGTTTGGCTGGTCTGCCCTCGTTCTGCAGAAGAGTCCAAACTTGTGTTTGTGTGGTTTTCTTTGTAGGATAATAAGGGATTATTTAAAGATAACCCTATCATCAACAAATATAACAAGGCAACTCAAAGAGGGTTAAAATGTGACTCCTGAGATGTTTTTAGAGTTTAATTTAGAGAATGACAAGAGACATATAAGATACGAGAGATTAATATAATATAATAGACTCACAATAATGTATAAGAATATATACTATAAGTAGATATAATATATATGATATATGTAGATATATTATTATATTATATAGATTAATGTATTTTTATATATTATATATATAATGTATATATATATGTAAATGACTAATATATTATCTAATATATATATATATATATATATATATATATATATATATATATATATATATATATATATATATATATATATACATACATACATACATGCACACAGACACACACACACACACAAAATGATCTTCTATTTTCTTCGACAAACAAAATTAAGAACAAATGTCTGTTATGCATACTATATAAAACCTAGGTCCAGACAGTGTAAGTGACCATCATACCAGACAACAGCATGGGGTCCTTGTCAGCAGCCTTCTTGACGTGATCAGACTCTCCAGTCAGTGATGACTCATCAATTTTCAAGTCATTGCCCTGGATCAACACTCCATCAGCAGGAAGTAGATCACCTGCGGGGAAAAAAAACACATTCTAATGACTACGGCCATAGCATATTGTTTGCACACAATCGAACTAGAGATTAAGTAAAAATGTTTTGCTCTCTCTATGGATCAATCTATTACTAATTCACTAATAAACTCAAAGTTAAATCTGTAAATTGGACTTTATAAAGTGGACGTTGTTCCAGAAATGTGAGATGGACTCTATTTTCAGCTTTTTAAACAACAGGCAAAATATGTTTGAAAATTAGAGTTCTTGCCTTCCGTTAAGATTCAAAGCAAAGAATAAATGTGTTAAATTATTAAAACTTGCAATCATCTCACACTTACCATATTTGATCTGGGCGATGTCCCCTACCACAATGTCAGCCACAGGCAGCTGAATGACCTGGCCACCACGGACCACCTGAAACTTCTGCTCCTGCTCAATGCGGCTCTGCAGTCCCCGGAACTGCTTTTCCTTCGACCAGTCGTTGAAGGCTGTCACCAGAACTACACACACTACAGACAAGAGAATGGCGGCGCCCTCAATCCAGCCTGCGTCTGCCTCACCCTCATCCTCCACTCCACCAGCTACTGAACCACACGCTGGAATAGAAAAATGCAGAAGACATAAACTACATATAAAAATACATCTTAAGCACGCCATGTTTTCAATTAATGCAAAAAAAAGCGATACAAAGAGAAAATGTTCTATTTTGACTCCCTGTGTGGTCAAAATAATACCATAGGTAATAGACATTAGAAGATAACCTGAAAGGTATAGGAGGAACATGCTGCCATAGTTCCTGACAGTACTTCCAAAACCCACCTTCTCCCTTAATTTAGCTGCTTTTTGTGGGATGTTTGTTCTGAAAGATCCACTGACATGATAGAGAGAGACAAACATTGGATATACAAGGTCAGATCTGTTCATATTTAGTATTTCAGTATTCAAGGTTGGATATTGATAATTTCTATGTTACCTGACAGATACACACTTCTGCAAATCATCTGTCTACAAACTGGCTACCATAAAAGACGAGTCTAAAATTAAACAAACTCTGGCTTAAATAGTCCCATGAGAATCATCTTCCCCTCGCTTCTAAATTCATTTGCCCTACTTCAAATGAGGCTTTGCATTCTACAAGCTGCACACTGGTAGACAAGGGTATAATGGAGGATGAAACAAGGCCTATTCCCAGTACTCTCTGTGCTTCTTCATGTAATACTCCTGGAGCCATTGTACTCCGGACCAAAAGAACCAAAAAACAATAAATCCCTAAAGTCTTTGCTGGATTTCTTTTCTTCAGACTAGATGAGTTCATTCTGTCTAGCCTGATCACTGCACTACAGCCAGCAGAACAGCAAGTAATCTTTTGTCCATGGTCCTGAATGCAGTTATTAAAGGTTTGCATACTTTACATTATTTTGGAGACAGTAATAGTATTGATGGGGAATGCTGCTTTGCATGCCTTCACACAAAATTAAAGAGAACACTCAAAACTATTTTTATATAAGGGAGGCATTTAAAAGTTAGGTCAAAAGAAACAGAGTTGTAAGAAACTATTTAAAAGGAGACTTTTGTTTTTACAACCTCTCAGAAAATATGTAGGGTTCACTGCAGCTGCAAGAGAGCAAGACTTAAAGCCGATAACAGGAGCTAATGTATGACTTTTGGGAGCTATACCGCAAAATGGTTCTGTTTTATTCCCTTGAGCCTTTAGGCTCTGTCTGTCAAGGAGTATGGTAGATTTAGAAATGCTCAAGGCTTGTGGAAATCTCAGAGTTAAGGTGAGGATCTACTTTCTCTAGGGAATACACATCGAGTCTTCTTGTTTAAATAATCCAAGCTGCACTAGCCATGCTGATTGCAACTACAATATACTAAAGACAGTTTATAACGTTAACTCATATTTAGCTGTAATTAGGATTTTTTTTTAAATTGGACATAACAACTGTGAAGTCAGTATGTAACATATGTTATACTTTATAAAACAAAATATCACACGTCTGTTTTTTTTATTTAAAGTTTGTCAGGTCAATTGGTCTCTCTAAAATGCCCTTAGGTTTGTGTGTGTGTGTGTGTGTGTGTGTGTGTGTGTGTGTGTGTGTGTGTGTGTGTGTGTGTGTGTGTGTGTGTGTTTGTCCTGTGTCTAACTGTGTTGTCTTGTGATGGACTAGCAACCTGTCCAGGGTGTATCACATTGGCCTCTCATCCGAAAACAACAGGAGATAGACTCGTGGGAAATTATCATAATTAATAGAAATAAATGCTTGACAACATGGGTCTGTGTGTTTCTAAGCTATATAATGTGTTTTGTTTAGTGAATTGAGTTACTGAAATAAATCAACATTTTAATAGTACTCTAATTTGTGGACTATGACTGCATATCCTTCCAACAGTCCGTCTGTGTTGTAGCGCGCTAAGTACACAATAGAGAACCCGGTTTGAATCCCAGTTGCATCAGGATGGCCCGTGTTAAAACTCTTCCAAGTCTGTGGGCTAGCTGTAATGACTTACTGTAGCATTCCCTGAATAAGGGAGCAGCTGTAAGGATTTACACACAACTGCCAAGAGTTATTGAATTATGGTAAATGGACTGAACTTATAGAGCACTTTCCCAGTCATACTGACTGCTCAAAGTGCTCTACACCCAATCGCACACATTCATACACTGATACGCAGATCAGCAGGCAACTTGGGGTTAAGTGCCTTGCACTTAGGGCCCCGTGTACATGTGACAGGGGGAAGCTGGAATCGAACCCTCAACCTTATGATTGCAAGACAACTACACAGCCCATTTGGATTGCTCCTCTGACTAATTATTACTGAAATTCCATCAGAAAGAAAGAAACTGCTTCATCAGTCATGTCAGAATGTGTTAGCAGCCACTTGTCCAGCATAGTGTTTACTAAAGCCAACAAATCCATTTAAAACTTGTTTCTTTATATCAGCCACCAAGGATTACAACTATTTTGTCCTTATGGTCCCCTCTTTTATCAGGGATTCAGATGTTTACTTTTTTGCACTTCTTAAGAACTAATAATTTGTTGTAAACAATTTAGCATTTGTTGAAAAACAAATGAATCTCTGGCCATTTACTACTAAAACCTTGTTGTATATCAACCACTCCCAGAGTGTAATGCCGCCTCTTTTCCCTACATATATAATTAATGACCACTTACAGCAGGAAGGCTAGAAAATACAACTTTGAATTCTTGTCTTAAAACCAGAACCCTGGTCAGGTTTTAGAAGAAACAGACAAAGATTTAGGGAAAGGCAAAATTATAAATGCATTTTTTTTTTTACACATTTTTGCTTTTCATTCACTTCTATTCTGTGTGTGAACTTACATCAGTGTACCACAATAAATTCCTTATTGTAAATGTTAAGATAGACCCCACCACAAGGCTAGGTCTGAATAACAACTGTTAGAATTTCAAATTTAATTTTTTTTTTTTTCACTCAGGCGCAGAAGATATTCATACAGACATTTGATAATTTATACATACCACTTTTGCAACAATCTGATCCGATTTCTTTAGGTGACTCAAAGTACTTCACAGTCACTGCATTTTCTGTACTCTTCTACCTAAATAACATGGATTCCTTTTAACAACCCCTATCTCCAGCAGTCATTGGGCACAAAGCGGTACATCACATCACAGGGCAACACAGAGACACACATTCATACCTATAAAGGGACCAATTAACCTACCAGTCATGATTTTGGACTATGGGAGGAAGCGGGAGTACCCATGCAGAAAGACCTCAGGCCGGGATTTGAACCAAGGACTTTCTTGTTGCAAGGCAATAGTGCTACCAACTGAGTCACTGTGCAGCCCACTGAAGCAATTGTAAAATTACAATAAACAAAGACATTTACTATCTTTTTTACAGCTATGTATGCCAATTAAACACACTATTTTACTATATTTTACTTGATACTCATCATTAGAATGAAACTAAACAGCATCCTGCAAACAAAATTAACAATGTAATGAACGTAGACATACAACAAAGGTTGAGGTAATAACATATTTCCTCTCTGGCATTTTCAGCTTAATCTAAGCTTTTAAACTCCTTAAAATGATGACAGGACCCCTGGGCAGGCAAAATGAAGTCCATTACTATGATAACGAAGGAGGCGATGACTGATGTAGCTGACTCAGCAACTCTTTCCTGTCTCTGTCTTCATTTCCTGTTTCATGGCTCACAGAGCTGATGTATGGGTCCTGGGAGCTCAAGGTTATTTCTCTACTCAAAACTTCATTAACCTTTCCAGTACCTTTCTAATGTGCTTTTAATACAGCCATAATGCGCACAAACGCTCACACTCTCAGGCGTAAAAATTAGCAACATGCTTGATGAGTCACTTCATCTCATAAGGCAGGTGACAAACAAACTAGGACCTGCTTCACCAATTAAAAGGTGAGCTTGCACATATGCGATACTGAGTTTACCAGTAATGATTACTGGTAGTGAGTCAGCGCTTACATTCCCTGCAACACTGAGATCATCACCACTAATGATG